>NC_041390.1:433849900-434016998 GCF_002162155.2 Triticum dicoccoides
TTTCCTAGTCCAAGTAGGAGAAGAAGGGAAAGAGGAGAGAAGTGAAGGAAGGAGGGGGGGCACTGCCCCACCTCTTGTCTAATTCGGACAGAGCAGGCGGGGCGCCACCGCTGCCGGCCCTCTCTCTTCTCCACTAAGGCCCATTGTGGCCCATTAATCCCCCGGGGGGTTCCGGTAACCCCCCGGTACTCTGGGAAATGCCCGAACCTATCTGAAACCATTCCAGTGTCCAAACATAACCTTCCAATATATCAATCTTTATGTCTCAACCATTTCGAGACTCCTCGTCATGTCCGTGATCTCATCCGGGAATCCGAACAAACTTCGGTTCGTCAAAACACGAAACTCGTAATACAAATCATCATCAAATGTTAAGCGTGCAGACCCTACGGGTTCGAGAACTATGTAGACATGACCGAGACATATCTCCAATCAATAACCAATTGCAGAACCTAGATGCTCATATTGGCTCCTATATATTCTACGAAGATCTTTATCGGTCAAACCGCATAGCAACATACGTTGTTCCCTTTGTCATCGGTATATTACTTGCCCGAGATTCGATCGTTGGTACCATTATACCTAGTTCAATCTCGTCACTGGCAAGTATCTTAACTCGTTCCGTAATGCATCATCCTGTGGCTAACTCATTAGACACATTGCTTGCAAGGCTCATAGTGATGTGCATTACCGAGAGGGCCCAGAGATACCTCTCCGATACACGGAGTGACAAATCCTAATCTTGATCTATGCCAACTCAACAAACACCATCGGAGACACCTGTAGAGCATCTTTATAATCACCCAATTACGTTATGACATTTGATAGCACACAAGGTATTCCTCCAGTATTCGGGAGTTGCATAATCTCATAGTCTGAGGAACATATAAGTCATGAAGAAAGCAATAGCAGAAAAACTAAACGATCATTATGCTAAGCTAACGGATGGGTCTTGTCCATCACATCAATGATGTGATCCCGTTCATCAAATGACAACACATGTCTATGGCTAGGAAACTTAACCATCTTTGATTAACGAGCTAGTCAAGTAGAGGCATACTAGGGACACTCTATTTGTCTATGTATTCACACATGTACTAAGTTTCCGGTTAATACAATTTTAGCATGAACTTTATAATTGCCTCTAGGGCATATTTCTTTCAGTCTCCCACTTGCACTAGAATCAATAATCTAGATTACATAGTAATGATTCTAACACCCATGGAGTCTTGGTGCTGATCATGTTTTGCTTGTGAGAGAGGCTTAGTCAACGGGTTTGCAAAATTCAGATCCGTATGTATCTTGCAAATCTCTATGTTTCCCTCCTTGACTTGATCGCGGATGGAATTGAAGCGTCTCTTGATGTGCTTGGTTCTCTTGTGAAATCTGGATTCCTTTGCCAAGGCAATTGCACCAGTATTGTCACAGAAGATTTTAATTGGACCCGATGCACTAGGTATTACACCTAGATTGGATATGAACTCTTTCATCCAAACTCCTTCATTTGTTGCTTCTAAAGCAGCTATGTATTCCGCTTCAGACGTAGATCCCGCCACGACGCTCTGCTTAGAACTGCACCAACTGACAGGTCCACCATTCAATAAAAATACGTATCCGGTTTGTGACTAAGAGTCATCTGGATCAGTGTCAAAGCTTGCATCGACGTAACCATTTACGACGAGCTCTTTGTCACCTCCATAAACAAGAAACATATCCTTAGTCCTTTTCAGGTATTTCAGGATGTTCTTGACCATTGTCCAGTGATCCACTCTTGGATTACTTTGGTACCTCCCTGCCAAACTAATAGCAAGGCACACATCAGGTCTAGTACACAGCATTGCATACATGATAGAACCTATGGCTGAGGCATAGGAATGACTTCCATTTTCTCTCTATCTTCTGTAGTGGTTGGTCATTGAGTCTGACTCAACTTCACACCTTGTAACACATGCAAGAACCCTTTCTTTGACTGATCCATTTTGAACTTCTTCAAAACTTTATCAAGGTACGTGCTTTGTGAAAGTCCAATTAAGTGCTTTGATCTATATCTATAGATCTTGATGCCCAATATATAAGCAGCTTCACCAAGGTCTTTCATTGAAAAATTCTTATTCAAGTATCCTTTTATGCTATTCAGAAATTCAGTATCATTTCCGATCAACAATATGCCATCCACATATAATATCATAAATGCTACGGAGCTCCCACCCACTTTCTTGTAAATACAGGCTTCTCCAAAAGTCTGTATAAAACCATATGCTTTGATCACACTATCAAAGCGTATATTCCAACTCCGAGAGGCTTGCACCAGTTCATAAATGGATCGCTGGAGCTTGCACACTTTGTTAGCACCTTTAGGATCGACAAATCCTTCTGGTTGCATCATATACAACTCTTCTTTGAGACATCCATTAAGGAATGCAGTTTTGACATCCATTTGCCAAATTTCATAATCATAAAATGCGGCAATTGCTAACATGATTTGGACAGACTTAAGCATCTCTACGGGTGAGAAGGTCTCATCGTAGTCAACTCCTTGTACTTGTTGAAAACCTTTCATAACAAGACGAGCTTTGTAGACAGTAACATTACCGTCAGTGTCAATCTTCTTCTTGAAGATCCATTTATTCTCTATTGCTTGCCGATCATCGGGCAAGTCAACCAAAGTCCATACTTTGTTCTCATACATGGATCCCATCTCAGATTTCATGGCCTCAAGCCATTTCATGGAATCTGGGTTCATCATCGCCAGAACAGGATTACCGTACCACTCTGGTGCGGATCTTACTCTGGTTGACCTACAAGGTTCGGTAGTAACTTGATCAGAAGTTTCATGATCATCATCATTAGCTTCCTCACTAATTGGTGTAGGAATCACTGGAACTGATTTCTGTGATGAACTACTTTCCAATAAGGGAGAGGGTATAGTTAACTCATCAAGTTCTACTTTCCTCCCACTCACTTCTTTCGAGAGAAACTCCTTCTCTAGAGAGGATCCATTCTTAGCAACGAATATCTTGCCTTCGAATCTATGATAGAAGGTGTACCCAACAGTCTCCTTTGGGTATCCTATGAAGACACATTTCTCTGATTTGGTTTCGAGCTTATCAGGTTGAAGCTTTTTCACATAAGCATCGCAACCCCAAACTAAGAAACGACAACTTGGGTTTCTAGCCGAACCACAATTCACATGGTGTCGTCTCAACGGATTTCGATGGTGCCCTATTTAACGTGAATGCAGCCGTCTCTAAAGCATAACCTAAAAACGATAGCAGTAAATCAGTAAGAGACATCATAGATCTCACCATATCTAACAAAGTGCGGTTACAACGTTCTACGCTGTGGTGTTCCAGGTGGTGTGAGTCGTGAAACTATTCCGCATTGTTTCAAATGAAGACCAAACTCGTAATTCAAATATTCACCTCCACGATCAGATCATAGAAACTTTATTTTCTTGTTACGATGATTTTCCTTTTCACTCTGAAATTCTTTGAATTTTCAAATGTTTCAGACTTATGTTTCATCAAGTAGATATACCCATATCTACTCAAATCATCTGTGAAGATCAGAAAATAATGATACCCGCCGCGAGCCTCAACAGTCATCGGACTGCATACATCAGTATGTATTATTTCCAACATATCTGTTTCTCGCTCCATTGTTCTGGAGAACAGAGTCTTAGTCATCTTGCCCATGAGGCATGGTTCGCAAGCATCAAGTGATTCATAATCAAGTGATCCAAAATCCCATCAGCATGGAGTTTCTTCATGCGCTTTACACTAATATGACCTAAACGGTAGTGCCACAAATAAGTTGCACTATCATTATTAAACTTATATCTTTTGGCTTCAATACTATGAATATGTGTATCACTACTATCGAGATTCAATAAAAAGAGACCACTCATTAATGGTGCATGACCATAAAAGACATTACTCATATAAATAGAACAACCATTATTTTCTGATTTAAATGAATAACCGTCTCACATCAAACAAGATCCAGATATAATGTTCATGCTTAATGCTGGCACCAAATAACAATTACTCAAGTCTAAAACAAATCCCAAAGGTAGGTGTAGAGTTAGCGTGCCGACCACGATCACATCGACTTTGGAAGCATTTCCCACGCGCATCGTCACCTCGTCCTTAGACAATCTTCACTTAATCCGTAGCCCCTGTTTCGAGTTGCAAATATGAGCAACAAAACCAGTATCAAATACCCAGGCGCTACTGCGAGCATTTGTAAGGTACACATCAATAACATGTATATCAAATATACCTTTCACTTTTCCATCCTTCTTATCCGCCAAATACTTGGGGTTGTTCCACTTCCAGCGACATGTCCCTTCATAGTAGAAGCACTCAGTCTCAGGCTTAGGTCCAGACTTGGGCTTCTTCACTTGAGCAGCAACATGTTTGCCATTCTTCTTGAAGTTCCCCTTCTACCCTTTGCCCTTCTTATTGAAACTAGTTATCTTGTTGACCATCAACACTTGATGCTCCTTCTTCATTTCTACCTCCGCAGCTTTTAGCATTGCGAGGAGCTCAGGAATTGTCTTATCCATCCTTTCATATTATAGTTCATCATGAAGCTTTTGTAGCTTGGTGGCAGCGATTGAAGAACTCTATCAATGACACTATCATCAGGAAGATTAACTCCCGGTTGAGTCAAGTGGTTGTGGTACCCAGACATTCTGAGTATATGTTCACTGGTAGAACTATTCTCCTCCGTCTCGCATCTACAGAACTTATTGGAGACATCATATCTCTCAATTTGGGGCTTGAAATATTAACTTCAACTCCTGGAACATCTCATATGCTCCGTGACGTTCAAAACGTCGTTGAAGTCCCGATTCTCAGCCTAAAGCATGGCACACTGAACTATCGAGTAGTCATCAGCTTTGCTCTGCCAGACGTTCATAACATTTGGTGTTGCTCCTGCAGCAGGCTTTGCACCTAGCGATGCTTCCAGGACGTAATTCTTCTGTGTAGCAATGAGGATAATCCTCAAGTTACGGACCCAGTGTGTGTAGTTGCTACCATCATCTTTCAACTCAGCTTTCTCTAGGAACGCATTAAAATTCAAAGGAACATTAGCACAGGCCATTTATCTACAACAAGATAGACATGCAAAATACTAACAGGTACTAAGTTCATGATAATTTAAAGTTCAATTAATCATATTACTTACGAACTCCCACTTAGATAGACATCTCTCTGGTCATCTAAATGATCAAGTGATCCATATCAACTAAACCATGTCCGATCATCACGTGAGATGGAGAAGTTTTCAATGGTGAACATCACTATGTTGATCATATCTACTATATGATTCACGCTCGACCTTTCGGTCTAAGTGTTCCGAGGCCATATCTGCATATGCTAAGCTCGTCAAGTTTAACCCGAGTATTCTGCGTGTCCAAAACTGGCTTGCATCCATTGTATGTGAATGTAGAGCTTATCAGACCCGATCATGACGTGGTGTCACGGCACGACGAACTGTAGCAACGGTGCATACTCAGGGAGAACACTTATACCTTGAAATTTAGTGAGAGATCATCTTATAATGCTATCGCCGTACTAAGAAAATAAGATGCATAAAGGATAAACATCACATGTAATCAAAATAAGTGATATGATATGGCCATCATCATCTTGTGGCTTTGATCTCCATCTCCAAAGCACCGCCATGATCACCATCGTCACCAGCTTGACACCTTGATCTCCATCATAGCATCGTTGTCATCTCTCCAACTATTGCTTCTATGACTGTCACTACCGCTTAGTGATAAAGTAAAGCAATTACATGGCGATTGCATTTCATATAGTAAAGCGACAACCATATGGCTCCTGCCAGTTGCCGATAATTGTTACAAAACATGATCATCTCATACAACAATTTATATCATCACGTCTTGACCATATCACATCACAACATGCCCTGCAAAAACAAGTTAGACGTCCTCTACTTTGTTGTTGCAAGTTTTATGTGGCTGCTACGAGATTCTAGCAAGAACCGTTCTTACCTACGCATCAAAACCACAATGATTTTTCATCAAGTGTGTTGTTTTAACCTTCAACAAGGACCGGGAGTAGTCAAACTCGATTGAACTAAAGCTGGAGAAACAGACACCCATTAGCCAATTGTGTGCGAAGCATGTCGGTAGAACCAGTCTCATGAATGCGGTCATGTAATGTTGGTCTGGGCCGCTTCATCCAACAATACCGCCAAATCAAAGTAAGACATGCTGGTAAGCAGTATGACTATTATTAACCACAACTCATTGTGTTTTACTCGTGAATATAACATCTACGCATAGACCTGACTCTGATACAACTGTCGGGGAACACAGTATTTCAAAATTTTACCTACGATCATGCAAGATCTATCTAGGAGATGCATAGCAACGAGAGGGGAGAGTTGATACGTCTCCAACGTATCTATAATTTTCGATTGCTCCATGCTATATTATCTACTGTTTTGGACATTATTGGGCTTTATTATCCACTTTTATATTATTTTTGGGACTGACCTATTAACCGGAGGCCCAGCCCAGAATTGCTGTTTTTGCCTATTTTAGGGTTTCGAAGAAAACGAATATCAAATGGAGTCCAAACGGAATGAAACCTTCGGGAACGTGATTTTCTCACCGAACATGATCCAGGAGACTTGGACCCTGCGTCAAGAAAGAAAGGAGGAGGCCACGAGGTAGGGGGCGCTCCTACCCCCCTAGGCACGCCCTCCACCCTCGTGGGCCCCCTGTTGCTCCACCGACGTACTCCTTCCTCCTGTATATACCTACGTACCCCAAACGATCAGATACGGAGCCAAAACCCTAATTCCACCGCCGCAACTTTCTATATCCACGAGATCCCATCTTGGGGCCTGTTCCGGAGGTCCGCCGGAGGGGGTATCCATCACGGAGGGCTTCTACATCAACACCATAGCCCCTCCGATGAAGTGTGAGTAGTTTACCTCAGACCTACGGGTCCATAGTTATTAGCTAGATGGCTTCCTCTCTCTTTTTGGATCTCATCAATACAATGTTCTCCCCCTCTCTTACGGAGATCTATTCAATGTAATCTTCTTTTTGCGGTGTGTTTGTTGAGACCGATGAATTGTGGGTATATGATCAAGTCTATCTATGAACAATATTTGAATCTCCTCTGAATTCTTTTATGTATGATTGGTTATCTTTGCAAGTATCTTCGAATTATCAGTTTGGTTTGGCCTACTAGATTGATCTTTCTTGCAATGGGAGAAGTGCTTAGCTTTGGGTTCAATCTTGCGGTGTCCTTTCCCAGTGACAGTAGGGGCAGCAAGGCACGTATTGTATTGTTGCCATCGAGGATAACAAGATGGGGTTTTCATCATATTGCATGAGTTTTCCCTCTACATCATGTCATCTTGCTTAAGGCGTTACTCTATTTTCATTAACTTAATACTCTAGATGCATGCTGGATAGCGGTCGATGAGTGGAGTAATAGTAGTAGATGCAGGCAGGAGTCGGTCTACTTGTCTCGAACGTGATGCCTATATACTTGATCATACCTAGATATTCTCATAACTATGCTCAATTATGTCAATTGCTCAATAGTAATTCGTTCACGCACTGTAAAATACCTATGCTCTTGAGAGAAGCCACTAGTGAAACCTATGCCCCCCGGGTCTATCTTCATCATATTAATCTTCCAATACTTAGTTATTTCCTTTGCTTCTTTACTTTGCTTTTTATTTTACTTTGCATCTTTATCACAAAAATTCCAAAAATATTATCTTATCATATCTATCAGATCTCACTCTCGTAAGTGACCATGAAAGGATTGACAACCCCTTATCGCGTTGGTTGCGAGGAGCTATTTGTTTTGTGCAGGTACTAGGGACTCGTGCGTAGCCTCCTACTGGATTGATACCTTGGTTCTCAAAAACTGAGGGAAATACCTACGCTACTTTGCTGCATCATCCTGTCCTCTTCGGGGAAATCCAATGCAGTGCTCAAGAGGTAGCAAGAAGAATTTCTGGCGCCGTTGCCGAGGAGTCTATGCAAAAGTCAAACATACCAAGTACCCATCACAATCCTTATCTCCGGCATTACATTATTTGCCATTTGCCTCTTGTTTTCCTCTCCCCCACTTCACCCTTGCCATTTTATTCGACATCTCTCTCTATCCTCCCTCTCTTTCCCGTTTGCCTCTTTTTGCCTGTTTGCTTTTTGTTTGCTTGTGTGTTGGATTGCTTGCTTGTCACGATGGCTCAAGATAATACTAAATTGTGTGACTTTACCAATACCAACAACAATGAATTTATTAGCACTCTGATTGCTCCTCTTACCAATGTTGAATCTTGTGAAATTAATGCTGCCTTGCTGAATCTTGTCATGAAAGAACCGTTTTCCGGCCTTCCTAGTGAAGATGCCGCTACCCATCTAAATAGCTTCGTTGGTTTGTGTGATATGCAAAAGAAGAAAGATGTGGATAATGATATTGTTAAATTGAAGCTATTTCCTTTTTCGCTTAGAGATCGTGCTAAAGCTTGGTTTTCGTCTTTGCCTAAAAATAGTATTGATTCTTGGAACAAATGCAAAGATGCTTTTATCTCTAAGTATTTCCCTCCCGCTAAGATCATCTCCCTTAGAAACGATATTATGAGTTTTAAGCAACTTGATCATGAACATGTTGCACAAGCTTGGGAGAGGATGAAATTAATGATACGTAATTGCCCTACTCATGGTTTAAATTTGTGGATGATTATACAAAAATTTTATGCCGGATTGAATTTTGCTTCTAGAAATCTTTTAGATTCAGCCGTGGGTGGCACTTTTATGTAAATCACTTTAGGAGAAGCTACTAAACTCCTAGATAATATTATGGTTAATTATTCTCAATGGCATACTGAAAGATCTACTAATAAAAAGGTGCATGCGATAGAAGAAATTAATGTTTTGAGTGGAAAGATGGATGAACTTATGAAATTATTTGCTAGTAAAAGTGTTTCTTCTAATCCTAATGATATGCCCTTGTCTACTTTGATTGAGAATAATAATGAATCTATGGATGTGAATTTAGTTGGTAGGAACAATTTTGGTAACAACGCGTATAGAGGAAATTTTAATCCTATGCCTTATCCTAGTAATCCCTCTAATAATTATGGCAATTCCTACAACAATTCTTATGGAAATTATAATAATATGCCCTCTGATTTTGAATCTAATATTAAAGAATTTATTACTTCGCAAAAGAATTTCAATGCTTTGACTGAAGAAAAATTGCTTAAGATTGATGAGTTGGCTAGGAACGTTGATAGAATTTATCTTGATGTTGATTCTTTGAAACATAGATCTATTCCACCTAAGCATGATATCAATGAGTCTCTCAAATCCATGAGAATTTCCATTGATGAGTGCAATGAAACAACCACTAGAATGCGTGCTAGGAAAGATGCCTTTATAAGAGCGTGTTCTTCTAGTTCCTATGAAAATAAAGATGAAGATCTAAAAGTTATTGATGTGTCCCCTATTAAATCCTTGTTTTTCAATATGAATCTTAATAATTATGGGAATGATTATGATCCACCTTTACCTAGAAGGCGTTCCAAGAATTCAGAGTTTTTAGATCTTGATGCTAAAATTGATGAAAGTGGGATTGAAGAAATTAAAACCCTAGATGTTGCTAAACCCACTATTTTGGATTTCACGGAATTTAATTATGAAAATTGCTCTTTGATTGATTGTATTTCCTTGTTACAATCCGTGCTAAATTCTCCTCACGCTTATAGTTAAAATAAAGCGTTCACTAAACATATTGTTGATGCCTTGATGCAATCTTATGAAGAAAAACTTGAGTTGGAAGTTTCTATCCCTAGAAAACTTTATGATGAGTGGGAACCAACTATTAAAATTAAGATTAAAGATCATGAGTTCTATGCTTTATGTGATTTGGGTGCTAGTGTTTCCACGATTCCAAACACTTTGTGTGATTTGTTAGGTTTCCGTGATTTTGATGATTGCTCTCTAAACTTGCACCTTGCGGATTCCACTATTAAGAAACCTATGGGAAGAATTAATGATTTTCTTATTGTTGAAAATAGGAATTATGTGCCCATGGATTTTATTGTTCTTGACATAGATTGCAATCCTTCATGTCCTATTATTCTTGGTAGACCTTTCCTTAGAACGATTGGTGCAATTATTGATATGAAGGAAGGAAATATTAGATTCCAATTTCTGTTAAGGAAAGGCATGGAACACTTTCCTAGAAAGAAAATTAAATTACCTTATGAATCTATGACGAGAGCCACTTATGGATTGCCTACCAAAGCTGGCAATACCTAGATCTATCCTTGCTTTTTATGCCTAGCTAGGGGCGTTAAACGATAGCGCTTGTTGGGAGGCAACCCAATTTTATTTTTATTACTTGCTTTTTACTCCTGTTTAGTAATAAATAATTTATATATACTATGTTTAGGTTGTGTTTTTTGTGTTTAATTAGTGTTTGTGCCAAGTATAACCATTGGGAAGACTTGGGGAAAGTCTTGATATCTTGCTGTAAAAACAGAAACTTTAGCGCTCACGAGAACTGCTTCCATTTTTATTTGTAAAGTGCCATTTAGTTAATTATTTTTGCAGATGATTAATAGATAAATTCCTCACGTCCAGAAATTTATTTTAGAATTTTTGGGGTTCTAGATCTTGCGCTAGCTACAGATTACTACAGACTGTTCTGTTTCTGACAGATTCTGTTTTTCGTGTGTTGTTTGCTTATTTTGATGAATCTATGGCTAGTAAAATAGTTCTTAAACCATAGAGAAGTTGGAATACAGTAGGTTTCACACCAATATAAATAAAGAATGAGTTCATTACAGTACCTTGAAGTGGTCTTTCGTTTTCTTTCGCTAACGGAGCTCACGAGATTTTCTTCTTTGAGTTTTGTGTTGTGAAGTTTTCAAGTTTTGGGTAAAGATTTGAGGGATTATGGAACAAGGAGTGGCAAGAGACTAAGCTTGGGGATGCCCATGGCACCCGCAAGATATCTAAGGACACCTAAAAGCCAAAGATTGGGGATGCCCGGGAAGGCATCCCCTCTTTTCATCTACTTCTATCGGTAACTTTACTTGGAGCTATATTTTTTTTCACCACATGATATGTGTTTTGCTTGGAGCGTCTTGTATGATTTGAGTCTTTGCTTTTTAGTTTAACACAATCATCCTTTCTGTACACACCTTTTGAGAGTGCCATACATTATTTGGAATTTGTTAGAATACTCTATGTGCTTCGCTTATATCTTTTGGGTTATATAGTTTTGCTCTAGTACTTCACTTATATCTTTTAGGGCACGCTGGTGGATTTGTTTTATAGAAACTATTGATCTCTCATGCTTCACTTAGATTATTTTGAGAGTCTTAAATAGCATGGTAATTTGCTTAAATAATACTAATATGCTAGGTATCCAAGATTAGTAAAAAAAAAATCTTATGAGTGTTTTGAATACTAAGAGAAGTTTGATGCTTCATGATTGTGTTGAGATATGGAGGTAATAATATCAAAGTCGTGCTAGTTGAGTAGTTGTGAATTTGAGAAATGCTTGTGTTGAAGTTTGCAAGTCCCGTAGCATGCACGTATGGTAAACGTTATGTAACAAATTTTAAACATGAGGTGTTATTTGATTGTCCTCCTTATGAGTGGCGGTCGGGGACGAGCGATGGTCTTTTCCTACCAATCTATCCCCCTAGGAGCATGCGCGTAGTACATTGGTTTTTGATGACTTGTAGATTTTTTCAATAAGTATGTGAGTTCTTTATGATTAATGTTGAGTCCATGGATTATACGCACTCTCACCCTTCCATCATTGCTAGCCTCTTCGGTACCGTGCATTGCCCTTTCTCACATTGAGAGTTGGTGCAAACTTCGCCGGTGCATCCAAACCCCGTGATATGATACACTCTTTCACACATAAACCTCCTTATATCTTCCTCAAAACAGCCACCATACCTACCTATTATGGCATTTCCATGGCCATTCCAAGATATATTGCCATGCAACTTTCCACCATTCTGTTTATCATGACACATTCATCATTGTCATATTGCTTAGCATGATCATGTAGTTGACATAGTATTTGTGGCAAAGCCACCATTCATATGTTTCATACATGTCACTCTTGATTCATTGCATATCTCGGTACACCGTCGGAGGCATTCATATAGAGTCATATTTTGTTCTAGTATCGAGTTGTAATCATTGAGTTGTAAATAAATAGAAGTGTGATGATCATCATTAATAGAGCATTGTCCCCAAAAAAGAGAAAGGCCAAAAAAAGGGACAATGCTACTATCCTTTGCCACACTTGTGCTTCAAAGTAGCACCATAATCTTCATGATAGAGAGTCTTTTGTTTTGTCACTTTCATATACTAGTGGGAATTTTCATTATAGAACTTGGCTTGTATATTCCAACAATGGGCCTCCTCAAGTGCCCTAGGTCTTTGTGAGCAAGCAAGTTGGATGCACACCCACTTAGTTTCTTTTGTTGAGCTTTCATACATTTATAGTTCTAGCGCATCCGTTGCATGGCAATCCCTACTCCTTGCATTAACATCAATCGACGGGCATCTCCATGGCCCATTGATTAGCCTTGTTGATGTGAGACTTTCTTCCTTTTTTGTCTTCTCCACATAACCCCCATCATCATATTCTATTCCACCCATAGTGCTATATCTATAGCTCGCGCTCATATATTGCGTGAAAGTTTATAGGTTTGAGATTACTAAAGTATGAAACAATTGCTTGGCTTGTCATCGGGGTTGTGCATGATGAGAGCATTCTTGTGTGACGAAAATGGAGCATGACTAAACTATATGATTTCGTAGGGATGAACTTTCTTTGGCCATGTTATTTTGAGAAGACATAATTGCTTAGTTAGTATGCTTGAAGTATTATTATTTTTATGTCAATATGAACTTTTATATTGAATCTTTCGGATCTGAATATTCATACCACAATTAAGAAGAATTACATTAAAATTATGCCAAGTAGCACTTCGCATCAAAAATTCTGTTTTTATCATTTACCTACTCGAGGACGAGCAGGAATTAAGCTTGGGGATGCTTGATACGTCTCCAACGTATCTATAATTTTTGATTGCTCCATGCTATATTATCTACTGTTTTGGACATTATTGGGCTTTATTATCCACTTTTATATTATTTTTGGGACTAACCTGTTAACCGGAGGCCCAGCCTAGAATTGTTGTTTTTGCCTATTTTAGGGTTTCGAAGAAAAGGAATATCAAACAGAGTCCAAACAGAATGAAACCTTCGGGAACGTGATTTTCTCACCGAAATCCAGGAGACTTGGACCCTACGTCAAGAAACAAAGGAGGAGGCCACGAGGTAGGGGGCGCGCCTACCCCCCTAGGCGCGCCCTCCACCCTCATGGGCCCCCTGTTGCTCCACCGATGTACTCCTTCCTCCTATATATATACCTACGTACCCCCAAATGATTAGATACGGAGCCAAAACCCTAATTCCACCGCCGCAACTTTCTGTATCCATGAGATCCCATCTTGGGGCCTGTTCCGGAGCTCCGCCGGAGGGGGTATCCATCACGGAGGGCTTCTACATCAACACCATAGCCCCTCCGATGAAGTGTGAGTAGTTTACCTCAGACCTACGGGTCCATAGTAATTAGCTAGATGGCTTCTTCTCTCTTTTTGGATCTCAATACAATGTTCTCCCCCACTCTTGTGGAGATCTATTCGATGTAATCTTCTTTTTGCGGTGTGTTTGTTGAAACCGATGAATTGTGGGTTTAGGATCAAGACTATCTATGAACAATATTTGAATCTTCTCTGAATTCTTTTATGTATGATTGGTTATCTTTGCAAGTCTCTTCGAATTACCAGTTTGGTTTGGCCTACTAGATTGATTTTTCTTGCAATGGGAGAAGTGCTTAGATTTGGGTTCAATCTTGCAGTGTCCTTTCCCAGTGACAGTAGGGGCAGCAAGGCACGTATTGTATTGTTGCCATCGAGGATAACAATATGGGGTTTTCATCATATTGCATGAGTTTATCCCTCTACATCATGTCATCTTGCTTAAGGCGTTACTCTGTTTTCATTAACTTAATACTCTAGATGCATGCTGGATAGCGGTCGATGAGTGGAGTAATAGTAGTAGATGCAGGCAGGAGTCGGTCTACTTGTCTTGGATGTGATGCCTATATACATGATCATACCTAGATATTCTCATAGCGATGCTCAATTTTGTCAATTGCTCAACAGTAATTCGTTCACCCACCGTAAAATACCTATGCTCTTGAGAGAAGCCACTAGTGACTTCATCATATTAATCTTCCAATACTTAGTTATTTCCTTTGCTTTTTACTTTGCTTTTATTTTACCTTGCATCTTTATCACAAAAATACCAAAAATATTATCTTATCATATCTATTAGATCTCACTCTCGTAAGTGACCGTGAAGGGATTGACAACCCCTTATCGTGTTGGTTGTGAGGAGCAATTTTCTTTGTGCAGGTACGAGGGACTCGTGCGTAGGCTCCTACTAGATTGATACCTTGGTTCTCAAAAACCGAGGGAAATACTTACACTACTTTGCTGCATCATCCTTTCCTCTTCGGGGAAATCCAACACAGTGCTCAAGAGGTAGCAAGAGTGTGTCTACGTACCCTCATAGACAGAAAACAGAAGCGTTTAGTAACGCGGTTGATATAGTCGAACATCTTTCGACCCAACCGATCCAAGTACCGAACGCATGGCACCTCCGTGATCAGCACACGTTCAACTCGATGATGTCCCTCAGACTCTTGACCCAGTTGAGGCCGAGGGAGAGTTCCGTCAGCACGACGGCGTGGTGACGGTGATGATGAAGTTACTGATGCAAGGCTTCTCCTAAGCACTAGAACGATATGACCGAGGTGTGTAACTGTGAAGGGAGCACCGCACACGGCTAAAAGATCAACTTGTGTGTCTTTGGGGTGCCCCCTCCCCACATATATAAAGTGGGGAGGAGGAGGAGGCCGGCCAAGGTGTGGCGCGCCAAGGGGGAGTCCTACTTGGACTCCTAGTCAAAGTAGGATTCGCCCCCCCCCCCCATTTCCTAGTCCAAGTAGGAGAAGAAGGGAAAGAGGAGAGAAGAGAAGGAAGGAGGGGGGCACCGCCCCTCCCCTTGTCCAATTCAGACTGGGCAAAGGGGGGCGCGCGCCACCTCTGGTCGGCCCTCTCTCTTCTCCATTAAGGCCCATTGTGGCCCATTAATCCCCCGGGGGGTTCCGGTAACCCCCCGGTACTCTAGAAAATGCCTGAACCTTTCCGAAACCATTCCGGTGGCCAAACATAACCTTCCAATGTATCAATCTTTATGTCTCAACCATTTCAAGACTCCTCGTCATGTTTGTGATCTCATCCGGGACTCCGAACAAACTTCGGTTCATCAAAACACGAAACTCATAATACAAATCGTCATCAAATGTTAAGCGTGCGGACCCTATGGGTTCGAGAACTATGTAGACATGACCGACACATATCTCCGATCAATAACCAATAGCGGAACCTGGATTCTCATATTGTCTCCTACATATTCTACGAAGATCTTTATTAGTCAAATGGCATAACAACATACGTTGTTCCCTTTGTCATCGACATGTTACTTGCCCGAGATTCGATCGTCGGTATCATTATACCTAGTTCAATCTCATCACCGGCAAGTCTCTTTACTCGTTCCATAATGCATCATCCCGTGGCAAACTCATTAGAAACATTTCTTGCAAGGCTCATAGTGTTGTGCATTACCTCTCCGATACACGGAGTGACAAATCCTAATCTTGATCTATGCCAACTCAAAAACACCATCGGGGACACCTGTAGAGCATCTTTATAATCACCCAGTTATGTTGTGATGTTTGATAGCACACAAGGTGTTCCTCTGGTATTCGGGAGTTGCATAATCTCATAGTCTGAGGAACATGTATAAGTCATGAAGAAAGCAATAGCAGAAAAACTAAATGATCATTATGCTAAGCTAGCGGATGGGTCTTGTCCATCACATCATTCTCTAATGATGTGATCCCATTCATAAATGACAACACATGTTTATGGCTAGGAAACCTAACCATCTTTGATTAACGAGCTAGTCAAGCAGAGGCATACTAGGGACACTTTGTTTGTCTATCTATTCACACATGTACTAAGTTTCCGGTTAATACAATTCTAGCATGAATAATAAACATTTATCATGATATAAGGAATATAAATAAAAACTTTATTATTGCCTCTAGGGCATATTTCCTTTGGTGCAGTAGGCCACCGAGGTGGGCACAACCCACCTGGGCGTGCCTGGACCCCCAGGCGCGCCCTGGTGGGTTGTGCCCCCTCGGGGCACCCCGGGGTGCTTCTCTAGCCCACTGGTGGTCTTCTGGTCCATAAAAAATCCACAAAAAGTTTCGCGGTGTTTTTGGACTCCGTTTGATATTGATTTCCTGCAATGTAAAAAATAAGCAAAAAACAACAACTGGCACTAGGCACTGGGTCAATAGGTTTGTCCGGATTTTTTTTTATAAAGTTGCTATAAAATGATTGTAAAACATCCAAGAATGATAATATAACAACATGAATACTTCATAAATTATAGATACGTTGGAGACGTATTAGAGAGCGATTCAATGTATCAGTTGCAAGACGGCTGGTGTGGGGGCTGTTCCGATGGCGATAGTATTCGGGACCACTATGAGCCGCCGAATAGGGCTGCAATCTTCATGGCTGGTACGCAACCAGTTCATAATTCATCAATGGTAGCGGCTATGACTTCCAGTTCAACTGCCGCGGTGACAGCCGGTGCGAGCGGTTCAGCGCGCCCTCCGACGCAAGTGTTGTCCGAGGTTTTGGACGCCTTAGTAGCACTCATGGAGGTTGAGGTCACCCTGGCGACTCAAGCACAACATAAGGTGGATGTTGCAAAGATAAGAGATGAGATAGCTCAGGCTAAGGAGGAGCTCAATGCAGTGAATGCTAGGATGGCCACGGAGCGAGCCACCCTGGATGCAGAGTCCCAACGAGTTCAGGCTGAAAATTTCCAGTTAAGTTTGGACCAGAATGCATCAAACGATGTTCTGCGAAGAAGGCATGAGAGCCAGCTGCCCCTCGACTACAATGCACAGAATCTATTCAACACACCAGGGGCAGGGCCAAGTAACCTGCCAGAGGTGAACCGGGCTCCGGAGGTGCCTACAACCGGTGTAGCCGTGCGGCATGGATCTGCCTGTTTGAATTTGACTCCGCCTCAGCAGACATTAACACCGTCGGGTCACTATTTGAACCCCCTGGATAATTTGGTTGCCGCGGCAACACAACTAGCGGCTCTTCCAGTACAAGGTGAATCTTCCGTGGCGGTTGAGACCCGGAAGGCTGTGGAACTTCTTAACACAACACTAGTTCAGCAAGCGGCTTATTCGTACAGCCGCGTCTGGATTCATTCGACTCCACATCCGAGTCGGAGCTATAGTAGGCATATTGAGTCGCTGGCGGTTTCAAGCAGTGAGCAACATCGTAGG
The DNA here is from genome assembly GCF_002162155.2 of Triticum dicoccoides. Taxonomy (NCBI): domain Eukaryota; kingdom Viridiplantae; phylum Streptophyta; class Magnoliopsida; order Poales; family Poaceae; genus Triticum; species Triticum dicoccoides. The sequence goes on from NC_041390.1 coordinate 433,867,462, forward strand.
CATGTGAAAGCACAAGTGCTCCCCGGGTGATTTTGGTAATTAATGTCAACATATCTCCTGTTGGACTAATATTTTCATCTAGCATATTTCAGATAAGTCCAATAGTGGAGTGGCATGGACTAGAGGATGTGGAACCCCTTCAAGATGCTGAGGACAAAGGATTGGCTCAAGCTCAAAGCACAAGACTCTACATTTTTTCATTTTAGTGATCCAAGATCACATTGAGTCCATAGGAAAGCCAATACTATTAAGAGGGGGTGAGGTGTTGCTTAATGGCTTGCTTGCTCAAAGTGCTTAGTGATATGCTCCACAACCCTCAAATATTTTCTCACATCCAAATATGTCCCAAACCAAAAGTCAAACTCGGCCCCACCGATTTTATCTATTCGGCGCCACCGAGTTCACTTGACATAAGCCACTGCCAGAAACCCTAGTCAATTCAGTCTCACCGATGGGATCTCGGTCTCACCGAAATGGGCTTGCAAACTCTCTGTTGCCTATTACATCAATTTTGGTCTCACAGAAATATGTAATCGGCTCCACCGAGTTTGCCTGGCCAACTCTCTGTTTGGCTTATTACCAAAATCGGTTCCACCGAGTTTGTGTAATCGGTCCAACCAAGATGAGGCTTTACCCTAACCCTAGCACATCGGTCCCACCGAGTTGATCAAGTCGGTCCCACCGAGTTGATCAAATCGGTCCCACCAAAAACCCTAATGGTCACATTATGAACGAAATCGGTCTGACCGAGTTGTATGATTCGGTCCCACCGAGTTTGGTGATTTGTGTGTAACGGTTAGATTTGTGTGGAGGCTATATATACCCCTCCACCCACTTTTCATGAAGTGAGAGAGCCATCAGAACATGCCTACACTTCCAACATACATTTTCTGAGAGAAAACCACCTACACTTGTGTTGAGGTCAAGATATTCCATTCCAACCACATAAATCTTGATCTCTAGCCTTCCCCAAGTTGCTTTCCACTCAAATCATCTTTCTACCAAATCCAATCCTATGAGAGAGAGATGAGTGTTGGGGAGACTATCATTTGAAGCACAAGAGCAAGGAGTTCATCACCAACACACCATTTCTTACCTCTTGGAGAGTGGTGTCTCCTAGATTGGCTAGGTGTCACTTGGGAGCCTCCGTTAAGATTGTGGAGTTGAACCAAGGAGTTTGTACGGGCAAGGAGATCGCCTACTTCGTGAAGATCTACCCTAGTGAGGCAAGTCCTTCATGGGCGACGGCCATGGTGGGATAGACAAGGTTGCTTCTTCGTGGATCCTTCGTGGGTGGAGCCCACCGTGGAGTTGCGCAACCGTTACCCTTCGTGGGTTGAAGTCTCCATCAACGTGGATGTACGATAGCACCACCTATCGGAACCACGCCAAAAATCTCCGTGTCTCCATTTGCGTTTTCACACTCTAATCCCATCCCTTTACATTCTTGCAACTTGCTTGATTTACTTTCCGCTGCTCATGTACTCTTGACATGCTTGCTTTATATGTATTGTGAATGTTCAAACTTGTGCCAAAACTCCACTTCAACTTAAAGAAATTAAAAACTGCAACTTCTCTTGCTAAGAGTCTATTCACCCCCTCTAGACACCTCTTCTTGATCCTACAATTGGTATCAGAGCATTGGTTTCCATTGCTTTGGTTTAAACACCTTTGGAGGAAGATGGATGAGTCTACGTTGGGGAGTCTTAGACATAGAGTGCCTATTCTTGATGGAGAGTATTTTCATGAGTGAAAAAATGAGATGCTTGAGATCTTCAGTGAATATCATTTGACCAAGTACATTACTACTCCTTGTGCTCGCATTGTTGACCCTTTGCATCCCACGCCCGATGAGGACCTTGACATGATTCGCAATCTTAGAACTATCAATCTTATCATTAGAGGATTGCCCAAAAATTTGATTGCTAGCTTACCTACTCTTGATTGTGCCTACACTATATGGAGATTTCTTGAGGAACGATTCCCAAATTATTCCTTGAAAATTCTAGATAAGATTCTTCATAAGTCTATTGCCTTGAGTAAGATGAGTTCCAATGATACCAAGTTTGGTGATTGCTTATTTGAGGTTACTAATCTTACGAGTGCAAAAGGAGACGTTGGAATTATTAGCAATATCATTTCCGAAGTCATTAGAATCCATGGAGATGAACATTGTTACGGTCATGGTTCTAATGAATTACCCTCTTTAGGAGTTGATCCATCACATGACCATGTTGGACATGGATACTATGATGAGCATGATGATAGTGACTATGATCTTGATGATGCGATGAGACACTTTGGTCTTATGGCTAATCTTTGCGGCTACATGGCTGGAGGAAAGGAATGGATCCTTGAGAGTGGATGTACTGATCATATGACTGGAGACAAAGATATATTTCGTGAGCTTGCTGAAAACAACGGCCCTCGAAAGTATGTCACTTTCGATGATAACTCAAAGGGTAAGGTGGTTGGCCTTGGTAAGGTGGCCATCTCACATGATAGCTCCATACAAAATGTTATGCTCGTTGAATCTCTTGGTTACAATTTACTTTCCGTATCTAGACTTGCTGACTTTGGTTTCAATGTCCTATTTACTAAAGTAAATTGCCAAGTGTTTCATAGAGATAACCATAAAATGGTCTTTACCGGTATATGTAGAGGTGATCTTTACATTGTTGATTTCACTAAAAAAGCTCAACCTAGAACTAGCTTAATTGCTAAATCTTCTAAAGGATGGTTGTGGCATAGAAGGCTAGGTCATGTGGGCATGTGAAATCTTGATAAGCTTATTAAATGTGATCATATCCTTGGAGTAAAAGATGTTATATTTGACAAGGATAGACTTTGTAGTGTTTGTCAAGCAGGAAAACAAGTTGGAGGAAGTTACCCCGTGAAGAACATTATGACCACAAGAAGACCGCTCGAGCTACTTCATATGGATCTTTTTGGTCCCAATGCCTATAAAAGTCCTGGTGGTAACTCATTCGGTCTGGTTATAGTTGATGATTTTTCAAGATTTACATGGGTGTTCTTTCTTGATGATAAATCGCACGTCCAAAAGATCTTCAAGAACTTTGCTAGGAAGGCCCAAAATCAATTTGAAGTGAAGATCAAGAAGGTTCGCAGCGACAACGAAACGGAGTTCAAGAACGCCAATGTGGATACCTTTCTTGACGGAGAAGGGATCTCACATGAGTTCTCGACTACGTACACGCCTCAACAAAATGGAGTTGTTGAGAGGAAGAACCGAACTTTTATTGAGATGGCTAGAACGATGCTTGATGAGTATAAGGCTCCAAAACACTTTTGGGTAGAAGTGGTTGAGATAGCTTGTCATGCAACAAATCGCTTCTATCTTCACAAGCTAGTCGGCAAGACGGCATACGAGCTCCTCACCGGTAACAAACCCCAAGTTGGATACTTTCAAATATTTGGCTCAAAGTGCTACATTCTTGATAAGCATTGTCGTTCTAAATTTGCTCCTAAATCTCATGAAGGTTTCCTACTTGGTTATGGCTCAAACTCTCACACTTACCAGGTCTACAACAATTTCACCCGAAAGGTTGAAGAAACGGTAGATGTGAAGTTTGATGAATCTAACGGCCCGCAAGTAGAGCAATTGCCAATTGATGTAGGAGACAAAGACCCTTCGGAAGCAATTCAAGACTCGTCTATCGGCAAGATTAGTCCAACAGAGGTAAAGGAGAGTACCTCGTCCGTCCAAGTGGAAACTTCCACCTCACGACAAGGTGAACCAAGAGTTGACTTGGAAGCATCCACGAGTGGTACACACCAAGACGAAGAAAACGAGGACGTACACCAAGATGAACCTCATCAACCACCTTCTCCACCATGACAAGAGAACGACAACGTCAACAATGAAGAAGGCCAAGAAGAAGAAGAAGAAGAAGAAGAAGAAGAAGATGATGATGATGATGAAGACCTCCCCGACCCAAGCAAAAGCTTCCACGAGTTCGAGCAAGAGTCGCCAAAGACCATCCCATCGAGCAAATCTACAATGATATCCAAACCGGGAGAATCACTCGCTCTAAAACTCATTTGGCTAACTTTTGTGAACATTATTCATTCATCTCTAGCATTGAACCTATGAAGGTTGAAGAAGCATTGGAAGATCCGGATTGGATAAATGTCGTGCATGAAGAGCTACACAACTTTGAGAGAAATCAAGTGTGGACATTGGTCGAGAAGCCTGACAACAACCACAACATCATTGGTACCAAATGGGTGTTTCGCAACAAGCAAGATGAAGACGGTCAAGTGGTCCACAACAAAGCTTGTCTAGTCGCCCAAGGCTACACTCAAGTCGAAGGTATGGACTATGGTGAGACATACACCCCCGTTGCTAGACTTGAGTCCACCCGCATCTTACTTGCCTATGCTAATCACCATGATATCACTTTATACCAAATGGACATTAAAAGTGCTTTTCTAAACGGTGAAATTGAGGAGGAAGTTTATGTTAAACAACCTCCCAGCTTTGTCAATCCTAAGAAACCCGATCATGTTTACAAACTTCACAAAGCCCTTCATGGTCTTAAACAAGCTCCTAGAGCGTGGTATAAATGCTTGATTAAGTTCCTTATTGAAAAAGGCTTTGAAATTGGAAAAATAGATTCTACTCTTTTTACTAAAAGGGTTAATGGTGAGTTATTTGTATGCCAAATTTATGTTGATGATATCATATTTGGCTCAACTAACCCTCCTTATAGTGACAAGTTTGGAAAGCTAATGTCGGAGAAGTTGAGATGTCTATGATGAGTGAACTCAAGTTCTTTCTTGGTTTGCAAATCAAGCAAACTAAGGAAGGCACCTTTGTCTCTCAAACTAAGTACACCAATGACTTATTCAAGATGTTCAACATGCAAGAAAGCAAAGGTATGAAAACTCCCATGCCTACTAGTGGACGTCTTGACTTGACTAAGGATGGTGAACCGTTTGATCAAAAAATTTATCGCTCTATGATCGGTTCATTGTTATATCTATGTACCTGTCGTCCCGATATTATGCTAAGTGTGTGCATGTGTGCACGATATCAAGCGGCCCCCAAAGAATGTCATCTTAAGGCTGTGAAAAGGATAGTGAAATACTTAATACATACACTAAATTTTGGCATTTGGTATCCTAAGAGGTCATATTTTGATCTTGTTGGTTATTCCGACTCGGACTATGCCAGAGACAAGGTTGATAGAAAGTCCACTTCGGGTACTTGTCAATTTCTTGGTAGATCTCTTGTGTCTTGGTCTTCCAAGAAACAAAACTCGGTATCCTTATCCACCGCCGAAGCGGAATACATTGCCGCCGGTTCATGTTGTGCTCAATTACTATGGATGACCCAAATTCTTAAAGATTATGGGATCAATGTGAAACATGTTCCATTGCTTTGTGACAATGAGAGTGCTATTAATATTGCTCACAATCCTGTGCAACATTCTCGAACTAAGCATATTGAAGTTCGTCATCATTTCATTCGAGATCATGTTGCTAAAGTGGACATTGATCTTAAGCATGTTCGTACCGATAAGCAATTGGCGGATATATTCACCAAACCACTTTATGAGAAAGTCTTTTGCCGCTTGAGAGGTGAATTGAACATCTTTGATGCTTCAAACTTGGAGTAGAAACTCCATTTGGATACATGCAAGGCATGAATCTATGACAAATCCTTGATATTTCTCTTATGATGATATTCATATGTCTTGGATATATTTGAACCCTTGCATGTTATCTAACCCTTGTAGGTACTTGGATGAATCTAAATCTATGAGATTGCAACTCTCTCACATCTTGAGCAATCTCTACATCACCAAGTCTCTACAATACGGTGGTTGATGACAAGGAAGCACGAGACCCTTCAACATATCCTTTGACAAATTATATGTATAAATTTTCATGATTGTCATTTTGGATACACAAGTGATCTTCCTTGAAAAACTAACCCATGTAGGTAGATTAACTCAAATTACAAGTGGTGCTCTCAACTCTTGATGAACTACATTAACCTCGAGCAACTCACACAAGTTCGACTACATGACTAGGATCAACACCACCACCCAAGGTATGTCATTCCATCTTAGAGAAGCTTAACCTCAAGTGATAGGTCAAAGTAACTCAACAAGATGTGAATACATCAAATGCTAAAACGAAAGATGGTAACCCCATTTTGAGCTTAAACGATGAGTATGACCTACGATCAAGTGTTCTTACTTGACTCCTCAGTCAATATACTCTAACATAGGTGACTTTGTCACCGCCCAATTCTAGATGAAGTTCTCTCGTGTTTCCTTTTTTTTACTTCATCTAGATTTTCTTTTCCTTGTTTTGTTCTGCATTCCCTGCATCCAATTCCTTGCAAATCCTTGTGAGATTTTACCTCCCTAGTGATCTGAGGTGACAAGTGTTTTCACTATGATGAACTCGGTCACACCGGTTTGTTTCCTTTGGTCCAACCGAATCCTTTCGGCGCCACCGAAGCACACAACTCGGTGCTACCGATTTCACTACAGGAAAGACAGCTTGCCACCTGTTCCTGCATCCTTTTTGCTCCAGCTCCACTCAATTCTTTCCTCTACCAGCATCACATTCGACTTGCTGCTTTTCTTTGTGACTCAAGGACCAAACCGATTTGTACCAAAAATCTAGAAGAACCCTTCTTGGAAATTGATGTCAAAGGGGGAGAGAGAGATCACATCAAAGCCTAATCATTTCTATAGGGGGAGAGAATACTCAGGGGAGAGTGTAAGAAACCCAGATGCTTGGTGATCAAGAGGAGATAAGTCACATGTCTTTAAGAGGTGAAAGACATGTTCATAGTTGATTGTTTGCATTAGCTCTGTTTTTCTGTTCCCTATCTTCTCCCAGTATCCCAAGCTAGATTCAGGGGGAGCAAGACATATAAGGGAAGTAAATCCTTGAATTCATTGCACATATTTACCTTTGGGGACATGTCTATATCCAATAGAGTACTCGGTACTCACTCTCTACATGTCATCCCAGTATTGGTATTCTTGTGGTTTCTTTGTTTGCTCTAACTAGTAGATGTATCTGTGTTATCTAACCTTGTTTACTCAGGTTCATTCCTTCCTAAGACAACTCAAGACCACAAGGTAATATATGCATCACACTCATGTGCATGAGGACTTCTTGATGATGTACATACTGTTTGCAAGGACTCATTAGCATGAAGGTGCATTCCCTATATTTACATCTTTTGCTCTGATGAACATAGACAAGATACATGTAACAAATTGCTTGCTCTGTCATGTTGTGCATTCACATATTCTTATATTCCATATTTACATGATTGCATACATATAGGGGGAGCCTATGCATGTTACATATCCTTCCAAAGCTTTACTTGTTATTCTCTATATCTTTATCTAAAGCTTTGATGTATGTTGTCATCAATTACCAAAAAGGGGGAGATTGAAAGCACAAGTGCTCCCCGGGTGATTTTGGTAATTAATGTCAACATATCTCTTGTTGGACTAATATTTTCATCTAGCATATTTCAGATAAGTCCAACAGTGGAGTGGCATGGACTAGAGGATGTGCAACCCCTTCAAGATGTTGAGGACATAGGATTGGCTCAAGCTCAAAGCACAAGACTCTACATTTTTCATTTTAGTGATCCAAGATCACATTGAGTCCATAGGAAAGCCAATACTATTAAGAGGGGGTGAGGTGTTGCTTAATGGCTTGCTTTCTCAAAGTGCTTAGTGATATGCTCCACAACCCTCAACTATTTTCTCACATCCAAATATGTCCCAAACCAAAAGTCAAACTCGGCCCCACCAATTTTATCTATCCGGCGCCACCGAGTTCACTTGACATAAGCCACTGCCAGAAACCCTAGTCAATTCGGTCTCATCAATGGGATCTCGATCTCACCGAAATGGGCTTGCAAACTCTCTGTTGCCTATTACATCAATTTTGGTCTCACCGAAATATGTAATCGGCTCCACCAAGTTTGCCTGGCCAACTCTCTGTTTGGCTTATTACCAAAATCAGTTCCACCGAGTTTGTGTAATCGGTCCAACCGAGATGGGTCTTTACCCTAACCCTAGCACATCAGTCCCACCGAGTTGATCAAGTCGGTCCCACCAAAAACCCTCACGGTCACATTATGAACTAAGTCGGTCTGAGCGAGTTGTATGATTCAATCCCATCGAGTTTGGTGATTTGTGTGTAACGGTTAGATTTTGTGTGGAGCCTATATATACCCCTCCACCCACTCTTCATGAAGTGAGAGAGCCATCAGAACGTGCCTACACTTCCAACATACATTTTCTGAGGGAAAACCACCTACACTTGTGTTGAGGTCAAGATATTCCATTCCAACCACATAAATCTTTATCTCTAGCCTTCCCCAAGTTGCTTTCCACTCAAATCATCTTTCTACCAAATCCAATCCTATGAGAGAGAGAGAGCTGAGTGTTGGGGAGACTATCATTTGAAGCACAAGAGCAAGGAGTTCATCACCAACACACCATTTCTTACCTCTTGGAGAGTGGTGTCTCCTATATTGGGTAGGTGTCACTTGGGAGCCTCCGTCAAGATTGTGGAGTTGAACCAAGGAGTTTGTATGGGCAAGGAGATTGCCTACTTCGTGAAGATCTACCCTAGTGAGGCAAGTCCTTCGTGGGCGACGGCCATGGTGGGATAGACAAGGTTGCTTTTTCGTGGACCCTTCATGGGTGGAGCCCTCCATGGACTCGCGCAACCGTTACCCTTCGTGGGTTGAAGTCTCCAGCAATGTGGATGTACGATAGCACCACCTATCAGAACCACGCCAAAAATCTTCATGTCTCCACTTGCGTTTGCACACTCTAATCCCATCCCTTTACATTCTTGCAAATTGCATGATTTACTTTCCACGGCTCATATACTCTTGAAATGCTTGCTTGATATGTATTGTGAATGTTCAAACTTGTGCCAGAACTCCACTTCAAGTTAAAGAAATAAAAAACTGCACATTTTCTTGCTAAGAGTCTATTCACCCCCCCCCCTCTAGACACCTCTTCTCGATCCTATAGCATGACTTGGCGCGTGCGGATAACAATGTTCAGGTTTTGGTGGGTCAAAGCAGGGCGCGTCGAGAGGCTGAGCTGGCCGCTCAACAATGATCTCTGGTTTACCCATCGGTGTCCATGGGGGCTGGAGTGACCTCTAGAACCCTTGGTGTACCGTTCCTAGTACCGGCTTTGCTCAATGAGCATCTGCCCAAGGATTTTAAGGGACCTCGCAAGGTGCCTAATTACATGGCGGATCAGCCCCTTGAGGCTTGGATTGAAAGCTATGAGATGGCCATGGAGATGCTGGACGTTAGTGATGCTACATGTGCTAAATATTTCACCATGGTGTTGGATGGCCAGCTCGTAACTGGTTGAAGGGATTACCCGCCAATTCCATTAGATCATGGGCGGAATTGAAGTCCCGTCTCATTCAGAATTTTAAGGATACATGCAAACTGCCCATGTCGATTCTTGACTTGAACACTTGTATCCAGGGCGAAGGCGAGTCAACGACCCATTGGGTGCGCCGGATCTCAACCATTATTCACTCCTTAGACAGTATTAACGTTGGCTCAGTTGTCCTCATGTTAGAGAAGAACTGTCGTTTCCTTCCCCTCAAATAGAAGCTGGGGCGGCTTAAGCGCCACTGTAATGATATGTGGGAGCTCATGGCGGCTCTTGTCAAATACGCCGACTTGGATAGTACCAAGGATCCAAAATCTGATGAGGAAAAGGCTGGAAAGGGGAAGAAGAATAGAAATGGAAAGGGGCAGTAGCCCAATACGACGAGTCAAGGTAATAATAGTAAGCTCAAGGCAGACGGCGGTTCAGACTTTGTGGCTAATACCAATGCTCAGAACAATAATCAACGTCGTAAGGGGAAGCTATTCGTACCCCGGATTGGAGGGCCAAGGTTCAATATTGAGGCAGTGATGAATCAGCCTTGCCCAAAGCATAGCACCCCGGATAAGCCGTCTACCCATATGTGGAAAGATTGCTTCATCATGAAGGAGTACCAATGAGGGAGTCCTGGATTAGGGGGTGTTCGGGTAGCCAGACTATACCTTCGGCCGGACTCCTGGACTATGAAGATACAAGATTGAAGACTTCGTCCCGTGTCCGGATGGGACTTTCCTTGGCGTGGAAGGCAAGCTTGGCGATGCGGATATTCTAGATCTCCTACCATTGTAACCGACTCTGTGTAACCCTAACCCTATCCGGTGCCTATATAAACCCAAATTCGGACGAGCGCAGTTGCCACCAAGGAGCTACCTAAAGAGTCTCATTTTCAAACTCCTATGGCTAAGTGAAAGTGTTAAAGCATTATAGTCCGGTTGCCTGGCCCGCTGCGCTATCACCTCCTTTGTAGGACCAAGACGTTGGGTTAAGTGTGAAAATGCGTCTTCTGCGAGCACCCCCACACTATGTGCGTGGGGGCTGAAGCCAACGACTGCCATCTTTCAGATCCTATATATATACATATATATACATATATCTTAAAACGGCCGCATAGAAGGTGTTAACAATACTTGGAGGCACAAGTATAAAAAAGGCCACTACAATTTATCAAAATATTACTTTATAATTACATATGCTATCATAACATAGCATCTTTCGGGCACTGCGTCTCTATTACACGAGCGCCTTCAAGAACTTCCTGAAAATAGTGCTCGGAGGGTACTCGGCTTTTGTCCGAATCTCGGGACGCAACAACGGTGGTCTCCATCTCTGCCCAGTATGTCTTAACACGGGCAAGAGCCATCCGTGCGCCCTCTATGCATGCTGACCTCTTCATTGCATTTGTACACGGCACCGCGTCAAGGAATTGCTGCACCAAGCTGAAATAACTCTTCGGCTCCAATCTCCCAGGCCATAGATGACCCACGACGTACTTCATGGCGAGTCCGGACAATCTATTCAGTTTGGCCCATTGGGCCAGGCGATCGTCCACTGCTAGTGAAAGCTCTGGATTGTGGAACTATGACCAGAAAAGCTTTTCCACTTCGCGATCTTCTAGATCTCAAAAGTGTTCGGTCGCATCAGCAGCACTTGCTGCCAAATCCAGATAGGTGTCCTCCACACTCCACATCCGGTCCAACAGAGCAAACTTCGGATCACAAAACTTCCTCCGCAGCATAAAGGGCTTTCCAGCCGCAATCCGTTCGGCCTGACGCAGCTCCTCTTTCGCAGCTCTCATCGCAGAGCGAGCGTCCTTGGCATCGGCAACGGCCTTCTCTAAGTCCGTCTGTCTCGCCCGGTCTTCTTTCTCAAGAAGTTTGCAACGGTCTGCAGCGCTCTTTAACTTCTCGGCCATCTCTTCTTTGCTTCGGCAGTGAGCAGCCTGTTCGGCTCTCAGCTCTTCAAGGGCCATCTCGGCAGCCGCATCGCTTTTTCTGGCTTGCTCCTTAGCTCGGGCAAGTTCTGCCCTAAGATTCTCCATGGCGGCCGTACCATCTGCGTCAAGCACACACACTGTAAGACACTAGCATGAAGCTACTCTTAACTAATGCCGCGCGAAGAATTACATACCTTGAGCCTCATCAAGATACTTGTTGACAAGCGCGATGTCGGCATCTGCCACGTCCAGTTGCCGCTTTAGTTCGGCCACATCATCAGTTCGGCCTGATTCCGGACACCTTGCCACCTACATTCAAAGGCGACATCTTAGACTTGGGATTATGATCCTCTGCGTGCCGTCATTTCTTGACAACACGCAGAGTCTCAGGGGCTACTATCTACATAGGGCGCATCTTATTTATGCGCAACTGACAAAAGTGTACATTATCTAACATACCTCAAAACCCGTCAGTAAACTTTTGACGGCCTCATGCAATCCGCTTTCTGTGGATGAAATCCTTTCAATCACCGTGCCCATCAATGCACGGTGCTCTTCTGAGATAGAAGCTCGCCCCAGCAGAATCTTTAGTTCCTCCGACCGAGCACCAGACGGTGCCGGACTTGCCCTATGACCTCTTTCGAAGGCCGGACGCGGAGAACCTTGGGGGGCCACATAGCTATCTTCCGCCCCTGCCGGATTCGGAGAAACCCTCCACGACGACACCTCAGGGTCGCCCGCCTTGCTGGGCGGCATGGCAGGGGGAGGCGTCCCGCTCTCCATCATCTCCGGAAGAAGATCCCCCGAAGACGAGCTCTGCTGCGAAGGGCTGAGGTCCGAGCTACAAGGTAAAATTTCGGTTAATCTTCTCAGAAATAAAATCAAGGATTTCTCTCATCCCTCAAAAGGAAAATCTTTTCTCCGCTTATGGCTCGCTGGAGGGCTGATCCCCTTGAGGGCGTAGTCCGGCCGAGGAACTCCCCGGCGTCGGACCCTCTGGCGAGGATTTTCTCCCCCGTTTTGAGGCCATGGTTTCCGGGTCGTCAGAGGCGGCTCTCTTCTTCCCCTTAGGAGAGGAATTGTCAGTTCCTCCCTTCGGAGCAGCCTCCTTCGAGGGGGCCATAGTTTCCTTGTCCTCCCCCTCCAAAGGCATTATCTCCAGCATCCTGACCAGCACGGGATCCGGCCTGGTTTCAGGAAGGGGAGCCGGACACCTGATCAGCTTTGCCTTTGCTATCCACTCCTGTTTAAAAGGACGGCTCTTTCAGGGGCAAGTTTATGACAATTATACGGATAGAAGGTCCGGGCACAAGGTTGCTTACTTGAGTATCCGGGCGATTGCAGCTTAGGCCTGCGTCCTTAGTTAAGTCCGGACACATCTCTTGTGATCCGAAGAACAATCTATACATCTCCGCGGGCGTTGCACCCATAAAGTTCTGGAGAGCTCGCGGTCCCTCTGGATTAAACTACCACAGGCGGAGGGAGCGTCGTTTGCCGGGTAATATTCGGCGAATCAGCATGACCTGCGTCACCTTGACCAAACTGAGGTTTCCTTCCAAGAGATCCTTAATTCGGCCCTGTAACAGGGGCACGTCTTTGGGCAAACCCCAATCTAATCCTTTCTTGACACATGACGCTAGCCGTGACGGGGGACCCGAGCGAAAGGCAGGAGGCGCCGCCCACTTGGCGCTCCTGGGAGCGGTGATATAGAACCATTCTCGTTGCCACAAGCCGAGCTCCTCTTGAAAGGAGCCCTCGGGCCATGGAGTATCAGCATTCTTACTTACAACAGCACCTCCGCACTCTGCGTGCCGTCCCTTGATCATCTTTGGCTCCACTCCAAAAGTCTTGAGCCGTAATCCAAAGTGAGGAGTAACGCGGAGGAACGCCTCGCACAAAACGATGAATGAGGAAATGTGGAGGATGGACTCCGGAGCTAAGTCACGAAATTCCAGCCCGTAATAAAACAGCAGCCCCTCACGAAGGGATCCATCGGGAAGCCTAACCCCCGAAGGAAGTGAGACATGAACACTACGCTCTCACCGGGCTGGGGATTGGGAATAGCCTGCCCTTGAGCAGGCAACCTATGTGGAATTTCGGCGGTCAAGAACTTAGCCTCTCTCAACTTTAGCACATCCTCCTCCGTGACGGAGGAGGGAATCCATCGGCCATGAAGGTCGGAACCGGACATTGTCGAAGGTCCGAAGCGCCTGGAATCTGAAGCCTAGGGTGTTGGAACTCGAGGCGACGGGCGAACTCGTTTGAGATTGGAAAAAGGAGTAAGTCCTTGGTCTCTTTATAAGAGGTTGAACACCAGGAGCCCTCCCCGCAACTGTTTGGGACTCACCTTTAATTGAGAAAACATGCTAACGGGCACGATTGGGTTACCCACGTCCGTATTGATGAGAATCCCATAAAGAGGGGGCACACGATCTCTGCTTTGACAAGACGTACCAAGGAAACCGCCTCGCAAAACATGCTGAGGTGGAAAAGTAAAAACGATTCGAGTAAAGGACTTGGCCGTAGTGTGATAGTGCACTGCGGAATATGTCAGCAGATTTGATTTGTGATTAATATTATTCTCTCTATGGCAATATGTGGAAGCTTATTTTGCAGAACCGGACACTACTCTTGGTGTTTACAAATCTTCTATGAAGGACTTGGAGGAGGAACCCGCCTTGCAATGCCGAAGACAATTTGCGTGCCGGACTCGTCGTCATTGAAGCCTGGTTCAGGGGCTACTGAGGGAGTCCTGGATTAGGGGGTGTTCGGGTAGCCGGACTATACCTTCAGCCGGACTCCTGGACTATGAAGATACAAGATTGAAGACTTCATCCAGTGTCCGGATGGGACTTTCCTTGGCATGGAAGGCAAGCTTGGCGATGCGGATATTCTAGATCTCCTACCATTGTAACCGACTCTGTGTAACCCTAACCCTATCCGGTGCCTATATAAACCGGAGGGTTGTAGTCCGTAGGCAATCAACTCTATACACAACAATCATACCATAAGCTAGCTTCTAGGGTTTAGCCTCCTTGATCTTGTGGTAGATCTACTCTTGTACTACCCATATCATCAATATTAATCAAGCAGGAGTAGGGTATTACCTCCATCGAGAGGGCCCGAACCTGGGTAAAACAAAGTGTCCCCTGTCTCCTGTTACCATCCGGCCTAGACGCACAGTTCGGGACCCCCTACCCGAGATCCGCCGGTTTTGACATCGACAACCAAAATGATGGTTTTCACCAGGACCATAATGGCCTGCACGACGGGTCAGGATCAGGCTCACAGGGGCACAGTTCAAATTCTGGATTCCAGGGCCAAGGCAGTCAAGGTGGTTTTAACCAGCAGTCTAACCAAGGCAATCAGCAGCAACAATGTGGTTATCAGAGCAACCCTAATCAACTGAATAGTGGTTAGTATCATGTGTTCACTGCCCGTTTATGCAAACGAGATCAAAATATTCATAAGAGAGCAGTGAATGCGGTTGAGCCGGTGGTTCCTCGATACTCGCGATGGTCTGAGCAGCCTATTGTATGGAACCATGAGGATCACCCGCCCCGGGTTGACAATCCGGGTCAGCTGGCTTTGGTGGTAGCTCCTCAGGTTGGAGGATACAAATTTACAGAAGTGCTCATGGACGGAGGTAGCAGTATCAATATCCTTTATTATGATACTTTTCGCCACATGGAATTGACTGATAAAGATCTTAAGCCGTCTTCTACTGTCTTTCATGGAGTGGTGCCTGGTAAGTCAGCGTATCCAGTGGGTAACATAATGTTGGAGGTGGCTTTTGGTGATGAGCATGATTACAGGGCCGAAAAGTTAACCTTTGAGGTTGTTAAGATCAAGAGCCCTTATAACGCCATGTTTGGATGGCCGGCTTACGCCAAATTTATGGCACAACCTTGTTATGTCTATCTGCAGCTCAAGATGCCGGGTCATAAGGGCACCATCACGGTGCACAGTAACAGGAAGATAGCCTTGGAATGTGAAGAAGGAGACGCTGCTTATGCTGAGTCTGTTTGTGCAACAGAAGAGTTGAAGTTCTACAAAGACAATGTTGACCCGGCAGATATGACCCCCTTGAAAAATCCAACTACTGAGCATGAACCTGTGTTGAAGTTTAAGTCGGTCGATGACACTAAG
The DNA here is from genome assembly GCF_002162155.2 of Triticum dicoccoides. Lineage (NCBI taxonomy): Eukaryota > Viridiplantae > Streptophyta > Magnoliopsida > Poales > Poaceae > Triticum > Triticum dicoccoides. The sequence continues at coordinate 433,882,981 of NC_041390.1, forward strand.
TTGGTTGATTTTTTTTCTAGGCGACTCACCCAAGCAGTTTAGCATCAGTGCTCATATGGATCCAAAATAGGAAAGCGCGCTCATCGAGTTCATCCATGAGAATCGGGACATCTTTGCATGGAAGACTTCAGACATGCCGGGTGTACCGAGGAAAACTCACTAAGCACACTCTCAATGTTGATCCAAAATTCAAGCTAGTTAAGCAATTCCTTCGTTGTTTTAATGAAGAAAGGCGTAAGGCCATTGGTGAAGAAGTGGTCCGGCTCTTGGCGGCTAGGTTCATTGTTGAAGTTTTTCATCCTGAGTGGTTGGCTAACCCGGTGCTGGTGCTTAAGAAAAATGGCACGTGGTGTATGTGCATGGATTATACAGACCTTAATAAAGCTTGTTTGGCTGATCCTTTTGCTCTCCCTCGTATTGATCAGATCATCAATGCTACGGCGGGTTGTGAGCGTTTGAGTTTTTTGGATGCTTACTCTGGTTATCATCAGATCAAAATGGCGATTAAGGACCAGGAGAAGACAACTTTCATCACTCCCTTTGGAGCCTTCTGCTATGTGTCTATGCCTTTTGGGCTCAATAGTGCCTAGGCGACTTATCAGCGGTGTGTTCAGAATTGCCTTCATAGCCAGATTGGGCGCAATGTTCATGCTTATGTGGATGATATTGTTGTGAAATCCAGGCAGAAGGAGACCTTGATAGATGATTTGAAGGAGACCTCTGACAATCTCCAGGTTTACAAAATGATGCTTAACCTGGATAAATGTGTCTTTGGCGTGCCACCAAGTAAGCTCTTGGGTTTTCTGGTCTCGGAGCATGGCATTGAGGCCAACCCGGAGAAGATCAAGGAAATTACTTCGTTGGCTAAGACGGCATGTGTTAATGATGTTCAGCACCTGGCGGGTCATATTGCAGCATTGAGATGGTTTATAAGCCGTCTGGGAGAGAAGGCCATCCCTCTGTATCAGATGATGAAGAAAACTGATAACTTTGTCTGGAGTAATGCTGCTAATGAAGCGTTTGAGGCACTGAAAAAGCAATTGGCTGAGCCGCCAGTTTTTGCAACTCCTATTAAGAAGGAGCCCTTGCTTTTGTATGTTGCTGCTAACAGTCGAGCCGTCAGTGTGGCAATTGTTGTTGAAAGAAAGGATATGGGCAAAGAGTACCCGATTCAGCGGTCGGTTTATTACGTCAGTGAAGTATTCATTGAGTCCAAACAAAGGTACCCACATTGGCAGAAGGTGGTGTATGGGGTGTTTATGGCCAGCTGCAAGTTGTAGCATTATTTTCTGGGTCATCCTTTCACTGTGATCAACTCTGCTCCTTTGGGGGATATGTTTCAAAACAGAGAAGCAACCGGACGTGCAACCAAGTGGGCCATTGAGTTCGGACCCCATGTTTTGAAATATATGCCTCAGACAGCTATCAAGTCTCAAGCACTAGTGGACTTCATTAATGACTGGACAGAGTTGCAGATGCCTAAGGAAAGGCCGGATAACACATATTGAACTATTCATTTTGATAGATCCAGGCAGTTGGAAGGTTCAGGGGCTGGAGTTATTTTGGCTTCCCCACGAGGTGATAAATTTTGTTATGTTTTAAGGTTGATGTTCCCTTGCACTAATAATGTAGCTGAGTATGAGGCCTTGCTCCACGGTCTTCGGATGGCTAAGGAGATGAATCGAAGCCGGGTGAGGTGTTTTGGTGACTCGGACTTGGTGGCCCGGCAAGTTTCAGGCACTTGGTGTAAGTGCATCTAGTGCCACCCCTAGTTGGTTTTGGAGTATTGATGACAAACCTAGTTGAGGGACTAATGTGTTTGTGAGAATTGCAGGATAACACAGGTAGAAGTCCCTCATTGATTCGGTTTTCCTACCAGAGATGACCCCTAAAAATGTATGAAGACATTGAAGTCAAAGGTGGTATATGAAGATATTCACATTGAAGACTATGACAAGAGAAGACATTGCATGAAGCCTATGGAGCTCGAAGACTTAGATCTTTCGTAGTTCTTTTTCTTCCTCTTTGTTGAGTCATAGGAACCACCGTACTGTTAAGTGGGGTCCAAGAGAACCAGTCAGAATGACTGAAGTGATGCTTAAACAAAACCTATGTCTTCGAGTGAAGACTTTGAGAGCGAATCTTGTCCAGAGTCGGACAAGTCAGCTTTGCTTGTAGTCCAAGTAAAGTTGCCGTGTGAGTTTGAAATCTGACCATTGGAACACGTGTCAGTTCCTTAGTGACCCAGGGTCATTTCGGACAAATCAGGCCGGATCGCCTAGTGGCTATAAATAGCCCACCCCCTACAACCATAAACGGTTGGCTGCTCAGATTCAGAGTACGGCTTTTGTCGTTTGAGAGCAACCCACCTCGAAGCCTTTAAGAGAGAATTCCTTGCGAGGATAAATCCCTAACCAGCCAGAGACAAAGAGAATTAGGCATCACTTAAGTCTTCTTGTCTGTGTGATCTGAAGACTTATTACACTTGAGGACTATGCATCCTCCAGCCGGTTAGGCGTCGCGTTCTGAGCATCCAAGAGACATTGTGGATTGCCGGTGAAGGAAGTCTGTGAAGGTTTGGGAGTCTACCTTGAAGACTTACCAGAGTGATTGGGCGAGGTTTGTGTGACCTTAGCTCAAGGGGAATACGGTGAGGACTGGGTGTCCTGAGCTGCGTGTTCAGGACTGGGTGTCCGGGACTGTGTGTCCTAAGGTTTAAATACCTAGCCGCTCCAACCAGACGTACAGTTGTCACAGCAACTGGAACTGGTCTAACAAATCATTGTCTTCAACGAGTCACTGGTTTCATCTTCCCTTCCCTTTACTTACTGTTACTCCTTGTGAAGTCATTGTATGATTGCACTATCTTTTATCTTCACTGAGTGACTGCGTTTTCTGTTTGGCTTCATAATATCTTCCTACCTGATCCTTACTACATTGCTGCTATTAGTCATTGTGCTTTCACTCCATTGAATACTTGACTATGGCTTGCCTAGTGTAGTCTACCTTCCGCTGCAGGGTAATAGGTTTATTTCTATCGTTTGTCTTCATAACTTCCACGTTTTGAAGTCTTTCATAAAAATCGCCTATTCACCCCCCCTCTAGTCGATATAACGCACTTTCAATTGGTATCAGAGCCTGGTGCTCCCTTGTTCTGTGTGATTCGGTTTAACCACCTGGAGTTTTAGCTATGTCGACTGCAGGGATAATTAAAGTCTCCGCTGTGTGCCCCGTCTTCGATGGAACTGAATATCCCTACTGGAAGAATAAGATGCGCATGCATCTTGAAGCCATTGACGTCGACCTATGGTATGTCGTCAAGAACGGCGTTCCCAAGGCTGGTGAAGGTGTCACTGCTGCTGATGTCAAGAAGTTCGTTCAACTGGACTCTACTGCCAAGAATATCATCTGTGGTTATCTGACCAAAGGACAGTATGGCCGTGTGAGTGCTTTGGAAACATCTAAGCTGGTCTGGGACTGGCTCTCCAAGGTCAATGAAGGCATCTCAACCCAGAGAGATCAGAGAATCAGTGTCCTTCGCAACCTCTTCAACCGCTTCAAGTGAAATGACAATGAGAATGTCCAGCTCACATTTGACCGACTCACTGACATCACAAATGAGCTTCAAGCCCTCGGCGCTACTGAGATCACCAAACATGAAGTCGTCAAGATACTACTGAGATCACTTGATAGTTCATTTGACACCCTAGCCCTAATGATTCAAGAACGTCCTAATTTCAAGACACTCGATCCGTCTGACATACTTGAGAGGCTCAACACACATGAGTTTCAGCTTTCTGAGAAAAGAGATATCTACGGTCCAAACTATGGGCGAACTCGTGCCTTGAAGGAAAAAGCTGTCTCCTCATCTGAAGAAGAATCTGACAGCAGTTCGGATGATCCTGAAGACATTGGAAGGGAACTTGCTATGCTTGTGAAGAAGTTCCAAAACTTCACCAAGAAGAAAGGATTCAGAAAGTCTTCCCGGTCAAGCTCAAGGAATGATGAAGCTTCTGCTCACGACTACAAGAAAAAGCATGTCACAAGTGCAAGAAACCTGGCCACTTCATCTCTGAGTGTCCGCAGTGGGACAATGAGAACAAAAAGAAGAAGAAGAGCAAGGAATATGACTTTGACGACAAGAAGAAGAAGAAATACTCAAAGTCTTCTTCCAAGTCTTCCTCAAAGTCTTCATCACACAAGAAGAGCTCATCTGGCAAGGCACGTGCGTTCGTTGGCAAGGAAATGGATTCAGAGGAGGAGTCCGCTTCTGAGGAGGCGGAGGTGGAGTCTGAGGAGGAGTCCGATTCAGACGTCGCAAGTCTGGCTACAGCATACGTTGCCAAGTCCATCTTCAACACTGAAGACAATGACTTCATCACCGACACCGATGCAAATGACAAGGACTACTCCGCTTCTACCTACTGCTTCATGGCACGCGGTGCCAAGGTAAACACACGCACTACTCACTATCAAACATCTAGTGACGATGACTTTGATTGTGGTTCAAGACCCAGCTACAAAACACTTTCTAAAATTGCAACTGAACAACAGAAAGCCATGGAACATATTCAAAAACTATTAGACAAAAGCGATGATCTGTTGGGCACTGAAATGACTCGATCTGAGTCCTTAATTGAAGACATAAAAAATCTTCACGTTAAGTATGAGGAACTTGAAAGTTGTCATGAAACACTCTCAACAACTCATGAAAAGCTTTCCTATGATTATCTTCAAAGGAAGCAAGATCTTGAGAAATTGAGAGCGGCTCATGAAGATCTTCAAAAGGAAAACGAGTCACTTCGCGCCGAACAGATCAGTTCCGCTCAGGAAGGATTTGAACCACCATGTCTTAAATGCATTGAGCGTGATAATGCTACTTCTGTTGCTGAATGTTCTACTGCTGCTACTGCTGCAATATCTTCAACTGTTGATGTGGTAACTAACCCCTCTGCCGAGGATACCACTGCTATTGCTGATGAGAATGCTAGGTTGAAGACATTGCTTGAAACAGGGATGTACAAAAGTCTTAAAGGGCATCAGACACTATGTGATGTCCTCAAAAAGCAGATTCTGAACCGAAACCCGAGGAAAGAGGGTGTTGGGTTCGTAAGGAAAATGAATGCTGATGGCTCTTAGTGGAAACCTGAGCAGTACCCCAAAACCACATGGGTTGCTGCAAAGGAACCTTCAGCAGATCCATCCAATCTATCTGGCTTCACTTGTGCTAACCCCATTGTCATTGATGAATCCTTTGATGCAAACTATAAACTATTTAAGAATCAGAATGGTGAAGTGTTTGCCAGGTACATTGGTACTAACTGCAGGAATGGACCACCTATGAAGAAGATCTGGGTGCCCAAAAGGTGTTTTGAAAATCTTCCTGTGAATGTCGTCATGACACCACAGATGAAGAAGACTAACCCCAGACCACAGGCTTCATACGGCCCAAAGGCTTCATACAGATAGAGGACTCACCTGAGTCGCACTAACGCAAATGTTTTGTAGGGAAACCATACTCAGGCCTACGAATATGAGCGCTGTTCATCGAACCGCCATGTTCATAAGACCAAGAACTATTCTGCTTATTCTTATGAGTACTATTGTCCGCCTGCAAGACTTTTTGCTAGGGCTCTAAAGCCAAAGTTCTCAGACGCTGCACTTAGACTTATTGCTTCTAAGCCACCCTTGAAGATGTGGGTGGCTAAGAAAGCTTAACTCTCTTTTGCAGGGAAAGGTCTCCAGCAAAAAACCAAAATCGTCTGACGCTATTGCTGGGGACCTTAAACATCTTGTAGGGCGCAAGATCAAATGCCCGAATGTCATTACTATGTACTTTGTTCCTAAATCGCATGCTACTCTCCCTATTAGTCCTAATCTGGATCTAAGCTTTCATAACCCACTGGTTCGTCAAATGTTTTTTCTTCACAATTCTCTTCGTGAAGCCTATCTCCCTAACTGCACTATAGGGTGCGACACCAGCGTCTTCAGAATGGATTATTGATAGTGGGTGTACAAATCACATGACTGGCAAAAGAAGTCTTCTTATGGACTCAACCTTACGTCCATCCGACAAGAGCCACATCACATTTGCTGACACTTGACTGGCAAAATATCGCTGCCTTGTTCTAATGGAATCTGACAAGTCTCTCGTGTTTGAAGGGTATCGGAAAGATGATTTGTATGTGGTAGATTTCTCAGCAGGACCACAGCTTGCCGTATGTCTTCTAGCAAAAGCTTCAGAATGCTGGCTCTGGCATCAAAGGCTTGGGCATGCTGGCATGAGGAACCTCCACACCCTTGCAAAGAAGAAGCATGTCATAGGCATCGAGGGCGTCAAGTTCAAGAAAGATCACTTATGCGGTGCCTGTGAAGCAGGAAAGATGACGAGGGCCAAACATCCCTCGAAGACAATCATGACTACTACTCGACCCTTCGAACTGCTCCACATGGATCTGTTCGGTCCCACTCACTACTCAACTCTTACTACTACTGCTTGTCTCTATGGCTTTGTCATTGTTGATGATTATTCGAGATATACTTGGGTACACATAATCCTTTACAAGACTGAAGTGCAGGATGTCTTCAGACGCTTCGCCAATCAAGCAATGAACAACTATGGCGCCAAGATAAAGCACATCAGAAGTGACAATGGCACTGAATTCAAGAACATTGGCCTTGATACATATCTTGATACCTTGGGCATTTGAAAGTGCGTTATATCGACTAGAGGGGGGGTGAATAGGCGATTTTTATGAAAGTCTTCAAAACGTGGAAGTTATGAAGACAAACAGCAGAGATATGCCTATTACTATGCAACGGAAGTTAGATTACACTAGACAAGCCATGGTCAAGTATTCAATAGAGTGAAAGCACAATGACAAGTAGCTGCAGTGTAATAAGGATCAGGTAGGAAGAAGTTATGAAGCCAAACAAATCATACAGTTTCGTTGTGAAGACAAAAGATATAGCAAGCATGCAATGGCTTCACAATGAGTAACAGTAAGTAAAAGGAAGTGAAGATGAAACCAGTGACTCGTTGAAGACAATGATGTGTTGGACCAGTTCCAGTTGCTGTGACAACTGTACGTCTGGTTGGAGCGGCTAGGTATTTAAACCTTAGGACACACAGTCCCGGACACCCAGTCCTGAACACACAGCTCAGGACACCAAGTCCTCACCGTATTCTCCTTGAGGTAAGGTCACATAGTCCTCGCTCAATCACTCTGGTAAGTCTTCAAGGTAGACTCCCAAACCTTCACAGACTTCGTTCACTGGCAATCCACAATGTCTCTTGGATGCTCAGAACGCGACGCCTAATCGTCTGGAGGATGCACAGTCCTCAAGTGTAATAAGTCTTCAGATCACTCAGACAAGAAGACTTAAGTGATGCCCAATTTACTCTGGCTCTTGGTGGTTAGGGCTTTCTCCTCTCTAGGAATTCTCTCTCAAAGGCTTCGAGGTGGGTTGCTCTCAAACAACAAAAACCATGCACTAAAATCTGAGCAGCCAACCGTTTATGGTTGTAGGGGGTGGGCTATATATAGCCACTAGGCAACCTGACCTGATTTGTCCAAAATGACCCTGGGTCACTAAGGAACTGACACGTGTTCCAATGGTCAGATTTCAAACTCACACGACAACTTTACTTGGGCAGCAAGCAAAGCTGACTTGTCCAACTCTGGACAAGATTCACTCTCATAGTCTTCACTCGAAGACATAGGTTTTGGTTAGGCATCACTTCAGTCATTCTGACTGGATCTCTTGGACCCCACTTAACAGTACGGTGGTTCCTATGACTCAACACAAAAGAAAAAGAAATACGAAAGATCTAAGTCCTCGAGCTCCATAGGCTTCATGTGGTGTCTTCTTTTATCATAGTCTTCAATGTGAATATCTTCATATACCACCTTTAACTTCAATGTCTTCATACATTTTTAGGGGTCATCTCTGGTAGTAAAGCCGAATCAATGAGGGACTTCTACCTGTATTATCCTGCAATTCTCACAAACATATTAGTCCCTCAACTAGGTTTGTCGTCAATACTCCAAAACCAATTAGGGGTGGCACTAGATGCACTTACAATCTCCCCCTTTTTGGTGATTGATGACAAACTAGTTGAAGTTTTCAACGGGGAATATAATCTGTGAAATTGTAAAGGATGAGGAATTGTCTTCATAAGTTGCAAGGGCTCCCCCTGAAGATGTGCATATAAGTTAATTTGCTTTTGGAATGCAAATGCACATGGCAGGTTGTACTTGTGGAGATCCACTTCAGCTTATGATGACAATCCACTATGCATGTGAAAGTATATGAAGATAATGACATGCATAATGGAAAATGGACGTCTGCAGAATGAGATAAGTGCGGAATTTATCGTCGCACATGCGGAATTTATCTTCGCAAAACAGGGTGGCAAACAAGTAGCAGACGACCATCTGGTTTAAGTGTTACAACTCATAAGAACCAAATGTAGCAAAAACGAGAGTTGTAAGCACGAAGCAAAATATAAGGCACCCGCCCATATGAACCCGCTTGAAGACTATCAATCTCATATGCTTCTCCCCCTTTTGTCAGTAATGACCAAAAAGGTTTGAAGACATAGAGTCTCTACTCGTTCTTATGAGGAGTAGGTGAAGAAGCAGGGTTGGTGGTGTTGGTTGGCGGTGCAGAAGAGCTTGGAGGTGCTGAAGCATATGGCGGTGAAGTAGCATCGTCTTCTTCCTCAATGATTCTGGCAGTGACTGTGGCAGCAGAGGAAGAGAACTCAGAATCTTCAAGGGATGGAGTTCCTAGCAGCACAGCCCTTCGAGGAGGTGTGGAGTCAAACTTGAATCTTTCAGTGAAGCCATCCTCTTGAAGATCAGCTTCAGAAAGCATCATCGTTAGCCCTTTCCATGTGCGGCGACAGGTTTCATGTGCAACGAATGCATTCTTGGTGGCAAGATTTCGGATGCGATTTACATCCACCAAGAGGCTTTTCATCTGTCTCTTCAACCAGTCATGATGCGTATCCTGCTTTTGATGAAGGGCCACAAGAAGCTCTTGGTCGTTGAGAACACGAGTGCGCTTCTTGGGTCTTGAAGCAGTGGCACTGTCAGTGGCTTCAGTTGAAGCAGGATGTGGTGCACGTGTAGTGCCGGCCAAAGGATACACCCTGGAGATGGCTTCAACACCTTCAACGTTTTGAGTGAAGCTCTGGTGTTCTGCATTCTGAAGACTCAGAGGTTGCTTGGCAGGTTCAGGATAGATGGCTTCAGCAGAGGTATCCACATCAGGCAAGAAGATCCGATGGTTGCGGGCTGAGGGCTGATACGAGATGGCAGAGTGAAGTTTGATCAGCCTCATTACCCAAGGAGCATAGAACTTTAAACCATACAGATCTGAGCTTGATGCAGCTAGTTGGCGTATGAAGAAATCATGTGCGTTGAAGCATTTGCCATGAAGGATACAGAATATGAGAGTCTTCATTGCACCCTCGATCTTGGCATTTGGAGAGTGTCCTTTAATGGGCCAGAGAGTCCGCCAGATGATGTGATAGATGGTCCTGGGCAGGTACTCAAGGTCTTCAACGAAGAACTCTGTGGGATAAGGAGCATCGTGGGGCAATGGCTTCATCATGGAGAGCATCTGACTCATATTTGGTTCAGGCCTCTGAAATATGCTCTCAATAGCTTCAGTGTGTAGCCGACAGCCTTGCTCGAAGAATTCGCCTAGAGTGGGCAAGCCAGTGAGCTCAATGATATCAAATGCATTGGCTTCATGATGAACGTTGCCGGTCATCCACTCCAGGACCCAAGTCTTCGGATCTTTGTTGTATCCTTTGATGTGGAGGGTGGCATAGAATTGCAGTAGAAGCTCTTCATTCCAGTGCTCTTCATCAGTTACAAACTGCAGCTGACCCACTTGCTTGAAGCAATCCAACGCTTCCTCTAAACAGGGCAGACCTTGGTTGTACAGTATGCAAGAGTAGTAGCTGCGCTGAGGATAGCTCCAGAACCTATCTGATGAAATCCTTTCCCTTGAATAGGGGTTCTTGGAGCTACTGAAGAAAGTATTATCTGCCCTGAAGCCATTGATGTTGAAGGAGCCAGGTGCTGATGCAGGACCTGGAAACCTTGGCAGTCTGGGGATTGGCTTCTGGACCTGAGGCCTGTGCTCAACATGATAGTTGAATTGGGGACCTGCAGCAGACTCAGGAACAGAAGTTGTGGGTTCAGTGGCTTCGCTGTCTTCTGAAGCTTTTGCTGGGGAGGGCTCAACATTAGCTTCGTTGTTGGTTGTGGCAGCCTCAAGATTTTCATCCTCCGCTTGACTAGCTAGAGGGTCGGTCACAAGCACGTTCTCCTGGAGAACTGCTTCTTGGTGGAGCAGAGGAGTGGGCTGGGCCTCAAAGTCTTCTTCCTCTTGAGGGCGATCCGCCCATGAAACATCCTGTGCAATTGGCATCAGTGGACGACCAATGCTGATGAGTTCGCCGTGTTCTAAGGGAGGAAGGGCTGCATCATCTTCTACATTGTCACGATGACCAATGTCTTCAGCAGCGATGGGATCAGCTGCTGGAATATCTTCAGCTTCAGGAGCCTCTGTGGAAGCAGGCTCATGAACCGTCAGTTGACGTTCTGCGTCAGGGTGAACCATAGAAATAGGTTCAACTATCAAGGGCTCTATGGGAGCAGCCCGAGATTTCTTGGTCTTTCTCTTTTTCTTGCTGGGGGCAGTAGGAGAGGCTTCAGAGCTCTTCCTCTTCCTGGCTTCAGCCTCAGCAGTTCTTCTCTTCTTGAGCTCTGAAGCTGTTGACCGGCCCTTTGGCTTCGAGCCAGTCGTTGCAGTTGGGAAGACAAGCGGAACTGCTTCCTGCCTTGGTGCCTCTGGTTCAGCTGGAACAGTCTTCTTCTTTTCCTTTGCGGCCATCTTGGGGTCGATGCCAGGACGCCCAAGTGCCTTGCGCTTCTCAGCCTCATTGTAGGCTTGCACACATCTGTCAGCCAGAGACTTCATCCGCTCACGTGAACCCTGAGCTTCTGCACGCCTCTTCAGAAAGTTTTCCTTTAGCTCATGCAACATGATCTTGAAGCTCTTCACTTCTTGCACGCTGAGCTTGGCCATATTCTTCTTGAACTGAGCCTTTTCATGATCAATTTTCTGCTTCAGTTCAACAATGCGCTGGGCAATGGCAAGTTCTGAAGCAATAGCACCTTGGAAGGCGACGCTTAGGCCAACGGGCAGCTATAGATCTTTGAAGCTGATGTTTGGTGTGGCAAACCATTCGTCGATGAAGTTGTGGATGATGGTGACATCAAAGAGAGGCAAATTGTTGAAGATTTCAGCTTCTTCTTTACTCTTGATGAGCTGCTCAAGAGCGTCATCTCCAAGATCTTCATCACTTGACAGATCAATGGCTTCGCTGCGCAGAAGGGCAGCAGCTGTGAGCTCTTTGCCGGTGTGTGGCTGAGGCATCTTGGCCTTCTGGGGCTTGGAGACGCGGGATATGTCTTCAGACTGCACACTGTCTTCAGGAGGTGCAGTCGCCAATGGCTTCACCTTTGAGATTTTTGGTGAAGGGGCTGGCTTTGAAGCTTTTGGCTTCTTCAACTGCTTCGGCTTCGGCACTGCAGGTGCTTCATCAGACTCAGTATCAGCTGCAGGCTCATTCACTTCAGTCCCTTGAACCAAGATGTAGGTGATGAGGCCTTCAAGGTTGGCATACGGACCGATGACATTGGGTTCTACTTCTCACGTGCCATCTGCCCTTGGTGCTGAGGGACCAGGGTTGAAGTCTAACCCAAATTTCTTCTTGTTCTGCTTCGCTGAGTTTTGGGCAAATTGGAAGTTGCGCTTGAACAGGTTGTCGTCACGACACCAGAGTAGTAACGACGGATGTGCATCATCAGGTTGTGGCCCACGAACCATGCATGGATAGAAGCTTTGGGCAATAGCTTCATCTCTGGACCTGGGTACAAGGTTCTTGTATAAGACGTCTCCCCACAGTTTTTTTATGGCACTTTTCTCAGCATACTCTTGGGTTGTGAAGCGGTATTTGAACCATTGTTCTGCCCAATAGCGTCGAATCCATTGGATTCGGGTCTTGCGCTGACCATAATTCTCTTCAGGATCTGTTTTATACATTTCTACCAGTTCATCAGGCAGATCTTTGGATGTTCCTCCACGTCGCTGTCTGCCCCCCTTCCTTGCTGCTGTTTCTGAAGCCATAAACCTTAACTTGGAAGGCTTCAAGACGTTCAAAGGCTTTCTTTTGCTAGACCAACAGGAACTGGCTTCAGGAGAATTTATGTGATGCTGTAGGAATTCTGCAAATGAATGCAGACTATGAGAACCAAAGGATTCTCCCACGGACATGTACCTGTGACAGCATTAAGGTGCGAGGGAAGGGGAAGAGGTCATATGCATTCTCAGAAGATTTTGAAGATAAATCAGTTTAGAAGACATTGACCTCATCGTGCGAAGACATTCACTCATAGATAAGAAGTTGGTTCCAGATTTGTACGAATCCACAGATCAGTACAAGTGAGGAATCTAACTACTTTGTGAAGCACAAGTGAATATACTAGGCATGTTATGAGATGCAGTTTGAGAGAGATCTAGCTTGTGTGAACAGAAACTACTTGTGGTGGAATGTGACAGATCAATAGGATCAACGGTGCTGTAAAAAGGGAGTTTTATTTACCACACTGAGAACTGCTAGACAGAGCGAGAGATGAGGCCGAGCAGTTCACTCGTCCGTGCCCTAACTTGGCGACGGAGGAGACCTACGGCGACGGCGGAGAGGACGATGTCCGCGGTCGGCGTGAAGACGGCGTCGGAGAGGTTGCGGCAGCGAAGCGCTTCGTCGCCGGCGTCGTCGAGAGCTAGCGGTGGCGCTAGGGTTCGTGCGAGGGTGGAAGAAGAGATAGTTACCGCTGTGAGTGTGTATTTATAGGCACAGGGGCGGCACTGTGCTATTACACAGGTGCCCCTGGTGATTTGCATCTGAGAAACGTGGCCATCATGCGGTATTTTGGGGGCAGTTCCACGTCCCACGCACGCCTGGATTGTTGGGTGGTCGTTCCTACTTCTCCGGATTTCATGTGGATAAATGAGCTTTGGAAACGGACTTAAATGTTGTCTCTGTGTCTTCTGCTGACAAGGACGCAGAGAAGACATTCGACAGTCTCAATAGAATGCATATGACTTGGAGAGATAGAATTTTGAGATAGAGAGCATAGAGAGGTTAGGGTCCGATCACATTCACTTAGTTCAAAAGATTCAAACAAGAAGACATAGCTATAAGTGAATGCTGTAGAGGACAGAACACTAGTATATATATATATCTATATAATCAACGTAGTGAAGATAATCATGAAGACATGTTGAGATTGAAGCCAAACCAAATATGAAGACATTGCAAGGTAACGCCACGAGAGAAACACTTCAAAATAGAACTTTTGGTGGTGGCGTTACCCACCGTATAGGAAGTATTAGACCCAGACACGGCGCACAATTATCGTGGCGCTCCGAAGTCAAATTCCACATTAATGTATTCACACTTAGAATGTATGTCTTTACTGATTGAAGATATACTTCACTTCGTGTGTTGCACATCTAAGTCATCAATATGCATAAGGGTTAGGATGTGTGCCTGATCACAGGACATTTGAGGATTCCAGGATATTTAGCTCACACCGTAACTTGCAAAACCTCTTCTCATCCAAGGGCTTGGTGAAGATATCTGCCAATTGCTCTTCAGTGTTGACGTGTATGATATCAATGTCTTCCTTCACAACATGATCTCTGAGAAAGTGATGATGAATTTCAATGTGCTTTGTCTTCGAGTGCTGAACTGGGTTGTTGGCAATCTTGATGGTGCTTTTGTTGTCGCAGTAAAGTGGCACTTGCTTCAGATGAATGCCATAGTCCTTGAGTGTTTGCTTCATCCACAGAAGCTGAGCGCAGCAAGATCCAGCAGCAATGTATTCAGATTCAGCGGTGGAGAGAGATACATAGTTCTGCTTCTTTGAAGACCAACATACAAGTGATCGTCCCAGAAAGTGACAAGTGCCTGATGTAGACTTGCAATCAACTTTGTCACCAGCATAATCAGCATCCGAGAATCCAACCAAATCAAACTCTGAGCCCTTTGGATACCATAATCCTAAAGTTGGGGTGTGAGCCAAATATCGAAGAATTCGCTTCACAGCTAAGTGATGCGACTCCTTTGGTGCCGCTTGAAATCGAGCACACATGCAAACACTAAGCATAATATCTGGCCTAGATGCACATAAATAAAGTAAAGAACCAATCATGGAGCGGTATACCTTTTGATTGAACTCTTTACCATTGTCGTCAGGACCCAGATGATGTTTGGCTGGCATTGGTGTTGTGAAGCCTTTGCAGTCTTGCATACCGAACTTCTTCAGGCAATCTTTGAGATACTTCTCTTGAGATATGAAGATGCCATTGCGTTGTTGTCGCATTTGAAGACCAAGGAAGAACTTCAGCTCCCCCATCATGGACATCTGATATTGCTCTTGCATCATATATCCAAACTCTTCACTGTACTTCTAATTGGTGCAGCCGAAGATAATGTCATCCACATATATTTGGCACACAAATAGTTCACCATCATATGTCTTCGTGAAAAGAGTGGGATCTAGGGAACCAGGTATGAAGCCCTTGCTCTTCAGGAAGTATTTGAGTGTGTCATACCAGGCCCTAGGGGCTTGTTTGAGGCCATACAGTGCCTTGTTGAGCTTGTATACCATGTCAGGATGTTTTGGATTTTCAAAGCCAGGCGGTTTTGCAACATACACTTCTTCTTCAATCTTGCCATTGAGAAAGGCACTCTTCACATCCATTTGATATAGAAGTATGTTATGATGATTTGCATAGGCCAGCAGTATGCGTATGGCTTCAAGCCTAGCCACAGGAGCAAATGTTTCATCAAAGTCAATGCCTTCCACTTGAGTATATCCTTGAGCAACGGGACGAGCTTTGTTTCTGACAACTTGACCATGCTCATCTTGCTTGTTGCGATATATCCATTTGGTGCCTATTATGTTGTGCTTCCGTGGATCAGGACGCTTAACTAGTTCCCATACATTATTCAGCTCAAACTGTTGAAGCTCTTCTTGCATAGCTTGAATCCATTCAGGTTCCATGAAGGCTTCTTCAACTTTCTTGGGTTCTGATATTGAGACGAATGCGAAGTGCCCACAGAAATTTGCTAGCTGAGTTGCCCTTGAACGAGTGAGTGGACCAGGTGCATTGATGCTATCAATTATTCTTTCAATCTGCACTTCATTGGCAACGCGAGGATGTACAGGGCGAAGACTTTGCTCTTGCCGTTCACTGTCGTTGTTGGAAGGAATGTCTTCAGGCTGAGCAATGTCTTCATGTTGTTCAGGTGCTGAAATGATAAGTTCTTCTTCAGGATGAGCTTCAGAAGGTATAATCTCTCCAGTTCCCATTAGCTTGATTGATTCACTGGATGGAACTTCATCTAGCACACTTGGCAGCTACTCTCTTTGTGATCCGTTGGTCTCATCGAACCGCACATCCACTGTTTCAACCACTTTGTAATGAAAGAGATTGAAGACTCTGTAGGAGTGCGAATCCTTTCCATATCCAAGCATAAAACCCTCATGTGCTTTTGGTGCAAATTTTGAGGTGTGATGTGGGTCCTTGATCCAGCACCTTGCGCCAAATACTCTGAAGTAACTGACATTCGGCTTTTTGCCAGTAAGGAGCTCATAAGATGTCTTGTTCAGAAGCTTGTGAAGATAAACACGATTGATTGTATGGCATGCAGTGTCAATGGCTTCAGTCCAGAATTTTCTTGGAGTCTTGTATTCATCTAGCATCGTTCTGGCCATCTCAATGAGTGTTCTGTTCTTGCGTTCGACGACGCCATTCTGCTGTGGCGTGTACGGAGCTGAGAATTCATGTGTGATGCCCAAGGTATCAAGATATGTATCAAGGCCAGTGTTCTTGAATTCAGTGCCATTGTCACTTCTGATGTGCTTTATCTTGGCGCCGTAATTGTTCATAGCTCGATTGGCGAAGCGTCTGAAGACATCCTGCACTTCAGTCTTGTAAAGGATTATGTGCACCCAAGTATATCTAGAGTAATCATCAACAATGACAAAGCCATAGAGGCAAGCAGTAGTAGTAAAAGTTGAGTAGTGAGTGGGACCAAAAAGATCCATGTGAAGCAGTTCGAAGGGTCGAGTAGTGGTCATGATTGTCTTCGAGGGATGTTTTGCCCTCGTCATCTTCCCTGCTTCACAGGCACCGCATAAGTGATCTTTCTTGAACTTGACGCCCTCGATGCCTATGACATGTTTCTTCTTCGCAAGGGTGTGGAGGTTCCTCATGCCAGCATGCCCAAGCCTCCGATGCCAAAGCCAGCATTCTGAAGCTTTTGCAAGAAGACATACTGCAAGTTGTGGCCCTGCTGAGAAATCTACCACATACAAATCATCTTTCCGATACCCTTCAAACACTAGAGACTTGTCAGATTCCGTTAGTACAAGGCAACGATATTTTCCAAATATTACGACCATGTTCAAATCGCAAAGCATTGAGATAGACATTAAGTTGAAACCAAGGGATTCAACAAGCATGACTTTATCCATGTGTTGATCCTTTGAGATTGCAACTCTACCTAGACCCAATACCTTACTTTTACCAGTGTCAGCAAATGTGATGTGGCTCTTGTCGCATGGACGTAAGGTTGAGTCCATAAGAAGGCTTCTTTTGCCAATCATGTGATTTGTACACCCACTGTCAATAATCCATTCTGAAGACTTTGAAGACGCTGGTGTCATACCCTACAGTGCAGTTAGGGGGATAGGCTTCACGAAGAGAATTGTGAAGCAAAAACATTTGACGAACCAGTGGGTTATGAAAACTTAGATCCAGATTAGGACTAATAGGGAGAGTAGCATGCGATTCAGGAACGAAGTACATAATGATGCCATTCGGGCATTTTATCTTGCGCCCTACAAGATTTTTAAGGTCCCCAACAATAGCGTCAGAAGATTTTGGTTTTCTGCTGGAGACCTTTCCCTACAAGAGAGAGTTAAACTTTCTTAACCACCCACATCTTCAAGGGTGGCTTAGAAGCAATAAGTCTAAGTGCAGCATCTGAGAATTTTGGTTTTGGAGCCCTATCAAACAGTCTAGCAGGCGGACAATAGTACTCATAAGAATAGGCAGAATAATTTTTGGTCATATGAACATGACGGTTTGATGAACCGCTCTCATATTCATATGCCTGAGTATGGTTTCCCTGCAAAACATTTGCGTTAGTGTGACTCAGGTGAGTCCTCTGTCTGCATGAAGCCTTTGGACCGTATGAAGCCTTTGGTCTGAGGTTTGTCTTCTTCATCTGTGGTGTCATGACGACATTCACAGGAAGATTTTCAAAACACCTTTTGGGCACCCAGATCTTCTTCATAGGCAGTCCATTCATGCAGTTAGTACCAATGTACCTGGCAAACACTACACCATTCTGATTTTTAAATAGTACATAGTTTGCATCAAAGGATTCATCAATGATAATGGGGTTAGCACAGGTGAAGCCAGATAAATTGGATGGATCTGCGAAGGTTCCTTTGCAGCAACCCACTTGGTTTTGGGGTACTGCTCAGGTTTCCAGTAAGAGCCATCTGCATTTATTTTCCTTACGAACCCAACACCCTCTTTCCTAGGGTTTCGGTTCAGAATCTGCTTCTTGAGGACATCACATAATGTCTGATGTCCTTTAACACTTTTGTACATCCCTGTTTCAAGCAATGTCTTCAACCTAGCATTCTCATCAGCAATAGCAGTGGTATCCTCAGCAGAGGGGTTAGTTACCACATCAACAGTTGAAGATATTGCAACAGCAGTAGCAGTGGAATATTCAGCAACAGAAGTAGCATTATCACGCTCAATGCATTTAAGACATGGTGGTTCAAATCCTTCCTGAGCAGAACTGATCTGTTCGGCGCGAAGTGACTCGTTTTCCTTTTGAAGATCTTCATGAGCCGCTCTCAATTTCTCAAGTTCTTGCTTCCTTTGAAGATAATCATAGGAAAGCTTTTCATGAGTTGTTGAGAGAGTATCATGACGATCTTCAAGTTCCTGATACTTAACATGAAGATTTTTTATGTCTTCAATTAAGGATTCAGATCGAGTCATTTCAGCACCCAACAGATCATCGCTTCTGTCTAACAGTTTTTGAATATGTTCCATGGCTTTCTGTTGTTCAGTTGCAATTTTAGCAAGTGTTTTGTAACTGGGTTTTGAATCACAATCAGAGTCATCGTCACTAGATGTTTAATAGTGAGTAGTGCGTTTGTTTACCTTGGCACCGCGTGCCATGAAGCAGTAGGTAGGAGTGGAGTAGTCCTTGTCATTTGCATTGGTGTCGGTGATGAAGTCATTGTCTTCAGTGTTGAAGATGGACTTGGCGACGTATGCTGTAGCCAGACTTGCAATGCCAGAATCAGACTCCTCCTCAGACTCCACCTCTGCCTCCTCAGAAGCGAACTCCTCCTCTGAATCCATTTCCTTACCAACAAACGCACGTGCCTTGCCAAATGAGCTCTTCTTGTGTGATGAAGACTTTGAGGAAGACTTGGAAGAAGACTTTGTGTATTTCTTCTTCCTCTGGTCGTCAGAGTCATATTCCTTGCTCTTCTTCTTCTTTCTGTTCTCATTGTCCCACTATGGACACTCAGAGATGAAGTGTCCAGTTTTCTTGCACTTGTGGCATGTTTTCTTCTTGGAGTCATGAGCAGAAGCTTCATCATTCCTTGAGCTTGATCGTGAAGACTTTCTGAAGCCTTTCTTCTTGGTGAATTTTTGGAACTTCTTCACTAGCATTGCAAGTTCCCTTCCAATGTCTTCAGGATCATGAGAACTGTTGTCAGATTCTTCTTCAGATGAGGAAACAACTTTTGCCTTCAAGGCACGAGTTCACCCATAGTTTGGACCGTAGATATCTCTTTTCTCAGAAAGCTGAAACTCATGTGTGTTGAGCCTCTCAAGTATGTCAGATGGATCGAGTGTCTTGAAATCAGGACGTTCTTGAATCATCAGGGCTAGGATGTCAAACGAACTATCAAGTGATCTCGGCAGCGTCTTGACGACTTCATGTTTGGTGATCTCAGTAGCGCCGAGGGCTTGAAGCTCATTTGTGATGTCAGTGAGTTGATCAAATGTGTGCTGGACATTCTCATTATCATTTCGCTTGAAGCGGTTGAAGAGGTTGCGAAGGACACTGATTCTCTGATCTCTCTGGGTTGAGATGCCTTCATTGACCTTGGAGAGCCAGTCCCAGACCAGCTTGGATGTCTTCAAAGCACTCACACGGCCATACTGTCCTTTGGTCAGATGTCCACAGATGATATTCTTGGCAGTAGAGTCCAGTTGAATGAATTTCTTGACATCAGCAGCAGTGACACCTTCTCCAGCCTTGGGAACGCCGTTCTCGACGACATACCATAGGTCGACGTCAATGGCTTCAAGATGCATGCGCATCTTATTCTTCCAGTAGGGATATTCAGTTCCATCGAAGACGGGGCACGCAGCGGAGACTTTAATTATCCCTGCACTCGACATAGCTAAAACTCCAGGTGGTTAAACCGAATCACACAGAACAAGGGAGCACCTTGCTCTGATACCAATTGAAAGTGCGTTATATCGACTAGAGGGGGGTGAATAGGCGATTTTTATGAAAGTCTTCAAAACGTGGAAGTTATGAAGACAAACAGCAGAGATATGCCTATTACTATGCAGCAGAAGTTAGATTACACTAGACAAGCCATGGTCAAGTATTCAATAGAGTGAAAGCACAATGACAAGTAGCTGCAGTGTAATAAGGATCAGGTAGGAAGAAGTTATGAAGCCAAACAAATCATAGAGTTTCGTTGTGAAGACAAAAGATATAGCAAACATGCAATGGCTTCACAATGAGTAACAGTAAGTAAAAGGAAGTGAAGATGAAACCAGTGACTCGTTGAAGACAATGATGTGTTGGACCAGTTCCAGTTGCTGTGACAACTGTACGTCTGGTTGGAGCGGCTAGGTATTTAAACCTTAGGACACACAGTCCCGGACACCCAGTCCTGAACACGCAGCTCAGGACACCAAGTCCTCACCGTATTCTCCTTGAGCTAAGGTCACATAGTCCTCGCCCAATCACTCTGGTAAGTCTTCAAGGTAGACTCCCAAACCTTCACAGACTTCGTTCACTGGCAATCCACAATGTCTCTTGGATGCTTAGAACGCGACGCCTAACCGTCTGGAGGATGCACAGTCCTCAAGTGTAATAAGTCTTCAGATCACTCAGACAAGAAGACTTAAGTGATGCCCAATTTACTCTGGCTCTGGGTGGTTAGGGCTTTCTCCTCACTAGGAATTTTCTCTCAAAGGCTTCGAGGTGGGTTGCTCTCAAACAACAAAAGCCGTGCACTAAAATCTGAGCAGCCAACCGTTTATGGTTGTAGGGGGTGGGCTATTTATAGCCACTAGACAACCCGACCTAATTTGTCCAAAATGACCCTGGGTCACTAAGGAACTGACACGTGTTCCAACAGTCAGATTTCAAACTCACACGGCAACTTTACTTGGGCAGCAAGCAAAGCTGACTTGTCCGACTCTGGACAAGATTCGCTCTCATAGTCTTCACTCGAAGACATAGGTTTTGGTTAGGCATCACTTCAGTCATTCTGACTGGATCTCTTGGACCCCACTTAACAGTACGGTGGTTCCTATGACTCAACACAAAAGAAAAAGAAATATGAAAGATCTAAGTCTTCGAGCTCCATAGGCTTCATGTGGTGTCTTCTTTTGTCATAGTCTTCAAGGTGAATATCTTCATATACCACCTTTGACTTCAATGTCTTCATACATTTTTAGGGGTCATCTCTGGTAGTAAAACCGAATCAATGAGGGACTTGTACCTGTGTTATCCTGCAATTCTCACAAACACATTAGTCCCTCAACTAGGTTTGTCGTCAATACTCCAAAACCAATTAGGGGTGGCACTAGATGCACTTACAGCATCACACATGAATTCTCAGCCCCGTACACGCCACAGCAGAATGGCGTCGTCGAACGCAAGAACAGAACTCTCATTGAGATGGCCAGAACGATGCTAGATGAATACAAGACTTCCAAGAAAATTCTGGCCTGAAGCTATTGATACTTCATGCCATACAATCAATCGTGTTTATCTTCACAAACTTCTGAACAAGACATCTTATGAGCTCCTTACTAGCAAGAAGCCAAATGTCAGTTACTTCAGAGTATTTGGCGCCAGGTGCTGGATCAAGGACCCACATCACACCTCAAAGTTTTAACCAAAAGCACATGAGGGTTTTATGCTTGGATATGGAAAGGATTTGCACTCCTACAGAGTCTTTAATCTCTTTCATTATAAAGTGGTTGAAACAGTGGATGTGCGGTTCGATGAGACCAACGATTCACAAAGAGAGCACCTACCAAATGTGCTAGATGAAGTTCCATCCAGTGAATCAATCAAGCTAATGGGAACTAGAGAAATTATACCTTCTGAAGCTCATCCTGAAGAAGAACTTATCATCTCAGCACCTGATCAACCTGAAGACAATGCTCAGCCTGAAGACATTCCCTCTAACAGCGACAATGATCAGAAGAGCAAAATCTTCGCCTTGTACATCCTCGTGTTGCCAATGAAGTGCAGATTGAAAGAATAATTGATAGCATCAATGCACCCGGTCCACTCACTCGTTCAAGGGCAACTCAGCTAGCAAATTTCTGTGGGCACTTCGCATTTGTCTCAATAACAGAACCCAAGAAAGTTGAAGAAGACTTCATGGAACCTGAATGGATTCAAGCTATGCAAGAAGAGCTTCAACAGTTTGAGCTGAATAATGTATGGGAACTGGTCAAGCGTCCCGATCCTCGGAAGCGCAACATAATAGGCACAAAATGGATATACCGCAACAAACGAGATAAGCACGGTCAAGTTGTCAGAAACAAAGCTCGTCTCGTTGCTCAAGGATATACTCAAGTGGAAGGCATTGACTTCGATGAAACATTTGCTCATGTGGCTAGACTTGAAGCCATACGCATACTGCTGGCCTATGTAAATCATCACAACATACTTCTTTATCAAATGGATGTGAAGAGCGCCTTTCTCAATGGCAAGATTGAAGAAGAAGTGTATGTTGCACAACCACCTAGCTTTGAAGATCCAAAACATCCTGACATGGTATACAAGCTCAACAAGGCACTGTATGGCCTCAAACAAGCCCCTAGGGCCTGGTATGACACACTCAAATACTTCCTGAAGAGCAAAGGCTTCATACCTGGTTCCCTCGACCCCACTCTCTTCACGAGGACATATGATGGTGAACTGTTTGTGTG
The DNA here is from genome assembly GCF_002162155.2 of Triticum dicoccoides. Lineage (NCBI taxonomy): Eukaryota > Viridiplantae > Streptophyta > Magnoliopsida > Poales > Poaceae > Triticum > Triticum dicoccoides. The sequence continues at coordinate 433,905,379 of NC_041390.1, forward strand.
CCAAATATATGTGGATGACATTATCTTCGGCTGCACCAATCAGAAGTACAGTGAAGAGTTTGGATATATGATGCAAGAGCAATATCAAATGTCCATGATGGGAGAGCTGAAGTTCTTTCTCGGTCTTCAAATACGACAGCAATGCAACGACATCTTCATATCTCAAGAGAAGTATCTCAAAGATTGCCTGAAGAAGTTCGGTATGCAAGACTGCAAAGGCTTCACGACGCCAATGCCAGCCAAGCATCATCTGGGTCCTGACAACAATGGTAAAGAGTTCGATCAAAAGGTATACCGCTCCATGATTGGTTCTTCACTTTATCTATGTGCATCTAGGCCAGATATTATGCTTAGTGTTTGCATGTGTGCTCGATTCCAAGCGGCACCAAAGGAGTCGCATCACTTAGCTGTGAAGCGAATTCTTCGATATTTGGCTCACACCCCAACTCTAGGATTATGGTATCCAAAGGGCTCAGAGTTTGATCTGGTTGGATTCTCGGATGTTGATTATGCTGGTGACAAGGTGGATCGCAAGTCTACATCGGGCACATGTCATTTTCTGGGACGATCACTTGTATGTTGGTCTTCAAAGAAGCAGAACTGTGTATCTCTCTCCACTGCTGAATCTGAATACATTGCTGCTGGATCTTGCTGCGCTCAGCTTCTGTGGATGAAGCAAACACTCAAGGACTATGGCATTCATCTGAATCAAGTGCCACTCTACTGCGACAACGAAAGCGCCATCAAGATTGCCAACAACCCAGTTCAGCACTCGAAGACAAAGCACATTGAAATTCGTCATCACTTTCTTAGAGATCATGTTGTGAAGGAAGATATTGATATCATACACGTCAACACTGAGGAGCAATTGGCAGATATCTTCACCAAGCCCTTGGATGAGAAGAGATTTTGCAAGTTACCGTGTGAGCTAAATATCCTGGAATCCTCAAATGTCCTGTGATCAGGCACACATCCTAACCCTTATGCATATTGATGACTTAGATGTGCAACACACGAAGTAAAGTATATCTTCAATCAATGAAGACATACATTCTAAGTGTGAATACATTAATGTGGAATTTGACTTTGCAGCGCCACGATAATTGTGTGCCGTGTCTGGGTCTAATACTTCCTATACGGTGGGTAACGCCACCACCAAATGTTCTATTTGAAGTGTTTCACTCATGGCGTTACCTTGCTATGTCTTGACATTTGGTTTGGCTTCAATCTCAACATGTCTTCATGATTATCTTCACTATGTTGATTATATATATATATATATATATATATATATATATATATATATATATATATATATATATATATATATATATACTAGTGTTCCGTCCTCTACAGCATTCACTTGTAGCTATGTCTTCTTGTTGAATCTTTTGAACTAAGTGAATGTGATCGGACCCTAACCTCTCTGTGCTTTCTATCTCAAACTCCATCTCTCCAAATCATATGCATTCTATTGAAACTGTCGAATGTCTTCTCTGCGTCCTTGTCTGCAGAAGATACAGAGACAAACCTTAAGTCTGCTTTCAATGCTCATTCCTCCACATGAAACCCGGAGAAGTAGGAACGACCACCCGACAATCCAGGCGTGCGTGGGACGTGGAACAAACCCCAAAATTCTGCATGATGGCCATGTGTTCCTCAGATGCGAATCGCTAGGGGCACCTGTGTAATAACGCAGTGCCGCCCCTGTACCTATAAATACACAATTCACGGCGGTCATTATCTCTTCTTCCACTCTCGCACGAACCCTAGCGCCACCGCTAGCCCTCGACGACGCCGGCGACAAAGCGCTTCGCTGCCGCAACCTCTCCGACGCCGTCTTCACGCTGACCGCGGACATCGTCCTCTCCGCCGTCGACGTAGGTGTCCTCCATCGCCAAGTTAGGGCACGGAAGATCGAACTGCTCGGCCTCATCTTCCACTCCGTCTAGCAGTTCTTAGTGTGGTAAATAAAACTTCCTTTTTACAACACCGTTGATCCTATGGCTTTGTCACTTTCTACCACAAGCAGTTTCTATTCACACAAGTTAGATCTCTCTCATACTGCATCTCATAACATGCCTAGTATATTCACTTATGATTCACAAAGTAGTTAGATTCCTCACTTGTACTGATCTCTGGATTCGTACAAATCTGGAACCAACTCCTTATCTATGAGTGAATGTCTTCGCACAATGAGGTCAATGTCTTCTAAACTGATTTATATTCAAAATCTTCTAAGAATGCATATGACCTCTTCCCCTTCCCTCGCACCTTAATGCTGTCACAGGTACATGTCCGTGGGAGAATCCCTTGGTGCTCATAGTCTGCATTCATTTGCAGAATTCTTACAGCATCATATCAATTCTCCCGAAGCCAGTTCCTGCCTGTCCAGCAAGCGAAAGCCCTTGAAGCCTTTGAACGTATTGAAGCCTCTCAGTTTAAAGTTCATGGCTTCAGAGAAATCAGAAAGGAAGGGTGGCAGAAAGCGTCGTGGAGAAACATCAAGAGATCTGCCAGATGACCTCTCAGAACTGTACAAGCCAGATCCTGAAGAGGATTACAATCAGCGCAAAACACGAATCCAATGGATTCGACGCTATTGGGCAGAACAGTGGTTCAAGTACAGATTTGTGACAAAGGAATATGCTGAAAAGAATGCCTTCAAGCGACCATGGGGAGACATCCTCTACAAAAATCTTCAACCCAGGACCAGAGATGAAGCCATTGAACAAGGCTTCTATCCCTGCATGGTCCGTGGACCACAACCTGCGGATGCTGACCCATCGTCCCTGCTATGGTGTCGTGATGACATTCTGTTCAAGCGCAACTTTCGGTTTGCCAGAACTCAGCGAAGCAAAACAAGAAGACATTGGGACTAGACTTCAACCCTGGTCCTTCTGCTCCAAGGGCTGACGGCACACGTGATGCAGAACCCAATGTCGTCGGTCCTTTCTACAACCTTGAAGGTCTCATCACCCATATCTTGGTTCAAGGGACTGCAGTGAATGAGCCTGCAGCTGACGCTGAATCAGATGAAGCGCCTGTAGCGCCGAAGCCAAAGAAGTTGAAGAAGCCTAAAGCTTCAAAGCCTGCCCCTTCACCAAAAATCTCACGGGCGAAGCCACTGGCAACTGCACCTCCTGAAGACAGTGTGCAGTCTGAAGATTTATCACGCATCTCCAAGCCCCAGAAGGTCAAGATGCCTCTGTCACACACCGGCCAAGAGCTAACAGCTGCTGCCATTCTACGCAATGATGCCATTGATCTGTCAAGTGATGAAGATCTTGCAGATGACGCTCTTGAGCAACTCATCAAGAGCAAAGAAGAAGCAGAAATCTTCAATGATCTACCTCTCTTTGATGTAACAATCATTCACAACTTCATTGATGAATGGTTTGACATGCCAAACATCAGCTTCGACGATCTCCAACTACCCATTGGCCTCAGTGTCGCCTTCCATGGTGCCATTGCTTCAGAGTTAGCTATCGCCCAGCGCATTGTTGAACTGAAGCAGAAGATTGACTTTGAGAAATCTCAGTTCAAGAAGCATATGGCCAAGCTCAGCGTGCAAGACGTGAAGAATTTCAAGATTATGCTACACGAGCTCAAGGAAGCCTTTCTAAAGAAACGTGCAGAAGCTCAGGGTTCTCGTGAGCGCATGAAGGTCCTGGCTGATAGGTGTGTGCAAGCCTACAATGAGGCTGAGAAGCGCAAGGCCCTTGGGCGTCCTGGCATCGACCCCAGGATGGCTGCCAAGAAGCAGAAGAAGCCCGCTATGGCTGAACCTGAAGCACCAAGGCAGGAGGCAGATCCCCTTGTCTTCCCAACTAGCATGACTGGCCCGAAGCCAAAGGCCAGGTCAACCGCTTCAGAACTGAAGAAGACCAGCACTGCTGAGGCTGAAGCAAGGAAGAGAAAACATCTTGAAGCCTCTGCTACTGCCCCCGCCAAGAAGAAAAGAAAGACCAAGAAGGAACGGGCTGCTCCCACAGAGCCCTTGATTGTTGAACCCATTTCCATGGTTCACCCCGACGCCGATCCACAAGAACGTCAACTGACTGTCCATGAGCCTGCTTTCACAGAGGCTCATGAAGCTGAAGACTTTCCAGCAGCTGATCCCATTGCTGCTGGAGACATTGGTCACCATGACCATGTTGAAGATGATGCAGCCCTTCCTCAGCTAGAACACCAACAGGTATCATCGCTTGTGCTAACGCACAGCGAACTCATCAGCATTGGTCGTCCACTGACGCCAATTGCACAGGATGCTTCATGGGCGGATCGCCCACAAGAGAATGATGACTTTGAGGCCCAGCCAACAGCAACTCCACAGGCGTCACCCGCATTGCTCAGGCTTCGCAAAGGTCCAAGGCCACAAGTCTCTGCTGAAGACAATCTGGCTGCATCAGCCGTGGAAGAAGAAGTCCCACAAGTTGCCACTCCCCTGTCCCACCAAGAAGCGGTTCTCAAGGAGAACGTGATCGTGACCGACCCTCCTACTCGTCAAGTGGAGGTTGAACATCTTGAGGCTGCCACCACTGAAGCCACTGACGCTGTCATGGCTGAAGCTAATGTGGAGCCCTCACCAACAAAAGCACCAGAAGTCAGCGAAGCCACTGATCCCGCCGCTTCTGTTCCTGCGTCTGCTGCTAGTCCCCAGTTCGACTATCATGTTGAGCACATGCCTCTGGTACAAAAGCCAATCCCAAGATTTCCAAGGTTCCCAGGTCCTACATCAGCACCTGGCTCCTTCAATATCAATGGCTTCAGAGCAGACAACACATTCTTCAATAGCTCCAGGAACCCCTACTCTAGGGAAAGAATATCATCTGATCGGTTCTGGAGTTATCCGCAGCGAAGCTATTACTCATGCGTTCTTTACAACCAAGGTCGCATCTTCCCACACAAGCGCCTTGACATTGAAGCAATAGCTGGTCTGCCCTGTCTGGAAGAAGCTCTGGATTGCTTCAAAGAAGTTGGACTGCTGCCATTCATCACTGACCAAGAGCATTGGAATGAAGAGTTGCTGCTCCAATTCTATGCCACACTTCACATCCGCGGGTATAGCAGAGATCCGAAGACTTGGGTCCTGGAGTGGATGACAAGAAACGTTCATCATGAAGCCAAAGCCTTTGACATCATTGAGCTCACTGGTTTGCCCAGTCCTGGCGATCTCTACGAGCATGGCTGTCAGCTTCATAGTGAAGCTATTGAGAGCATCTTTCAGAAGACTGAACCTAATATGAGTCAGATGCTCAGTATGATGAAGCCATTGCCCCAAGATGCTGCTTATCCCACGGAGTTCTTTATTGGAGACCTTGAGTATCTGCCAAGAACCATTTATCACATCATAAGGCAAACTCTCTGGCCAATCAAAGGACATTCTCCCCATGCCAAGCTGGAAGGTGCAATGAAGACTTTGGTCTTCTACATTCTTCATGGAAAATGCTTCAATACACAGGATTTCTTCATTCGCCAACTTGCTACATCTGGCTCTGATCTGTTTGGTTTGAAGTTCTACGCCCCTTGGGTGATGCGGCTAATCAAACTTCACTCCGCTATCTCATATCAGCCCTCTGCCCCGAATCATTGGATCTTTTTTCCTGATGTGGATATTTCTATTGAAGCCATCTATCTTGCGCCTGCCATGGAACCTCTAAGTCTTCAGAATGCAGAGCATCAAAGTTTTTCTCAGAACGTTGAAGGCGTTGAAGCCGTAACTCGTGTGTATCCTTTGGCTGGCACTACACGTGCACCGCATCCTGCTCTCACTAAAGCCACTGACAGTACAACTGCTCCACGACCCAAGAAGCGCACTCGTGTTCTCAATGACCGAGAGCTTCTTGTGGCTCTTCATTAGAAGCAGGATAGGCATCATGACTGGCTGAAGCGTCAAATGCAAAGCCTCTTGGTGGATGTTAATCGCATTCGCAATCTTGCCACCAAGAATGCTTTTGTTGCCCATGAAACCTCTCGCCGCACATGGAAAGGGCTGACGCTGATGTGTTCTGAAGATGATCTTCAAGAGGATGGCTTCATTGAGCGATTCAAGTTTGACTCCACACCTCCTCGAAGGGAAGTGCTGCGACGAACTACATCCCTTGAAGACTCTGAGTTCTCTTCCTCTGCTGCAACTGTGAATGCCAGAGTGATCGAGGATGAAGACGATGCTACTTCACCGCCAACTCCTTCAGCACGCTTCGACTCTGCTCCAAGCTCTTCTGCACCGCCAAACACCACCAATGACCGTGCTGCTTCACCTACTCTCCATGGGAACAAGTAGATGCTCTATGTCTTCAAACCTTTTTGGTCCTTACTGACAAAAGGGGGAGAAGCATATGAGTTTGATAGTCTTCAAGTGGGTCCATATGGGCGGGTGCTTTATATTTTGCTTCGTGCTTACAACTCTCGTTTTGCTACGTTTGGTTCTTTGAGTTGTGACACTTAAACTCGATGGTCGTCTGCTACTTATTTGCCACCTTGTGTTGCGATGATAAATTCTGCATGTGCGACGATAAATTCCGCACTTAGATCATTCTGCAGACGTCCATTTTCCATTATGCATGTCATTATCTTCACATACTTTCTCATGCATAGTGGATTGTCATCATAAGTTGAAGTGGATCTCCACAAGTACAACCTGCCATGTGCATTTTCATTCCAAAAGCAAATTACTTATATGCACATCTTCAGGGGGAGCCCTTGCAACTTATGAAGACAATTCCTTATCCTTTACAATTTCACAAACTATATTCCCCGTTGAAAACTTCAACTAGTTTGTCATCAATCACCAAAAAGGGGGAGATTGTAAGTGCATCTAGTGCCACCCCTAGTTGGTTTTGGAGTATTGATGACAAACCTAGTTGAGGGACTAATGTGTTTGTGAGAATTGCAGGATAACACAGGTAGAAGTCCCTCATTGATTCGGTTTTCCTACCAGAGATGACCCCTAAAAATGTATGAAGACATTAAAGTCAAAGGTGGTATATGAAGATATTCACATTGAAGACTATGACAAGAGAAGACATTGCATGAAGCCTATGGAGCTCGAAGACTTAGATCTTTCGTAGTTCTTTTTCTTCCTCTTTGTTGAGTCATAGGAACCACCGTACTGTTAAGTGGGGTCCAAGAGAACCAGTCAGAATGATTGAAGTGATGCTTAAACAAAACCTATGTCTTCGAGTGAAGACTTTGAGAGCGAATCTTGTCCAGAGTCGGACAAGTCAGCTTTGCTTGTAGTCCAAGTAAAGTTGCCGTGTGAGTTTGAAATCTGACCGTTGGAACATGTGTCAGTTCCTTAGTGACCCAGGGTCATTTCGGACAAATCAGGTCGAGTTGCCTAGTGGCTATAAATAGCCCACCCCCTACAACCATAAACGGTTGGCTGCTCAGATTCAGAGTACGGCTTTTGTTGTTTGAGAGCAACCCACCTTGAAGCCTTTGAGAGAGAATTCCTTGCGAGGATAAAGCCCTAACCACCCAGAGCCAAAGAGAATTAGGCATCACTTAAGTCTTCTTGTCTGTGTGATCTGAAGACTTATTACACTTGAGGACTATGCATCCTCCAGCCGGTTAGGCGTCGCGTTCTAAGCATCCAAGAGACATTGTGGATTGCCGGTGAACGAAGTCTGTGAAGGTTTGGGAGTCTACCTTGAAGACTTACCAGAGTGATTGGGCGAGGTCTGTGTGACGTTAGCTCAAGGGGAATACGGTGAGGACTAGGTGTCCTGAGCTGCGTGTTCACGACTGGGTGTCCGGGACTGTGTGTCCTAAGGTTTAAATACCTACCCGCCCTAACCAGACGTACAGTTGTCACAGCAACTGGAACTGGTCCAACAAATCATTGTCTTCAATGAGTCACTGGTTTCATCTTCCCTTCCCTTTACTTACTGTTACTCCTTGTGAAGTCATTGTATGATTGCACTATCTTTTATCTTCACTGAGTGACTGCGTTTTCTGTTTGGCTTCATAATATCTTCCTACCTGATCCTTACTCCATTGCTGCTATTAGTCATTGTGTTTCATTCCATTGAATACTTGACTATGGCTTGCCTAGTGTAGTCTACCTTCCGCTGCAGGGTAATAGGTTTATTTCTATCGTTTGTCTTCATAACTTCCACGTTTTGAAGTCTTTCATAAAAATCGCCTATTCACCCCCCCCCCCTCTAGTGCATATAACGCACTTTCACTTGGGATTCCAAGGACCCGCTCATGGTGGTCTATCGCCGAGAGGTGGATGTTATTGCTGGCCATTTCAAGGGTTATCAAGTGGAACATATTGATCGCAGGAAAAATGAGGCGGCTGATGCTTTAAGCTGGTTGGGATCCCATCGTAAGCCGGTACCACCTATTGTTTTCCTTGATATTTTGCATAACCCCTCAGTCAAATTGCCTACAGAGGAAGATCTTGTTGTTCCTGACCCGGAGGTACAATTGGTGGCGGCTCTTCACGCTACTCCTGATTGGACTATTCCATATTTTGTTTATATGACCCGAGGCGAGTTACCTGATGATGAAACTTTGGCCAGGCAGATAACCCGGCAGTCTAAGTCAATGACTATTGTCAATGGAGAGTTGCACCGATGCAACGTCATGATACGTCTCCAACGTATCTATAATTTTTGATTGTGCCATGCTATTATATTATCTGCTTTGGATGTTTAATGGGCTTTATTATACACTTCTATAATATTTTTGGGACTAACCTACTAACCCAAGGCCCAGTGCAAATTGTTGTTTTTTGCCTATTTCAGTGTTTCGCAGAAAAGGAATAACAAACGAAATCCAAATGGAATGAAACCTTTGGGAGAGTTATTTTTGGAACAAACGTGATCCAGGGGACTTCGAGTAGACGTCAAGAAAGGAGTGAGGAGGCTATGAGGCAGGGAGGTGCGCCTGCCCCCCTGGGCGCGCCCCCCACCCTTGTCGGCCCCTCGCAGCTCCACCGACCTACTTCTTCCTCCTATATATATCCATATACCCCGAAAACATCCAGGAGCACCATGAACCCTATTTCCACCGCCGCAACCTTCTATACCCAAGAGATCCCATCTTGGGGCCTTTTCCGGAGCTCCATCGGAGGGGGAATCAATCACGGAGGGCTTCTACATCAACACCATAGCCTCTCCAATGATGTGTGAGTAGTTTACCATAAACCTTCGGGTCCATAGTTATTATCTAGATGGCTTGTTCTCTCTCTTTGGATCTCAATACAAAGTTCTCCTTGATCTTCTTGGAGATCTATTCGGTGTAATTCTTTTTGCGGTGTGTTTGTCGAGATCCGATGAATTGTGGGTTTATGATCAAGATTATCTATGAACAATATTTGATTCTTCTCTGAAATCTTTTATGTATGATTTGTTATCTTTGCAAGTCTCTTCGAATTATCAGTTTGGTTTGGCCTACTAGATTGATCTTTCTTGCAATGGGAGAAGTGCTTAGCTTTGGGTTCAATCTTGCGATGTCCTTTCCCAATGACAGCAGGGGTAGCAAGGCACGTATTGTATTGTTGCCATCGAGGATAAAAAGATGGGGTTTATATCATATTGCTTGAGTTTATCCCTCTACATCATGCCATCTTTCTTAATGCGTTACTCTGTTCTTATGAACTTAATACCTTAGATGCATGCTGGATAGCGGTTGATGTGTGGAGTAATAGTAGGAGATGCAGAATCGTTTCGGTATACTTGTCGCGGACGTGATGCCTATATACATGATCATGCCTAGATATTCTCATAATTATGCACGTTTCTATCAATTGCTTGACAGTAATTTGTTTACCCACCGTAATACTTATGCTATCTTGAGAGAAGTAGTGAAACCTATTGCCCCCGGGTCTATTTCCTATGATATAAGTTTCCAATCTATTTTATTTTGCAATCTTTATTTTCCAATCTATATAATAAAAATACCAAAAATATTTATCTTATTATCTCTATTAGATCTCACTCTCGTAAGTGACCGTGAAGGGATTGACAACCCCTTTATGTGTTGGTTGCGAGGTTCTTATTTATTTGTGTAGGTGCGAGGTGACTTGCGTGTAGTCTCCTATTGGATTGATACCTTGGTTCTCAAAAACTGAGGGAAATACTTACGTTACTTTGCTGCATCACCCTTTCCTCTTCAAGGGAAAACCAACACAGTGCTCAAGAGGTAGCAAGAATGGTTCCTGGCGTCGTTGCCGGGGAGATCTACACACAAGTCAAGACATACCAAGTACCCATCACAAACTCTTATCCCTCGCATTACATTATTTGCCATTTGCCTCTCATTTTCCTCTCCCCCACTTCACCCTTGCCGTTTTATTCACCCTCTTTTTCCGCTCGCCTCTTTTTTGCTCGCTTCTTGTGTGCTTGTGTGTTGGATTGTTTGTCACGATGGCTCAAGATAATACTAAATTGTGTGATTTTTCCAATACCAACAATAATGATTTTATTAGCACTCTGATTGCTCCCATTACCGATGCTGAATCTTGTGAAATTAATACTGCTTTGCTGAATCTTGTCATGAAAGATCCGTTTTCTGGCCTTCCTAGTGAAGATGCCGCTACCCATCTAAACAGCTTTGTTGATTTGTGTGATATGCAAAAGAAGAAAGATGTGGATAATGATATTGTTAAATTGAAGCTATTCCCGTTTTCGGTTAGAGATCGTGCTAAAACCTGGTTTTCTTCTTTGCCTAAAAATAGTATTGATTCTTGGAATAAGTGCAAAGATGCTTTTATCTCTAAGTATTTTCCTCCCGCTAAGATCATCTCTCTTAGAAATGATATTATGAACTTTAAGCAACTAGATCATGAGCATGTTGCACAATCTTGCGAGAGGATGAAATTGATGATTCGCAATTGCCCTACTCATGGTTTGAATTTATGGATGATCATACAAATTTTTTATGCTGGACTGAATTTTTCTTCTAGAAATCTTTTAGATTCGGCTGCGGGAGGCACTTTTATGGAAATCACTTTAGGAGAACTTACCAAACTCCTAGATAATATTATGGTTAATTATTCTCAATGGCACACCGAAAGATCTACAAGTAAAAAGGTTCATCTATAGAAGAAATTAATGTTTTGAGTGGAAAGATGGATGAACTTATGAAATTGTTTGCTAATAAGAGTGTTTCTTCTGACCCTAATGATATTCCTTTGTCTACTTTGATTGAGAATAATAATGAACCTATGGATGTGAATTTTGTTGGTAGGAACAATTTTGGTAACAACACGTATAGAGGAAATTTTAATCATAGGCCGTATCCTAGTAATTCCTCTAATAATTATGGTAATTCCTACAATAATTCTTATGGAAATTATAATAAGATTCCCTCTGATTTTGAATCTAGTATTAAAGAATGTATTAGTTCGCAAAAGAGTTTCAATGCTTTGATTGAAGAAAAATTGTCTAAGATTGATGAGTTGGCTAGGAACGTCGATAGAATTTCTCTTGATGCTAATTCTTTGAAACTTAGATCTATTCCACCTAAGCATGATATCAATGAGTCTCTCAAAAGCCATGCGAATTTCCATTGATGAGTGCAAAGAAAGAACCGCTAGGATGCGTGGAAAAAAAGATTGCTTTATAAAAGGGTGTTCTTCTAGTTTTGACGATAATAAGGATGAAGATCTAAAATTAATTAATGTGTCTCCTATTAAATCTTTGTTTTGCAATATGAATCTTGATAATGATGGTACTGGAGATGAGTCAACTTTAGTTAAAACGCATCCCAATGATTCAGAGTTTTTAGATCTTGATGCAAAAATTAATAAAAGTGGGATTAAAGAGGTCGCTTTACATAGCAATGAACCCACTATTTTGTATTTTAAGGGATTTAATTATGATAATTTATCTTTGATAGATTGTATTTCCTTGTTACAATCCGTGCTAAATTCTCTGCATGCTTATAGTAAAAATAAAGCTTTTACCAAACATATCGTTGATGCTTTAATGCAATCTTATGAAGAAAAGCTTGAATTAGAAGTTTCTATCCCTAGAAAATTTCATGATGAGTGGGAACCTACTATTAAAATTAAGATTAAAGATCATTAATGCTATGCTTTATGTGATTTGGGTGCTAGTGTTTCCACGATTCCAAAAACTTTGTGTGATGTGTTAGGTCTCCGTGAATTTGATGATTGTTCTTTAAATTTGCATCTTGTGGATTCCACTATTAAAAAACATGTGGGAAGGATTAACAATGTTATTATTGTTGCAAATAGGAATTATGTGACCGTAGATTTCATTGTTCTTGACATTGATTGCAATCCTACATGTCCCATTATTCTTGGTAGACCTTTACTTAGAACGATTGGTGCAATTATTGATATGAAAGAAGGGAATATTAGATTCCAATTTCCATTAAGGAAAGTCATGGAACACTTTCCTAGAAATAAAATTAAATTACCTTTTGAATCTATTGTGAGAGCCACCTATGAATTGCATACCAAAGATGATAATACCTAGATCTATTCTTCCTTTAATGCTAGCTAGGGGCGTTAAACGATAGCGCTTGTTGGGAGGCAACCCAATTTTATTTTTGTTTATTGCTTTTTGGTTATGTTTAGTAGTAAATAATTCATATGGCCTATGTTTATATGTGGTTTTATGCTTTTAATTAGTGTTTGTGCCAAGTAGAACCTTTGGGAAGACTTGGGGAAAGTTTTTGCGATCTTGCTGTAAAAACAGAAACTTTAGTGCTCACGAGTTTAGCTGCCATATTTTACTGGAGAGTGCGATTAGGTTGATTCTTTTTTCCAATAATTAACAGACAAATTCCTCACGTCTACAAATTTATTTCATAATTTTTGGGGTTACATAAGTATTCGAAACCTGCAGATTACTACAGACTGTTCTGTTTTTGACAGATTCTGTTTTTCGTGTGTTGTTCGCTTATTTTTGATGAATCTATGGCTAGTATCGGAGGGTACGAACAATAGAGAAGTTGTAATACAGTAGGTTTAACACCAATATAAATAAAGAATGAGTTCATTACAGTACCTTAAGTGGTGGTTTGTTTTCTTATACTAACGGAGCTCATGAGATTTTGTGTCGAGTTTTGTGTTGTGAAGTTTTCAAGTTTTGGGTAAAGATTTGATGGATTATGGAATAAGGAGTGGAAAGAGCCTAAGCTTTGGGATGCCGAAGTCACCCCAAGGTAAAATTCAAGGACAACCAAAAGCCTAAGCTTGGGGATACCCCGGAAGGCATCCCCTCTTTCGTCTTCATCCATCGGTAACTTTACTTGAGGGTATATTTTTATTCACCACATGATATGTGTTTTGCTTGGAGCGTCTTGTATGATTTGAGTCTTTGATTCTTAGTTTACCACAATCATCCTTTCTGTACAAACCTTTTGGGAGAGACACACATGAATCGGAATTTATTAGAATGCTCTATGTGCTTCACTTATATCTTTTGAGCTAGATAATTTTGCTCTAGTGCTTCACTTATATCTTTTAGAGCACGGTGGTGGTTTTATTTTATAGAAATTATTGATCTCTCATGCTTAACTTATATTATTTTGAGAGTACTTTAGAACAGCATGGTAATGGTGCTTTGGCTATAAAGTTGGTCCTAATATGATAGGCATCCAAGATTGGTATAATAAAAACTTTCATAAAAAGGTGCATTGAGTACTATGAGAAGTTTGATACTTGATAATTGTTTTGAGATATAAAGATGGTGATATTAGAGTTGTGCTAGTTGAGTAGTTGTGAACTTGAGAAATACTTGTGTTGAAGATTGCAAGTCCCGCAGCATGCATGTATGGTAATCGTTGTGTAATAAATTTGAAGCATGAGGTGTTCTTTGATTGTCTTCCTTATGAGTGGCGGTCGGGGACGAGCGATGGTATTTTCCTACCAATCTATCCCCTAGGAGCATGTGTGTAATGCTTGGTTTTTGATGACTTGTAGATTTTTGCAATAAGTATGTGAGTTCTTTATGACTAATGTTGAGTCCATGGATTATACTCACTCTCACCTTTCCATCATTGCTAGCCTCTTCGGTATCGTGCATTGCCCTTTCTCACCTTGAGAGTTGGTGAAAACTTCACCGGTGCATCCAAACCCCGTGATATGATACGCTCTATCACACATAAACCTCCTTATATCTTCCTCAAAACAGCCACCATACCTACCTATTATGGCATTTCCATAGCCATTCCGAGATATATTGCCATGCAACTTTCCACCGTTTCATTTATGACACGCTTCATCATTGTCATATTGCCTTGCATGATCATGTAGTTGACATCGTATTTGTGGCAAAGCCACCATGCATAATTTATCATACATGTCACTCTTGATTCATTGCCCTTCTCGGTACACCACCGGAGGCATTCATATAGAGTCATATTCTGTTCTAGTATCGAGTTGTAATCATTGAGTTGTAAATAAATAGAAGTGTGATGATCATCATTAATAGAGCATTGTCCCAAATAAAAACAAAAGGGGAAGGCCAAAAAAGAAAGGATCCAAAAAAGAGAAATAAAAAGGGACAATGCTACTATCCTTTTTTTCACACTTGTGCTTCAAAGTAGCACCATGATCTTTATGATAGAGAGTCTCTTGTTTTGGCACTTTCATATACTAGTGGGAATTTTTCATTATAGAACTTGGCTTGTATATTCCAACAATGGGCTTCCTCAAATGCCCTAGGTCTTCGTGAGCAAGCAAGTTGGATGCACATCCACTTAGTTTCTTTTGTTGAGCTTTCATACATTTATAGCTCTAGTGCATCCGATGCATGGCAATCCCTACTCCTTGCATTGACATCAATTGATGGGAATCTCCCTAGCCCGTTGATTAGCCGCGTCAATGTGAGACTATCTCCTTTTTTGTCTTCTCCACATAACCCCCATCATTATACTCTATTCCACCCATAGTGCTATATCCATGGCTCACGCTCATGTATTGCGTGAAAGTTGAAAAAAGTTTGGGATTACTAAAGTATGAAACAATTGCTTGGCTTGTCATTGGGGTTGTGCATGATGAGAGCATTCTTGTGTGACGAAAATGGAGCATGACCAAACTATATGATTTTGTAGGGATGAACTTTCTTTGGCCATGTTATTTTTAGAAGACATGATTGCTTAGTTAGTATGCTTGAAGTATTATTATTTTTATGTCAATATTGAACTTTTGTCTTGAATCTTTCGGATCTGAATATTCATGCCGCAATAAAGAAAATGACATTGAGAATTATGCTAGGTAGCATTCCACATCGAAAATTCTGTTTTTATCATTTACGTACTCAAGGACGAGCAGGAATTAAGCTTGGGGATGCTTGATATGTCTCCAATGTATCTATAATCTTTGATTGTTCCATGCTATTATATTATTTGTTTTGGATGTTTAACGGGCTTTATTATACACTTATATATTATTTTTGGGACTAACCTAGTAACCCAAGGCCTAGTGCAAATGGCTGTTTTTTTTTTGCTTATTTCAGTGTTTCGCAGAAAAGGAATATCAAACGGAATCCAAACGGAATGAAACCTTCGGGAGAGTTATTTTTGGAACAAGCGTGATCCAGGGGACTTGGAGTAGACATCAAGAAAGGAGCAAGGAGGCCACAAGGCAGGGAGGCGCGCCTGCCCCCTAGGCGTGCCACCCCACCCTCGTGGGCCTCTCGCAGCTCCACCGACCTACTTCTTCCTCCTATATATATCCATATAGCCCAAAAACATCCAGGAGCACCACGAAACCCTATTTCCACCGCTGCAACCTTTTGTACACAAGAGATCCCATCTTGGGGCCTTTTCCGGAGCTTCGCCGGAGGGGGAATCAATCAAGGAGGGCTTCTACATCAACACCATAGCCTCTCCGATGATGTGTGATTAGTTTACCACAAACCTTCGGGTCCATAGGTATTAGCTAGATGGCTTCTTCTCTCTCTTTGGATCTCAATACAAAGTTCTCATCGATCTTCTTGGAGATCTATTCGATGTAATTCTTTTTGCGGTGTGTTTGTCGAGATCCGATGAATTGTGGGTTTACGATCAAGATTATCTATGAAAAATATTTGATTCTTCTCTGAAATCTTGTATGTTTGATTTTTTATCTTTGCAAGTCTCTTCGAATTACCAGTTTGGTTTGGCCTACTAGATTGATCTTTCTTGCAATGGGAGAAGTGCTTAGCTTTGGGTTCAATCTTGCGGTGTCCTTTCCTAGTGACAGCAGGGGCAGCAAGGCATGTATTGTATTGTTGCCATCAAGGATAAAACGATGGGGTTTATATCATATTGCTTGAGTTTATCCATCTACATCATGTCATCTTGCTTAATGCGTTACTCTGTTCTTATGAACTTAATACTCTAGATGCATGCTGGATAGCAGTCGATGTGTGGAGTAATAGTAGTGGATGCAGAATCGTTTCGGTCTACTTGTCGCAGATGTGATGCCTATATACATGATCATGCCTAGATATTCTCATAATTATGCACTTTTCTATCAATTGCTCGATAGTAATTTGTTTACCCACCGTAATACTTATGCTATCTTGAGAGAAGCCACTAGTGAAACCTATGGCCCCGGGGTCTATTTTCTATCATATAAGTTTCCAATGTATTTTATTTTGCAATCTTTATTTTCCAATCTATATAATAAAAATACCAAAAATATTTATCTTATTATCTCTATCAGATCTCACTCTCGTAAGTAACCGTGAAGGGATTGACAACCCCTTTATCGCGTTGGTTGCGAGGTGACTTGCGTGTAGTCTCCTACTGGATTGATACTTGGTTCTCAAAAACTGATGGAAATACTTACGCTACTTTGTTGCATCCCCCTTTCCTCTTCAAGGGAAAACCTATGCAGTGCACAAGAGGTAGCATGTCACAGGGGCGTTTCAATGTTGCGTTTCTCCTGAGGAGGGACGTGAGATTCTATGAGAGATTCATGAAGGAGATTCTGGTCATCATGTCGGTTCTAAGTCCCTCGTGGCTAAGGCTTTTCGTCATGGGTTCTATTGGCAAATGGCTCATGCCGATGCAGAGGATCTTGTCAGTAAATGTGATGGTTGTCAGAAATTTTCGAGACGAGCTCATGTGCCGGCTCAAGAATTAAGGAAGATTCCAATAACTTGGCCGTTTGCAGTCTGGGGTCTTGATATGGTTGCGCCTTTTAAACGATGCAAGGACAAAAAAACCCACCTGTTGGTGGCAGTGGACAAGTTTACAAAGTGGATTGAAGCTGGGCCGTGATAACCCACAAGTATAGGGGATCGCAACAGTTTTCGATAAGTAAGAGTGTCCAACCCAATGAGGAGCTAAAGGTAGAACAAATATTCCCTCAAGTTCTATCGACCACCGATACAACTCTACGCACGCTTGACGTTCGCTTTACCTAGAACAAGTATGAAACTAGAAGTAATTTGTAGGTGTTGTTGGATAGGCTTGCAAGAAAGTAAAGAGCACGAAAATAAAACTAGGGGCTGTTAAGGTAAAGAAGCAACTAAAGTAAATATAGCGAGTGTGGAAAAGTGGTGGTAGGAGTTGCGAAATTGTGCCTTAAGCAATTGACTACTTTACTAGACCGATAGCAAGTATTATGTGGGAGAGGCCACTGCTAGAACTATTAGCAAGCATCCGCAACTACTAATGTTCATTAAGGTAAAACCCAACCATAGCATTAAGATATATTGGTCCCCCTTCAATCCTGTATGCATCAATTTCTATGCTAGGTTGAAGCTTCTGTCACTCTTGCCCTCCAATACATAGTCCTATCAACATACAACTAACCCTAGGGTGTGATCCACGTGCGCAATCATATGATGGGCACCCAAGGACAGCAACATAACCACAAGCAAATTAAATCAATCATAGCAATTCATCAACCACCGATAGGACAACGAAAATCTACTCAGACATCATAGGATGGCAACACATCACTGGATAATAATATGAAGCATAAAGCACCATGTCCAAGTAGAGGGTACAACGGGTTGCGAGAGAGTGGACCACTGTAGATATAGGGGGGAAGGTGATGGAGATGTTGGTGAAGATGGCAGAGGTGTTGGTGTAGATCGCGGTGATGATGATGGCCCCCGGTGGCACTCCGGTGCCACTAGAAGCGAGGGGGAGAGAGCCCCCCTCCTTCTTCTTCTTCCTTGACCTCCTCCCTAGATGGGAGAAGGGTTTCCCCTCTGGTCCATGGCCTCCATGGCACGGGACGGGCGAGAGCCCCTTTGAGATTGGATCTGTCTCTCTGTCTCTCTCTGTTTATGCGTTCTCAGATTCTTCCCTTTCACCGTTTCTTATATTCCCGGAGATCCTTAAATCCGATTGGGCTGAAATTTTAACACGATCTCTATCCGGATATTAGCTTTCTTGCTTCGAAAGAAGGGCTCCAACCGCCTTACGGGGTGGCCACGAGGGTCAGGGGCGCGCCTGACACCCTGGGGCGCGCCCCCTACCTCGTGGGCCCCTCGAGCATCGGCTCGCATGGATTCTTCTTCCCAAAAATCATATATATTCCAAAAAAAATCTCCGTCAGTTTTTATTCCGTTTGGACTCCGTTTGATATGGATATTCTACGAAACAAAAAACATGCAACAAACAAGAACTGGCACTGGGCACTGGGCACTGGATCAATATGTTAGTCCCAAAATAGTATAAAAAGTTGCCAAAAGTATATGAAAGTTGAATAATATTGGCATGGAACAATCAAAAATTATAGATACGACGGAGACGTATCAGCATCCCCAAGCTTAATTCCTGCTCGTCCTCGAGTAGGTAAATGATAAAAAAGATATTTTTTGATGTGGAATGCTACCTAGCATAATCTTGATCATATGTCTAATCATGGCATGAATATTAAGATCCGAGTGATTCAAAGCAATAGTCTATCATTTGACATAAAAACAATAATACTTAAAGCCTACTAATAAAGCAATCATGTCATTTCAAAATAACATGGCCAAAGAAAGTTATCCCTACAAAATCATATAGTCTGGCTATGCTCCATCTTCACCACACAAAATATTCACATCATGCACAACCCCGATGACAAGCCAAGCAATTGTTTCATACTTTTGATGTTCTCAAACCTTTTCAACTTTCACGCAATACATGAGCGTGAGCCATGGGCATAGCACTATAGGTGGAATAGAATATGATGGTGGAGAAGACAAAAAGGAGAAGATAGTCTCACATCAACTCGGCGTATCAACGGGCTATGGAGATGCCCATCAATAGATATCAATGTGAGTGAGTAGGGATTGCCATGCAACGGATGCACTAGAGCTATAAGTGTATGAAAGCTCTAACTGAAACTAAGTGGGTGTGCATCCAACTTGCTTGCTCATGAAGACCTCGGGCATTTGAGGAATCCCATCATCGGAATATACAAGCCAAGTTCTATAATGAAAATTCCCACTAGTATATGAAAGTGATAACTCAAGAGACTCTCTATATGAAGAACATGGTGCTACTTTGAAGCACAAGTGTGAAAAAGGATAGTAGCACTGCCCCTTCTCTCTTTTTCTCTCATTTTTTTGTTTTTTTAATTTTTAATTTTTTTATATTTTTTTGGTGGGCTTCTTTGGCCTCTTTTTTTATTTGGGCTTCTTTGGCCTCTTTTATTTTTTTGTAAAGTCTGGAGTCTCATCCCGACTTATGGGGGAATCATAGTCTCCATCATCCTTTCCTCACTGGGGCAATGCTCTAATAATGATGATCATCACACTTTTATTTACTTACAACTCAATATTACAACTCGATACTAGAACAAAGATATGACTATATGAATGCCTCCAGCGGTGTACCAGGATGTGCAATGATCTAGCGTAGCAATGACATAAAAACGGACAAGCCATGAAAACATCATGCTAGCTATCTTACGATCATGCAAGCAATATGACAATAAATGCTCAAGTCATGTATATGATGATGATGGAAGTTGCATGGCAATATATCTCGGAATGGCTATGAAAATGCCATGATAGGTAGGTATGGTGGCTGTTTTGAGGAAGGTATATGGTGGGTTTATGGTACCGGCGAAAGTTGTGCGGTACTAGAGAGGCTAGCAATGGTGGAAGGGTGAGAGTGTGTATAATCCATGGACTCAACATTAGTCATAAAGAACTCACATTCTTATTGCAAAAATCTATTAGTCATCGAAACAAAGTACTACGCGCATGCTCCTAGGGGGGTAGATTGGTAGGAAAAGACCATCACTCGTCCCCAACCGCCACTCATAAGGAAGACAATCAATAAACACCTGATGCTCCGACTTTGTTACATAACGGTTCACCATACGTGCATGCTACGGGACTTGCAAACCTCAACACAAGTATTTCTCAATTTCACAATTACTTGACTAGCATGACTCTAATATCACCATCTTTATATCGCAAAACTATTGTAAGGAATCAAACATATCATATTCAGCGATCTACAAGTTTATGTAGGATTTTATGACTAACCATGTGAATGACCAGTTCCTGTCATCTCTCTAAATAGATATAAGTGAAGCAAGAGAGTTTAATTCTTTCTACAAAAGATATGCCCATGCTCTAACAAATATAAGTGAAGCAAAAGAGCATTTTGCAAATGGCGGTTGTCTAAGTAAAGAGAAACAGGCAATCCAAACTTCAAATGATATAAGTGAAGCACAT
The DNA here is from genome assembly GCF_002162155.2 of Triticum dicoccoides. Lineage (NCBI taxonomy): Eukaryota > Viridiplantae > Streptophyta > Magnoliopsida > Poales > Poaceae > Triticum > Triticum dicoccoides. The sequence goes on from NC_041390.1 coordinate 433,925,991, forward strand.
GAAGCATTCTATAAAGCCATACTGAAAAAATATAAGTGAAGTGCAGAGAGCATTCTATAAATCAACCAAGGACTATCTCATACCAGCATGGTGCATAAAAAGAAAAATAAAAACCTAAATGCAAAAGACGCTCCAAGACTTGCACATATCGCATGAACGAAACGAATCCGAAAACATACCGATATTTGTTGAAGAAAGAGGGGATGCCTCCCCAGCATCCCCAAGCTTAGACGCTTGAGTCTCCTTGAATATTTACTTGGGGTGCCTCGGGCATCCCCAAGTTTGAGCTCTTGCCTCTCTTCCTTCTTCTCACATCGAGACCTTCTCAATCATCGAACACTTCATCCACACAAAACTTCAACAGAAAACTCGGTAAGATCCGTTAGTATAATAAAGCAAATCACTACTCTAAGTACTGTTGCAAACCAATTCATATTTTGTTTTTTCATTGTGTCTACTTTAATATAAATTTTTCATGGCTTAATCGACTAATATAAATTGATAGTTTCATCAAAATAAGCAAACTATGCATCAAAAACAGAATCTGTATAAAACAGAACAGTCTGTAATAATCTGAACATTCACCATACTTAGGATACTTGAAAAATTCTACCAAAATTATAAAAAATAAACAATTTGTATAGGAAGACAGGGCAAAAAGAATCAGAACCATTTGATGTTCCAGCTAAAAATGTAAAATCGTGCACTACAGCCAAAGTTTCTGTCCTGCACCGTACAAACCATCAAGCAAATGTAAACATCCTAAAGGCAAACCTTGGCACATTATTTTTATAATACAATGGAATTGTACAAGGGGATAATTATTTTTGTTGAAAAGTTTCTGTAATCAAGATTCACAAAGTTGCCGTGAGCATGAACAAAGTTCAAGGAGCTCTCCCACTTCAACAGTGCTTGTCTTTCTCACTTTCACTTTCCTTTTTGAAAAGTTTTGGGTTCCCCTCTTTATTTTTGTTGTTTTTAAACCATATGAAAGCACTCAACAGAAATAAATGACTCTCTAAAACTTCTGGGTTGTCTCCCTGGCAGCGCTTTCTTTAAAGCCATTAAGCTAGGCATATAGTGCTCAAGTAGTGAATCCACCCGGATCCCAATGTATATCAAAGCCAATTTTAATTAACAATGATTTGTAATTTAGTAGTGAGCACAAAGTAACATATATCATGTAATGACGAAGTCTAACTCTCTTCCTATGCATCGGCATGTCATAAAAGAACAATCCATGCACACAAAGTAAAGGCCAATGCATAGTATAAACAGTTTCTTGCAATTTTATCATGTGGGAAGCATAGAGAGGTGGAGATATAGTTCATCTCTCATAATAATTGCAAGTAGGAGCAGCAAGCACATGCATATTATATTCATCAAAATCATCATGTGCAACGGTAAAACGCAACCCATCAATATAATCCTTAATAAGTGCAAACTTCTCCGATATAGTGTAGTCGGGAGAATTCAAAAACATAATAGGACTATCATGCGTGGGTGCAATAGCAACAATTTCATGTTTAACATAAGGAACTATAGCAAGTTCATCTCCATAAGCATAATTCATATTGGCATCTTGGCCACAAGCATAGCAAGCATCATCAAAAAGGGATATTTCAAAAGAATCGACGGGATCATAACAATCATCATAGCAATCATCCTTCGGTAAGCACGAACGGGAATTAAACAATGTATGAGTTGAAGAGTTACTCTCATTACAAGGTGGGCACGGGTAGCTAATCCGCTCTTCCTCCTTTTGTTCTTCGCTCTCCTCCTCATCTTTTTCATCCAATGAGCTCACAGTTTCATCAATTTCTTCTTCCATAGACTCCTGCAAAATATTAGTCTCTTCTTGGACAGCGGAGTATTTCTCAATATATGGTTTAACATAGGCATTAGAAGCATAATTATCATAGCAATATTTAAGTATGGCAAAATTTTCAGATTTGTGCAAAGTAGCATCATACTTTTCAATCAAAGAAGCAATTTCAAAAGCACCCTTAAAAGCAACAAATTCTTCAATTTGTTGAACATCATAGTAATTATAAACACCCTTAGCATACGAAGATACGATTCCATTATTACTAAACTCACATTGATAGGGAAGGTGTTTCTTAGGGTTTTCAGAATAACAAGTAAAATCATATATTTCACATAAATTCCAAGATTAGCATTGCAAATGTTGAATTTGACCCCATAATAGTTTCCCTTTTTTAGATATACGGTGTCGCACATAACAAGCATGCTCATCTAAAGATTTTTCCCTCAACTAAGCTAGTTGGGGTTTTGGCACGAGCACATAGGGATCGAAGATGATCCAAGTAATAAGCTTCAGCAGTGTGATAGATTTTGATTGGTTCTTCAACCATTGGTTCAGTAGGTACAACTAATTTTTTTGGTATTTTGTGTTTCCTACCCATAACTGAAGATAGGAAACAACTAAGAACAGCAAATAAAAATTACTTAGTGATAAAGCAAACAAGCACACACGAGAATATTTACCCCACGCTATTGCTCCCCGGCAACGGCGCCAGAAAAAGGTCTTGATAACCCACAAGTATAGGGGATCGCAACAGTTTTCGATAAGTAAGAGTGTCCAACCCAACGAGGAGCTAAAGGTAGAACAAATATTCCCTCAAGTTCTATCGACCACCGATACAACTCTAGGCACGCTTGACGTTCGCTTTACCTAGAACAAGTATGAAACTAGAAGTACTTTGTAGGTGTTGTTGGATAGGCTTGCAAGAAAGTAAAGAGCACGAAAATAAAACAAGGGGCTGTTAAGGTAAAGAAGCAACTAAAGTAAATATAGAGAGTGTGGAAAAGTGGTGGTAGGAGTTGCAAAATTGTCCCTTAAGCAATTGACTACTTTACTAGACCGGTAGCAAGTATTATGTGGGAGAGGCCACTGCTAGCATGTCATCCCTGACTTGGAATTCTATGCACTTATGATTGGAACTCTTAGCAAGCATCCGCAATTACTAACGTTCATTAAGGTAAAACCCAACCATAGCATTAAGATATATTGGTCCCCCTTCAATCCCGTATGCATCAATTTCAATGCTAGGTTGAAGCTTCTGTCACTCTTGCCCTCCAATACATAGTCCTATCAACATACAACTAACCCTAGGGTGTGATCCACGCGCGCAATCATATGATGGGCACCCAAGGACAGCAACATAACCACAAGAAAATTAAATAAATCATAGCAATTCATCAACCACTGATAGGACAATGAAAATCTACTCAAACATCATAGGATGGCAACACATCACTGGATAATAATATGAAGCATAAAGCACCATGTTCAAGTAGAGGGTACAGCGGGTTGTGGGAGAGTGGACCGCTGTAGTTAGAGGGGGGAAGGTGATGGAGATGTTGGTGAAGATGGCGGAGGTGTTGGTGTAGATCGCGGTGATGATGTTGGCCCCAGGTGGCACTCCGGTGCCACCGGAAGCGAGGGGGAGAGAGCCCCCCTCCTTCTTATTCTTCCTTGACCTCCTCCCTGGATGGGAGAAGGTTTCCCCTCTGGTCCATGGCCTCCATGGCACGGCAGGGGAGAGAGCCCCTTCGAGATTGGATCTGTCTCTCTGTCTCTCTCTGTTTCTGCGTTCTCATATTCTTCCCTTTCACTTATATTCCCGGAGATCCGTAACTCCGATTGGGATGTAATTTTTACACGATCTATATCCGGATATTAGCTTTCTTGCAGCGAAAGAAGGGCTCCAACCGCCTTACGGGGTGGCCACGAGGGTCAGGGGCGCGCCTGACACCCTGGGGCGCGCCCCCCTACCTCGTGGGCCCCTCGAGCATCGTCTCGCGTGGATTTTTCTTCGCAAAAATCATATATATTGCAAAAAAAATCTCTGTCAGTTTTTATTCCGTTTGGACTCCGTTTGATATGGATATTCTGCGAAACAAAAAACATGCAACAAACAGGAACTGGCACTGGGCACTAGATCAATATGTTAGTCCCAAAAACAGTATAAAAAGTTGCCAAAAGTATATGAAAGTTGAATAATATTGGCATGGAACAATCAAAAATTATAGATACGACGGAGATGTATCAGGCCGGTCAGCAAATGTGATGCAGCAACGGCAGTTTGATCCCTTACAAAGGTGATCTTTCATTTTGGGTACCCTTATAGTATCATCACAGATAATGGTACGAATCTGTCTAAGGATGCAATGAAAGAATTTTGCCAACATGAACATATTCGCCTGGATGTTTTATCTATGGCTCATCCCCAGTCCAATGGCCAAGCTGAAAGAGCCAATCAAGAAATCTTGAAAGGTATAAAGTCCCGGCTTATGGTCCCTTTGCAGAGGACGCCGGGTTGTTGGGTTGAGGAGTTTCCTTTAGTGCTATGGAGTATCAATACAGCCACCAACAGATCTACGGGTTACACGCTGTTCTTCATGGTTTACGGAGCAGAGGCGGTTTTCCCAAGTGACATCCGTCACGACTTGCCCAGGGTGGCGGCTTATGTTGAAGTTGATAACGAAAAAGCACATCATGATGCTTTTGACCTTCTGGATGAGGAGCGTGACCTTGCGGTGGCTTGTTCGGCGATTTGCCAGCAAGATCTGCGTCATTATCATAGCTGCCGAGTTAAAACTCGAACTTTTCAAGAAGGTGACTTGGTGCTCTGGCTCATCCAGGATCAAACTAACACGCATAAGTTATCCCCACCTTGGGAAGGGCCTTTTGTGGTCAGCAAAAATCTGAACAACAGGTCATACTACCTCATTGATATTCGAGAGCACAAGGAATCACGCAAACCTGAGGAGGAGACCCGCCGGTCATGGAACATTGCTCATCTTCGGCCTTATTACACTTGAGCCACCGGCTCTTGTGATGTATGTACTTTTATCAATATATATATATAATGATTAGTATAATAAAGCCGGCTTCCCTGATAATTCAGGGCCTCTGTCGTTTCATTTATGAGAATATGAGTCTTTATTATCACTTCATAAGATCACTTTGGGGCTTCCTGCTCATTGAGCATAGCTATGACTACCCTCTTGATCCGGCTTGTACGGCATGATTACAAAATACTTGGGGGCTTCCTGCTCATTGAGCATAGCTGTGACTACCCTATTGATCCGGCTTGAACATCATTGCTACAACCTACTTGGTGACTTGATGCCTGGGTTAAAGGGACCAAAGAGAGTCCATTGCGGAGCACAGCTCAAACATAGGTACCCTGCCTTGATGGTTCAATAAATATCACTTGGGGGCTCCTTGTTCATTGAGCATAGCTTTGATAACCCTTTTTGATTGTCTTGAAATGCCAGGGGTATACTGTAACACCCTCGATGCAGCTATATCTCCCACGTGTTGAAGCACGACTTAGAGGCATAACCGCATTGAAAGCAATGTCGCAAGTGAGGTAATCTTCGCAAACAACCCATGTAATACAATAAGGGAAAAGATACATAGTTGGCTTACAATCGCCACTTCACACAATTACATGATAAAGCATTACAACATCCAAAACCAATCAAGGTCCGAATACGAAACCAAAATAAAAGAAGAACCCCAAATGCGACACGGTCCCCGATCGACCCCAACAGGGCTCCACTACTGATCAACTAGAACGAAATGACCCAAAGGACAAGATCTTCATCGAGCTCCTTTCTTGAGCTTGGTTGTGTCATCTGCAAGGACTCATCGGCACCTGCAAGCTGGTTTTGGAAGTATCTGTGAGTCACGGGGACTCAGCAATCTCGCACCCTCGCGATCAAGACTATTTAAGCTTATAGGTAAGGCAAGGTATATATGTGGAGCTGCTACAAGCGACTAGCATATATGGTGGCTAACATACGCAAAAGAGAGCGAGAAGAGAAGGCAAAGCACGTTCGAGAAATCTATGATCAAGAAGTGATCCTAAAACAACCTACGTCAAGCATAACACCAACACCGTGTTCACTTCCCGGAATCCGCCGGAAAGAGACCATCACGGTAACACACACGGTTGATGTATTTTAATTAAGGTCAAATTCAGGTTTTCTACAACCAGACATTAACAAATTCCCATCTGCCCATAACTGCGGGCACGGCTTTCGAAAGTTCAAATCCCTGCAGGGGGTCCCAACTTAGCCCATGACAAGCTCTCACGGTCAACGAAGGAATAGACCTTCTCCCGAGACGTTCCGATCAGACTCGGTACCTCGGTTCTTCAAGACACTTCGACAAGTTAAAACAAATCCAGCAACACCGCCCGAATGTGCCGACAAATCCTGATAGGAGCTGCACATATCTCGTTCTCAGGGCACACTCAGATGAGCGCTCCATACAACTAAAACTAGCCCTCGAGTTTCCCCGAGGTGGCGCTGCAAGGGGCTCTAGTTTGGACCAACACTCAGAGGAGCACTGGCCCGGGGGGGTAAAATAATGATTACCCTTGGGCTGGCCGACCCAAGGGAAAGAAAAGGCTAGGTGGCGAATGGTAAAACCAATGTTGGGCATTGCTGGAGGAGTTTTATTCAAGGCGAACTATCAAGGGGTTCCCATTATTACCCAACCGCGTAAGGAACACAAAATCCAGGAACATAACACCGATATGACGGAAACTAGGGCGGCAAGAGTGGAACAAAACACTAGGCATAAGGCCGAGCCTTCCACCCTTTACCAAGTATATAGATGCATTAATTAAATAAGATATATTATGATATCCCAACAAGTAAACATGTTCCAACAAGGAACAACATCTCCATGTTCCAACAAGGAACAAACTTCAATCTTCACCTGCAACTAACAACGCTATAAGAGGGGCTGAGCAAAGCGGTAACATAGCCAAACAAGGGTTTGCTAGGACAAGGTGGGTTAGAGGCTTGGTTCAACAATATGGGAGGCATGATAAGCAAGTGGTAGGTATCGCAACATAGGCATAGCATAAGAGCGAGCAACCAGCAAGCAAAGATAGAAGTGATTTCGAGGGTATGGTCATCTTGCCTGAAATCCCGCAAGGAAGAAGAACGAGTCCATGAAGAAGATAAACGGACATAGTCGAACGGATCCTCACAAACGCGACATTACCGGAACCAACCCGAAGAAGCAACACCGGAAAAGAAGCAAACAGCGTAGTAAACAACCACCACATAATCATGGCATGATGCATAATCAAGTATGATGCATGTCCGGTTTAATGAAGCATAGCATGGCAAAGTGCACAAGCAATTCTACAAATTAAGTGGAGCTCACTATGCAACGAGTTGCATATTGACGAAACACCGCAACACATTATTTAGTTCGATCTCGTTTATGTACCCAACAATATTAAATGTTCTTAGCATGACACAAGGTGAAGCAAAGTAAAACTACCTATCTAGTCAAGTTTAAATGAGGCCGGAAACAACAAACAACAAGTCCGGAAACTCCTCATGTGCAAATTTTAAGGTTTGGTACTGTTCTGCCCTAAACACAATTTTAAAGTTATTTAAACATGAAAAACAAGTGCACCATGTTAAACTAGGCATTTTTCTACCCCATTTACATAAAAAGTTTATTAAATTCGGAGTTACGGTTATTTAGTTATGACATAAATCATTTTAACATGGCATAGGAGCAAATTTAAACAACCATCATTTTAAACATTTTAAACATGGGTGAAAGTGACATATTATGAAACTAGATGAAAAACTAAGCAAGTTTCATATACAAAGTTTTTACATGTGATGCTCCGTTTGTGAGATATTAAATGCATCAAGTTTAGGGGCTGATCTGCAAAAGTGCAATTCCCTGGAAAAAATAGGAAAACACTCTATGTAAAAAAACGATATGGGCCAGATCTGGTTGGCCCATCAGAGGAAAGGACAGGAGCTTCTCACATCGGGCCAAGCACAGTCGATGGAGGAGTGGGCCGGCTTGAGCTGGGGTCAACGTGCGAAGGGGAGGCGTTGGGCTGCGCGAGTGAAGCAGAGGGAGGAGGTCGAGGCTCGGTCAACACGGGAAGGACTCGTTGATTGACGCGCTTGCTACTACTCGATAGGAAGCAGAGCCGCGGCGGCACGGCTGCTCGCGGAGACGAAGGAAGGGAGGCGGAGACGGCGGATCTGGACGGAGGGGGGCGGATGCAGGTGAAGAAGCTCCAGGCGGAGAAGGATCCATGGGGCGGTGGCGTCCTTGGACGGGCGGTGGCCATGCTTCGGTCCCTGACAGAGAGAAACGGGAGAGGGGAGTGAGTGGTTAGGAGAGACAATCAGAGGGAGGAGGAGAGGAAACAGGGCAGCGGCTACTCATCTCCGACAAGGTCGGAGCTCCGGTGAGGCCTGGTGGCCGGAGCAGCGACGTGAGGCGGCGGGGTCGATCTGGATCGGGAGGAGCTCGGGCACGGGAACGAGGGTAGTGGCGGAGCAGTGGCTTGCGGGGGCTCCTCTCTTCTCGATGGAGCTCGGGAATGAGGGTACGGGGAGTAGCGGGGAGGTGCCTGGGTTCAAATCCGGCAAGGGGAGTCGCGGATTGGAGCTCGGGATGCTCGGCGCGCGATGAGCTCCTGCAGGACACGGGCACGAGAAAAGGGGTCAGGGAGGAAGAGGGGGAAAGAGAAGAAAGAGCAGGGGCGCACGGCGACCTGCGGAGCTCCGGCGAGGCGTTCATCCCTAGTTCATTCGAAGAGGCGAGGCGCTGGGGTCGGCCGATGCTCTGCTCGGTGGTACTCTGGCCGGGGCTCCCGGGAGGAGGAGGTTGCGGGATTGGGTGGATCGAGGGGAGGAGAAGGTTGGTCCGGTGCTGAAAATGAGGGAGTTGGTCGGGATCGACTGGGAATGGGTGGATGGATCTGGGAGGATCCCGATGAAGAGAGTGGCGGCGGCAAGGAGGATTGGTGGATTGGACAGCATAGGCTAGGGTTTGACTGGTTATTTATAGTATTGGATTTTTGGTTAGGGACTATCTGGAGCCTTCGATCAAAATCGTACGGTCGTGAATAAAATAGCTAGGGAGTCCAAATAAGAAAACGGTGACGTTTTTTAGATGTTTGGGGATGATCCGGACATGACGGTAGCGACGGTCCGGGTCGGGTCCGGGACAGCTTACGGGCGCGCGCCCGAGGAGGGCCGCGGGCTGACGAGAGAGGTTAGGTTGGACATGGCGGTAGGTAGTGGGCTGTGTAGACGTTCTCGATCTGAGAGAAGAGAAGAGAGGGAGGCCCGGCGACTGTTTCCGGAGACCGAAAACGTCCGACGATTTGACCGACTATAATGTCGCTATAGTTTAACGGTTGGGCTATCAAACGAACTCCGAATGCGATGAAAGTTGACAGGCGGTCTATCTACACTAAAATAAGACCACATGCCAACTTTCAACCCATTCCGAGAACATTTTCCGGCCACTTATAAAATACTATTTCGGACATGCCGCGGCCGCGTGCAAGTGTGGTTGGGCTCAGATTGGACAACGGACGGAACTGGGGGAACCCGGACGGATGCAAGTTTTGAAAACATGATGATGCAATGCACATGATGACATGACAAGACGCAACACGCGAGCAAAAGACATGGCAACGTCGGCGAATAACTGGAAGACACCTGGCGCAATGGTCTCGGGGCGCCACAACACTCCACCACTATGAGAGGATCTCGTCTCGAGATCTAGAATGGCACCAGAGGAAAAAAATGGAAGAGAAAGAGAAGAGGTAAAACTAAGTTGCTTCTTTGACAAACGAGTGAAACCAAAGAGCCTTGAGAGGTTGAACAAATTCGAGAAAATAATACAACGAAGGTGAACAAGGTCGAAAACACTCCGTTAGAAAAGAGGGACAAAGAACATTGCAAAAAAAACCTTGAGGTTGAAGGGCGAGATATATATTGAAACCACTCCGGTTAAGTCAAGATAGAGAAGGATTAAGAATGATATAATTTGGACAGCACTCCGTCTGAGAAGGGACGCAAAACTTGATAAAATGAGAGAACTTGAAAAGAGGGCACGACACTCCGGTAAAATGGATAACACGAAAAGACCATGATCCTGATAAGAACAAGAAGAAGGTTTGAAGAGAGCAACATCACAATGCCTCCGGAAGAAGTGAGAGAATGGAACTGAATGAAAGGGGGAGAAAACAAGGTCTTGAGAGAGCACGCTTACACCAAAAGCTAGAACGAAGTTGTTGGGTTATCAACAACGAAAAGGATAAGCTTGATGTGGTCTTATGGAATACATCTCAAATTATGAGGTGGCAACCTGCCACTCAAGGGAAGAAGAATTGGATTGATATGAACAAGGAGACAGGAAATTTATCTCCCCGGGAGGATAAATGAAGAACTTGGGTCATTATAAGCACCATAGATAGCAACAATCCTTAGAGACAGCTTTGGTGAAATATAACCCAAGATAACTCAAATGACGAGATTGATGGATTTAAAATATCTCATCCTTGACAACATGTGAATCATGAAACATGAACTCAAATTATCAAGAATGACATAATACCACCTCTATTGATACGGAAGGAAGAATTGCACTCTGGATTGCAAGATGAAGAAACTTAAGCTCCTTAGAAAAGAATCTCAATGAACACTTGGAGAAGGGATATAAATCCTTGATGGACCACCATGTAGAGCCTCCATGAAAAAAAAACGCCGGTAACAAAAGGATGATCAAACGAAAAGGAAAAAGAAGTTGAAAACACAAGGTGAAGCCTTGCGGCGATTTAAATGAATCTCCATGGTGATGTAATTGCGAGAGCTAGGAACTCCGGGAAAAGGAAAGATAAAGCACTTGAACCCAAGAATTTAATCATCGTGAACAAACTCCGGAAGAAAAGATTAACATATGGATGAAACAAGAATAAGAATTACATTATGCTTAACCTTCACCAATCTAATTGATGACAAGCAAGGGATTTGGCATACTACTTATTCTCATAGAAAGGATTAAGATGGATATAGCACAAACTTGAGAAGGTCTTCAACTAACCACCGGTAGAATTAAGAAACAACGAATGACGAGAACTGTTGAACGAACCACCATAAGAATTAAAAAATGAACCAATAGAAGATAAAGAAAACACCGGGAAGAATTAGCAAATGAATGAAGATGCTTGAGAGAATCTAGATACATGAGAACGAAGGGACCACGACTGATTAGAGATCACTTGAATGATGCACCGGTAAGATTTAGAGAAGGACAACTGAAAGCTGAGAATGATGGGCTCCGAAGAATCAAACTGAAAAGGCTCTTGAACTACTCCGGATAGGTGAAAAGAATTTTCACAATCCAAAAAACAACTATGAGAGGATGGCAACAAGCTAGCGCCATGAATCTTGAAGAGAATGGATAAGATATAAGAGGAACTCTTCTTCGGTCTTCAAAATCCAAGAATGATGATGGGAAACACCACCAAGAATTGTTGAGATACTCCGGGATGAAGAAGAATGGAAAAGTTGAACCAACGATGAAAAGAATTTGAAAGATCTTGGAGAAATACATTTGGCTGATGGTAAATCATTCTTACGTCAAACTTCGAAAAGAGTTTGAGAATACCTCCGAGAAAATAAGAAGAGTCAGGTAAGATCCTGGGAAAAGACCTGTGGGTTAGGGCCCACTCAAAAGATACACCGTTGAACGATTTGAAGGAGATATTGCACCGGTTGAATTAAATGGCTTGAATGAGATAACATTCTCGAAAGATCTTGAATGAATGTAGAGTGGAAACACGAATCTTCGAGATATCTTCAGCACTCCGGAATAATTAAATAGCGAGAAGTGAATGAATATGAGGTGCATCGGCATGCGAAGGTATTTGAAACGAGGAAAAAGGGATATGATCAACACCAAAGCTTGATTAGAAACCAAAGGAGATGAAAAGAATGAAGAAAGATGAACTTGAAGCTCCGTTAGGATCTTCATGAGAATCACCGGATAAGAACATTGAAGGAAAAGAATGGAGAGACTTCACAACAATAATATGGATACTCGATTAAGAAATCTGAGTCCTTGAAGAAAAAGGGTGGGTGGGTGGGACAACAAAGACAACTTGGGATGGATGAAACGAACACCGTTGAGAAAAACCGATACTTGATCTTGCGGATGTTGAAATGATCGGATCCACTTGAAGAGAAACACACCGGTTAAAAAGGATTGACAAAACAATCTTGATGATCAAGAAGGATTGGTATTCACATCGGAGTATGAGAACACCATTTGGGGGAGGTATGGAATCAACACTTGACTTTGAAGCAACTTGAATACCACAACTCAAAAACAAAAACAAAGGATTGGCTTGCAAAATAAGCCGGAACAAACATATGATGGAAATTTCGTCTGAAGTTTTCGTGGTGGGGCCTACACGGGCTCGATCGTACAGCACCATCATGTACAAGGCAGTGCACATGACATACGAAGCGTCCCCGAGTTGGCATAGCCAAGGACTCTTTAAGACACAACGAGACCACTGTAAAACCGACCGTGAATAGGCGGACCACTAGACGTCGAACCCCAATTTCATATCATACATCCGTCTGAAAGATATCCTAAGAGCTACTTGAATTCCCACTTATAAACTCCTGAAACTTTCCCAGTTATGCAATCAGGTGTTGGGGATACAGGGGAAGCATAATATCTCACCCCAAATCTAGCAAATCCTACATCCAGCTATATCCATCCTTCAACACATAACCAAGAAACCTTCAGAAATCATCTACCTCAACCTTCGAAAAGCATCCGTTATACAAGTTATGGCAATACTCTCAAACTCCCGCCCCAGTACTGGGTGGCGTCGAGGTTGTCTCACCAACGAACTGCATAAAAGAGATTTTCGATGTCGGCGTACTAAACTCAGGTATTCCAGAACTGCAACGATAAAATTATGACGACAACACCTCGGAGCTCAACTCCCCGGGACACTTCCACAAAACCCCTGAAAGGAGGCACCAAGACAATGTTCTCATCATAAAACCATCGGAACGATTCCAAGATACCCGCGTGATCCTAAATATTTTTTTAGTGAAATTTGAGAAGAGAAGAGTCAAAACTCCATGTCAGGATGCCTTACCAGAGCGATGAAGGGACTGGGGAGTAAAAAGAATTCCTAAACTCTCCGATATATAATTCCTAAATGACTCAAAACATTTTTCTAGACACAACTCGGCCGCTAATAAAGATCAAACAATGGGGCTCCTAAGGTCGGGGAAGGCTCTGATACCAACTTGTAATGCCCTCGATGCGGCTATATCTGCCATGTGTCGAAGCACGACTTAGAGGCATAACCGCATTGAAAGCAATGTCGCAAGTGAGGTAATCTTCGCAAACAACCCATGTAACACAATAAGGGAAAATATACATAGTTGGCTTACAATCGCCACTTCACACAATTACATGAATAAAGCATTACAACATCCAAAACCAATCAAGGTCCGACTACGGAACCAAAATAAAAGAGGAACCCCAAATGCGACACGGTCCCCGATCGACCCCAACTGGGCTCCACTACTGATCAACTAGAACGAAATGACATAAAGGACAAGATCTTCATCGAGCTCCTTTCTTGAGCTTGGTTGCGTCATCTGCAAGGACTCATCGGCACCTGCAAGCTGGTTTTGGAAGTATCTGTGAGTCACGGGGACTCAGCAATCTCGCACCCTCGCGATCAAGACTATTTAAGCTTATAGGTAAGGCAAGGTATATATGTGGAGCTGCTACAAGCGACTAGCATATATGGTGGCTAACATACGCAAAAGAGAGCGAGAAGAGAAGGCAAAGCACGTTCGAGAAATCTATGATCAAGAAGTGATCCTAAAACAACCTACGTCAAGCATAACTCCAACACCGTGTTCACTTCTCGGACTCCGCCGGAAAGAGACCATCACGGTAACACACACGGTTGATGTATTTTAATTAAGGTCAATTTCAGGTTTTCTACAACCAGACATTAACAAATTCCCATCTGCCCATAACCGCGGGCACGGCTTTCGAAAGTTCAAATCCCTGCAGGGGGTCCCAACTTAGCCCATGACAAGCTCTCACGGTCAACGAAGGAATAGACCTTCTTCCGAGACGTTCCGATCAGACTCGGTACCTCGGTTCTTCAAGACACTTTGACAAGTTAAAACAAATCCAGCAACACCGCCCGAATGTGCCGACAAATCCCGATAGGAGCTGCACATATCTCGTTCTCAGGGCACACTCAGATGAGCGCTCCATACAACTAAACCCAGCCCTCGAGTTTCCCTGAGGTGGTGCTGCAAGGGGCTCTAGTTTGGACCAACACTCAGAGGAGCACTGGCCCGGGGGGGTAAAATAATGATGACCCTTGGGCTGGCCAACCCAAGGGAAAGAAAAGGCTAGGTGGCGAATGGTAAAACCAATGTTGGGCATTGCTGGAGGAGTTTTATTCAAGGCGAACTGTCAAGGGGTTCCCATTATTACCCAACCGCGTAAGGAACGCAAAATCCGGGAACATAACACCGATATGACGGAAACTAGGGCGGCAAGAGTGGAACAAAACACTAGGCATAAGGCCGAGCCTTCCACCCTTTACCAAGTATATAGATGCATTAATTAAATAAGATATATTATGATATCCCAACAAGTAAACATGTTCCAACAAGGAACAAACTTCAATCTTCACCTGCAACTAACAACGCTATAAGAGGGGCTGAGCAAAGCGGTAACATAGCCAAACAAGGGTTTGCTAGGACAAGGTGGGTTAGAGGCTTGGGTCAACAATATGGGAGGCATGATAAGCAAGTGGTAGGTATCGCAGCATAGGCATAGCATAAGAGCGAGCAACTAGCAAGCAAAGATAGAAGTGATTTCGAGGGTATGGTCATCTTGCCTGAAATCCCGCAAGGAAGAAGAACGAGTCCATGAAGAAGATAAACGGACATAGTCGAACGGATCCTCACAAACGCGACGTTACCGGAACCAACCCGAAGAAGCAACACCGGAAAAGAAGCAAACAACGTAGTAAACAACCACCACATAATCATGGCATGATGCACAATCAAGTATGATGCATGTCCGGTTTAATGAAGCATGGCATGGCAAAGTGCACAAGCAATTCTACAAATTAAGTGGAGCTCACTATGCAACGAGTTGCATATTGACGAAACACCACAACACGTTATTTAGTTCGATCTTGTTTATGTACCCAACAATATTAAATGTTCTTAGCATGACACAAGGTGAAGCAAAGTAAAACTACCTATCTAGTCAAGTTTAAATGAGGCCGGAAACAACAAACAACAAGTCCGGAAACTCCTCATGCGCAAATTTTAAGGTTTGGTACTGTTCTGCCCTAAACACAATTTTAAAGTTATTTAAACATGAAAAACAAGTGCACCATGTTAAACTAGGCATTTTTCTACCCCATTTACATAAAAAGTTTATTAAATTCGGAGTTACGGTTATTTAGTTATGACATAAATCACTTTAACATGGCATAGGAGCAAATTTAAACAACCATCATTTTAAACATTTTAAACATGGGTGAAAGTGACATATTATGAAACTGGATGAAAAACTAAGCAAGTTTCATATACAAAGTTTTTACATGTGATGCTCCGTTTGTGAGATATTAAATGCATCAAGTTTAAGGGCTGGTCTGCAAAAGTGCAATTCCCTGGAAAAATTAGGAAAACACTCTATGTAAAAAAATGATACGGGCCGGATCTGGTAGGCCCATCAGAGGAAAGGACAGGAGCTTCTCGCATCGGGCCAAGCACTGTCGATGGAGGAGTGGGCCGGCTTGAGCTGGGGTCAACGTGCGAAGGGGAGGCGTTGGGCTGCGCGAGCGAAGCAGAGGGAGGAGGTCGAGGCTCGGTCAACACGGGCAGGACTCGTTGATTGATGCGCTCGCTACTACTCGACAGGAAGCAGAGCCGCGGCGGCATGGCTGCTCGCCGGAGACGAAGGAAGGGAGGCGGAGACGGCGGATCTGGACGAAGGGGGGTGGATGCAGGTGAAGAAGCTCCAGGCGGAGAAGGATCCATGGGGCGGCGGCGTCCTTGGACGGGCGGTGACCATGCTTCGGTCCCTGACAGAGAGAAACGGGAGAGGGGAGTGAGTGGTCAGGAGAGACAATCATAGGGAGGAGGAGAGGAAACAGGGCGGCGGCTACTCATCTCCGACGAGGTCGGAGCTCCGGCGAGGCCTGGTGGCCGGAGCAGCGACGTGAGGCGGCGGGGTTGATCTGGATCAGGAGGAGCTCGGGCACGGGCACGAGGGCAGCGGCGGGGCAGTGGCTTGCGGGGGCTCCTCTCTTCTCGATGGAGCTCGGGAACAAGGACACGGGGAGTAGCGGGGAGGTGCCTAGGTTCAAATCCGGCAAGGGGAATCGCGGATTGGAGCTCGGGACGCTCAGCGCGCGATGAGCTCCTGCAGGACACGGGCACAAGAAAAGGGGTCAGGGAGGAAGAGGGGGAAAGAGAAGAAAGAGTAGGGGCGCACGGTGACCTGCGGAGCTCCGGCGAGGCGTTCGTCCCTGGTTCGTTCGAAGAGGCGAGGCGCTGGGGTCAGCCGATGCTCTGCTTGGTGGTATTCTGGCCGGGGCTCTCGGGAGGAGGAGGTTGCGGGATTGGGTGGATCGAGGGGAGGAGAAGGTTGGTCCGGTGCTGAAAATGAGGGAGTTGGTCGGGATCGACTGGGAATGGGTGGATGGATCTGGGAGGATCCCGATGAAGAGAGTGGCGGTGGCGAGGAGGATTGGTGGATTGGACAGGATAGGCTAGGGTTTGACTGGTTATTTATAGTATTGGATTTTTGGTTAGGGACTATCTGGAGCCTTCGATCAAAATCGGACGGTCGCGAATAAAATAGCTAGGGAGTCCAAATAAGAAAACGGTGACGTTTTGTAGATGTTTGGGGATGACCCGGACATTACTATAGCGACAGTCCGGGTCGAGTCTGGGACAGCTTTCGGGCGCGCGCGCGAGGAGGGCCACGGGCTGACGAGAGAGGTTAGGTTGGACATGGCGGTAGGTAGTGGGCTGTGTAGACGTTCTCGATCTGAGAGAAGAGAAGAGAGGGAGGCCCGGCGACTATTTTGGGAGACCGAAAACGTCCGACGATTTGACCGACTATAATGCCGCTATAGTTTAACGGTTGGGCTATCAAACGAATTCCGAATGCGATGAAACTTGAAAGGCGGTCTATCTACACTGAAATAAGACCACACGCCAACTTTCAACCCATTCCGAGAACATTTTACGGCCACTTATAAAATACTATTTCGGACATGCCGCTAGCGCGTGCAAGTGTCGTTGGGCTCAGATCGGACAATGAACGGAACTGGGGGAACCTAGACGGATGCAGGTTTTGAAAACATGATGATGCAATGCACATGATGACATGACAAGACGCAACACGCGAGCAAAAGACATGGCAACGTCGGCGAATAACTGGAAGACATCTGGCGCAATGGTCTCGGGGCGGCACATATACACCCAAAAAATTCAGTTGATCCTGCCTTGTACGTCTGCCACTCCGCCCAAGTAATCCTGGAATGACCCGCTGAACTCTTGATAGTCAATCTTATTAAGACCCTGAGCTTGTCAAGGTTAAAATGGCGGTTGGTCATGTGAGGCCTGGCTTACAAGGTTTGAATGAAGGATTAACTTAGTGGTTGTGCAAGCCCATGAAAAGGACTTAATGATTGAGGCCTGACCGCCTATGAAAGCCTTGATTTTGATTTTTTGTTATCGTTTTTGAACTTTGTTTACTGATATATGGTTTAACAAATTGGTTCGGGCCATGTTGCTTTGATCCTTATGATTCATATTTGAATTTATCCAGAGTTTTGATAACCTGGCCTAGCTTTGGACGATTAAGTCGCCAGTGTGTCATGATTATGTGTTTGGAGTTCTACGCTCTAAGATTTGGGATGACACCCTCTGCTGCGTATGACATTGTAAGCCGACAATATGAATTTGTGGATAGGGCATTGTGCTCTACATCTTTGGGTTGTTACCCTTACTGCATGGTAAGTCGGCGGTATGAACAAATATTACAGGTATGTTATTTACTTATGAATAAATGAGGTTTTGATAACCCCGCCCTGGTTATGGATGATCTAGTCACCAGTGGCTTTTTTATGGGGCATTATGACCCGCCCTGGGGTAAACCGCTAGGGCATTTGTTATCTGCTTGTATGCAGGGCTAATGACAACTTGATCGGCAAGGTTGACACAAGTTATGAGCATACATAGTGGAGTTTCAACTCAACTCGGGCAGCTTAAAAGTGTTATGCAAATAAACACACGCGATGGCGTGACAGATCATGGTTTTTCAACTAAGCCTATTACAAGGCATCATATGAACACAAAAGAATCAGTGTTTTGAGACGCACGACATCCCAATGCTGAAGGCGATAAACCGGTTCATGGATCATGACTCCTGGTCTTGGCGGGTTGAGGCTTCTGGGTCATCTTGTTTCGGTTCTTCTTCTCCTTGGTTATCCATTGGTTGGAAGTCAGGTGTAGCCTAGTTGATACCGGTCAAAGCTCTAAACACAGCCTCATCATCTATAAGACTTGATGGATCAATGTCAGGAGCGAAGGTGTGCTTACGAGTCGGCAGGATGAGATCCACCTCCTGATGAACTGGCACCTTCACCTTTGAGTTTTCAGCATCATAAACCAGGTGGTACTTGGAGATATATGTCTCTTCAGCCAACTTACTTTCCCTAGGACGCATCAACCCTCATGATGTTGGCATAGTCAGCGGCGCTGAAGGGAGATCCATCTTCTTTAAAACTGGGACAGTCGGTCGCTATTTCTTGGGGGTCAAGCTCTGCTTGCCATGCCTTTGCCCAGCTTAGGGCAGTGATGGCGCCGGCTCTGGCGGCTGATCACTTGAGTTACTCAATTCTTTGGGGCAGCACATATAGCTTCTCCGATGTTTCCTTGATGAGGGAAGGTGGTTGTTTCTTATGAACAACGGCAGAGATTGTCCGTTGAGCACCAGTGTATAGCTGCTCCACAAGAGTGTAGATAGCCTTAAGCTTGATGAGCATGTCTGGACCCAGCTTGGAGCTTCGGGAGCCTGCATCAGTAAAATTATTGGTAAATCAACAAATGATTACGATATGTTGCTGGTGTAAAAGAGAGTATTTTTTGCTACTTACCAAAAATGTCCGACGTCATGCTGTTGATTTGATGTTTTAAACCGGACAGCTCATCAGTTACCAGTTTAAGGGCTGCTTCGGCATCCTCTGCTCTTTTCAATAATGCCCTTTCAGTCTCCCAGTCGGTTTTATCAGAACTAAAGTCTTCTTTCGGTTTTTCAATACTTTGCAATGAAGTCTTCAACTCTGATTTGGCTTTTGTAGTCTCAGATTGTTGGGTTTGAATGTTGGCCATCAGATCTTTGACTTGGGATTCCTTCACATTTAGTTCAGCCTGCAACATGAACAAAGTGGAAGGTATTATGATCATCTTTTTGAAGTCCCAAGCACAATACAAGTATTTTCCTTGGCACTTGGGGGCTAATGCCTATTGCTCTTTTAAAAATAATTTCTATGATGACCCGGAAAAAATGATATGATTTAATTCGGCTCATGGGGGCTATTCATATTTGGATTTTCTTCATGATTATGATGAGAAGTCCCGGTTTAGCTTCTCAGCTTAAGTCGCTCCTTGGGGGCTACAAGTGCAAAGTTGATCATTACTATTGGAAGGCCCGGCTTAACTTCTCAGTTTAAGTCAACCCTTGGGGGCTACTTGTTTGATCCTACAATGGGTATGTCATGCATGAATGCAAGACTCTAAAGGTTATTTAAAGTCTACGACATATTCAATTCTCATATCCAGTAGACTTGGCGGCTGATATAGATTTGTTTATATGGAAGACTGTAGTGATTACCTTAAAACGCTCCTTCATGAGGTTGACCAAGCCAACCTCAAAGTCACGGCTGATGTGGAGGCAGTTCAAGTAGCCCGTGTGAAGCTCCTGGGCATTAAATTGGGCATAGCTCTCCAAGTCCAACTTCCATTTGCCCTTATCAACAGCAGAAAGTTCTTCTTTTGCGTTGTGCTTGGATAGGACAGTGGGGTTGCCTGGGGCCATGTAAGTCGTCCTAGTAATTACTATGTCCTCAGTTTCGTGAGCCGGTTGAGCAGGACTGGGCGGATTATCACTTTCCGGATCAATGTCCATGACATCCTAGGTGACAGGGTGTTCCTTTGGTGGCGGATCATCCATGACTGCTCCTGAAGTTTGATGCAAAGACTCGGAGGTGGTGTGTTTCTATGGATCAACAGTCTTGGGTTCTTCAGCCGGTTTATCAACCTTTTGCTTTTTGCTGGGCTTGGCCATAGCACTAAAAATAAAGCATAAGACAGGATTGATATGACAGTTGAATGCATGAATGAAAGCAAATAGGCTTAAATGTTTCTTACCCAGGCACAATCTTGAAAAGAGGGACCTGAGTCCTAGTTGAGTCCCTAGAGGAAGAATGATAAGTCCCCTGATAGTTTGAATCAGAAGGGTTAAGAGGTTGTCTAAAAAGACCCGCCTTGGGATATGCTAAGTTGGAAATATTTGAAACCTCTGGCCGGCGCTTGCGAGGAGCCGGCGTGTTTGGTAAGTTGGAGGAAAGAATCCCACCACCACTGTTCTAGATCGTACGACGAGATTCATGTTGATGCTTCTTCAAAATAAAGTTGGGATCCAAGTAAGCTAAAGGGTGAGAAAACCTTACTTTCTGGCTCGCTTGACACACTTTCTGTCTGATCAGAGGTTTAGAGTCAGAGGAAAAGATAGTTACCTCTTCAACATTGGCTTGGCTTCCTTCCGCATCATCCTGATAGTGATCGTTATCAATAATATGTACAAAAAATAAGCCAAGGGAGTCAAGTTTTACCTCCGACTCATCATTATCATCCAAGTCAAATAGCTCGGAGGTGTTGGTCTTTTTCTTGGCAGGCTTTTTCCGAGCCCTATTCTTCGTCCGGGTTGCCTTGGTCGGCTTGTCTTGCAACTTCTTATTCCAAAAAGGAGAATCGACATGTGGAAGTCAAACAGTTATAAGAAGACAGTTTAAGTGAAAATATGATTCAACTAAAAAAAATTTACAAGCTTAGAGCTGGTGGCTTGTTGAGAGTGCAGAAAGGATTCAACCCGGCTTTGCTACAAAATGCCTAGCTCTCGTTCAATAGAGTATTGGTCATATTATTGATATCATCATCAGTCAATTGGATCTGGAAGTGATGTTGTGGGTCTTTTAAGTCACCGGTGTAGTTGCACATTAAACCGGGGTGGCGGCTTAAGGGTAAAACTCTCCAGGCAACCCAGCACCAAACTAGATCAATTCCGGTCAAGCCATTGGCCATTAAGGCTCGGATCTTTGAAAAGACGAGCATATATTTTTTCTGTTCCGTTGTACTGATGCAGTCTGGAAGAGGGTGCTTGTTGCTAAGCCGGCTGACATGGTAACCCGACAGAGGATTCTCACCCTCTGGAGATGTGTCTTGGCAGTAAAACCAAGTTTGGTTCTAGTCCTTAGGATGACTGAGCGGCTTGGCAGCTGGAAAAGTGGCTTCTTTGCGTCTTTGAATTGAAATACCGCCCAATTCTAAATTGGGTCCGTCAGTAAATTCAGTCTGGCGGTTCAGATAGTAGAACTCTCTGAACAGTTCTACAGTGGGTTCTTGCTGAAGGTAAACTTCATAGAAGACTTGGAAGTTCTAGATGTTTGAAACAGAGTTGGGTCCTATGTCTTGTGGATGAAGTTGAAAAAAGCTCAGTACGTCGTAGAAAAACTTCGAGCCGGGAGGGCTGAACCCCTAGAGCAAATGATCAGTGAAAACTATAACCTCGCCTTCCTTGGGTTGAGGAGGGTTTTCTGTGCCTGGGACCCTCCAATGGATGACCTCTTTCTTGGCTAAGACACTTGTTTGAACAAATTCATTCAGAGTTTCCTCGGTGACCTGAGAGACGACCCAGTTGCATGAGGTGACGGATTTCACTTTTGACATTGTGAACTACAGGGCGAAATATTGTCGGGTTAAGAATTATGTTGTTAAAGCCAGTTAAAGTTTAAAAAGAACATTATCAGGTTATAAGTTATGAAGCACATACTGGCGGCTCAATGGGGCCTAATGTTATATGGCGGGTCACGGTTTATGGTATAAGCCACCAGGGCAGTTATGGTACTTCAGATCTATCAGTGAAAATTTTGCTAAGTGATCGACAAACAGATTTTGCAGATTGGTTCTATAGTTTTGGATCTACCGCAGTTTGAAAAAGGAAAGTAAAATCTAAACCTAAGGTTGCGATACTGGAGGAACTGGTGTGCTTGAGGGATTTCTGTGTAAGAAAGATATTTTCTATGATTGAAAAGGAGCGTTAAACTACTTCCATGTGGTTTCCACGGTGTTTTCAGATCAAACTGGGGACACTATGGAGGAACAATGAAGTATGGTGAAGAACACCGATGAACAAAACGAACCCTAATGCAGATATGAGGTATAAGAAGATGAGTACTTACAGACGCTGATGGACAGCGGTGGCGCGCCGGCATTCTCTGGTCTAGTCAGGCTGATGCAGTGGTCTGAGTTGATGCTGCTGACGGAGGTCGGTGGTAGCGGAGCTCGGGTCTGCAGAGGAGTTGCAAGGAGGAAGACGAAGACGAGGAGGCGGGGAGGAAAAGTGAAGACAAGGACCCCCCTCTCTAATTATAAGGCAATGATCTGATGGCATGTGCGGGAATCGAGTAGGCCAGGAAATGGTTATGAGGCCATACGAACAGCTCGATTTTTGGGATATCCATTAAAACAAAGATCCATTGAGATATACTGGGCTCTATGTGAATTAATGCATGATGATGTCATGGCGGGTTACCAAATTTTTGTGAGGTGATGTCATGGTAGGTTACTATGAGGTGATTATGGAAGAGTTTGCTAAGTCAAGATGATGAAGATTGATGTGAACAAGTTCAAATCAACCTGAGGCCTAATGTTGGGGATATAACTATTGGGTATAACCCGCCCAGGAGGGGTCGGGTCATACTACTAGCGAGTTAATAGCGAAGATGGCGGGTCATGAAAGAAGCCTGTTGAAGGCCCAAGGCCCAGAGGTGACTTGAGGCCCGAAAGGATGAACCGCCATATGGTTAACTTGTATTGTAAGGCAAGCTTAGTTAGTCACTAAGCCGGACATGTTGTGTATAAGTTGGCCGGGACTCTGTAAGCCACCGGGCATCAACCTGTGTATATAAAGGGGTGACCCCGCGGCGGCTTAACTAAAAAAACAAGTCGAGAACTAGGTCAAGCGTATTCGCTCCCTGGCAATCGAAACCCAAGCAATACAACCTAAAGCTGGAGTAGGCTTTTACCTCATTGAGAGGGGCCAAACCTGGGTAAACTCTCTGTGTTCTTTGTCCCATTTAAAACCCTTCGAGCTAACTACGTCGCAATGGCTGTCGGTGTCAAAACCGGCAGATCTCGGGTAGGGGGTCCCGAACTGTGCGTCTAAGGATCAAGGGTAATAGGAGGCAGGGGACACGATGTTTACCCAGGTTTGGGCCCTCTTGATGGAGGTAAAACCCTACGTCCTGCTTGATTGACTTTGATGAGTATAGGGGTTGCAAGAATTGATCTACCATGAGATCGTAATGGCTAAACCCTAGATGTCTAGCATGTATGATTATGATTGGCTCTACAGACTAAACCCTCCGGTTTATATAGACACCAGAGGGGGCTAGGGTGGTACAGAGTCGGTTTATAGGGAAAGAAATCTTCATATCCGCATGCCAAGCTTGCCTTCCACGCCAAGGAGAGTCCCATCCAGATACGGGGGAAAGTCTTTCGTCTTGTATCTTCACGGCCCATCAGTCTGGCTCACGTCACATAGCCCGGACACCCGAGGACTCCGTAATCTAGGACCCCCTCAGTAGCCCCTGAACCAGTCTTCAATGACGATGTGTCCGGTGTGCAAATTGTTTTCGGCATTGCAAGGCGGGTTCCTCCACCGAATACTTCAAAGCATTTGAACCGAAGGGCTATATTCGGCCCTTACATCTTCGGTCTTGGTAACGTGAATTCTTCAAACAGCTCGGTTTTACATTAAATGTCATACCCTTCGGCTTCTGTGCTTCCATCACCTCAGCTTCCACGTGGCAAACGAATACGAAGGGTCCAAGCGTTTTTATAGATAACCCCCTAACAGCGTACGGAAGGTGTCTATATAAGGAGATTAGATCTTAGATGACATTCCATATCAGGAGAAAATCCTTCGAACCGGCCACAAGAAACCACGCAATCATGGCCAGTGCTCCTAGTTCTTCCTCCCGCCCCCACGGTTCTCAAAAAAGCGACTAGGAGAGCTGCTCTGTATCCCATGCCTAGCTGACCAACTCCAGTTGCAGGGATATCTTCCCCTGCGGATCTAGTTCCCATTCGGGCGGGATTAACTTCTTTTACTGGCGAAGCCCTGGCAGAAAATTTCCCGAATCCTTCAGAAGGGAGCGAGTGTGCTTCGTTTCCTTTCTTTTAAGAGGCGTTGGATTCCCAATCCATCCTTTCCTCCAAGGTATCCTGGAGTACTACAGCCTCCAACTACACAATCTCACACCGGGCTCCATTCTACACATCGTGGGCTTCGTCGCTCTTTGCGAGCTATTCTTAGGCTGCAAGGCCCATTTCGAGCTATGGAGGAAGCTTTTTCCATATTCAAGGTGGGCGGCGCCGAAGTATGGCGCATAGCCGGGACAGGATACCTATCCGGCACTCCGAAGAAGGCATCCGAGGAGTGGCCCTCGGAGTGGTTTTATATTGAAGATGTCGTTCTCTCGGACCCAATTCGACAAGGCCTACCTGAATTTTCCAGTGCCCCATTAAAAAAGCGCCACAGCTGGTGCCCAGGGAGCCTCGAGGAGGAAGATAGTGCGGAGGTTAAGAAGTTAATGGACAAGATAAAAATACTCGCCCAATCCGGACTATCCATAATTGAGGTCATGCCGATTTCCATAACGTGAGGTGTTCAGACACTCCAATCCAGAGGACTCCCCATGTGGAACTACAACGGGGAGGATGATACATCTCGCTACAGGCGCAAGGGTCCGGATAGCTTTGCCGCCCTGGCCGCCATGTTGGCTGATCTTTATAAAGGGGAGAAAGAAGAATTCGCTCGCCTTAAGTGCTAAGAGGGCTTTTCCATGTACAACCCCCTAGATGGGTAAGCTTTTAATCCAGAACCTCACTCAATCCTCTTCCTGAGTCGCAACTAGTTGATCTTAACCCGACCACGTTTAACAAGAATGGCGGAAGGCCACCGCGGGGATCTATAGCCCCGCTCCATAGCCGGAGGACCATATTCGGGATCTGGATTCCAAATTTCAGGAGGATCCGGATATATTTGTGGACCTCGAGGAGGGGATCTTCTATCAGGCGAGCTACGACGGCACAGAAGTGGCCATTGAAGCCGATTACCCCGGCCTTCTTCCTTCTTCCCATGTAAGTACCCAGGGAGCGTCCATGATACGTCTCCAACTTATCTATAATTTTTTATTTATCCATGCTATTATATTATATGTTTTGGATGTTTAATGGGCTTTAATATGAACTTTTATATTATTTTTGGGACTAACCTTTTAACCGGACACCTAGTGCTAGTTTCTATTTTTTTGCCTATTTTAGAGTTTCGCACAAAAGGAATACCAAACGGAGTCCGAACAGAATAAAACCTTCGCGAAGATCTTTCTTGGACCAAAAGCAATCCAGAAGACCTGGAGTCGAAGTCCGGAACTCCACGAGGCAGCCACAAGGCAGGAGGGCGCGCCCAGGGGGGTAGGCGCACCCCCCACCCTCATGGGGCCCTCGGAGCTCCACCGACGTACTTCTTTCGCCTATATATACTCTTATACCCTAGAAACATCCCAGAGAGTCACGAAACCACTTTTCCATCGCCGCAGCCTTCTGTACCCGTGAGATCCCATCTTGGGGCCTTTTCCGGTGATCTTCCAGAGGGGGAATCGATCACGGAGGGCTTCTACATCAACATCATTGCCTCTCCAATGAAGTGTGAGTAGTTTACCACAGACCTTCGGGTCCATAGTTATTAGCTAGATGGATTTTCTCTCTCTTTGATTCTCAATACAAAGTTCTCCTTGATGTTCTTGGAGATCTATTCGATGTTATACTCTTTTGCAGTGTGTTTGCCGAGATCCAATGAATTGTGGATTTATGAAGAAGATTATCTATGAATATTATTTGGTTCTTCTCTGAATTCTTATATGCATGATTTGATATCTTTGCAAGTCTCTTTGAATTATCGGTTTAGTTTGGCCTACTAGATTGATCTTTCTTGCAATGGGAGAAGTGCTTAGCTTTGGGTTCAATCTTGCGGTGTCCTTTCCCAGTGATAGTAGGGGCAGCAAGTCACGTATTTTATTGTTGCCATCGAGGATAAAAAGATGGGGTTTATATCATATTGCTTGAGTTTATCCCTCTACATCATGTCATCTTGCTTAATGTGTTACTCTATTCTTATGAACTTAATACTCTAGATGCATGATGGATAGCAGTCGATGTGTGGAGTAATAGTAGTAGAATCGTTTCGATCTACTTGACATGGATGTGATGCCTATATTCATGATCATTGCCTTAGATATCTTCATAACTATGCGCTTTTCTATCAATTGCTCGGCAGTAATTTGTTCACCCACTGTAATACATGCTATCTTGTGAGAAGCCACTAGTGAAACCTATGGCCCACAGGTCTCTTTCTTATTATATTGCATCTCTTTTATTTACATCTCATCTCGTTTACTATTTTTCAATCTTTACTTTCCAATTTGTACAACAAAAATACCAAAAATATTTACTTTACTATCTTTATTAGATCTCACTTTTGTGAGTGACCGTGAAGGGATTGACAACCCCTTTATCGTGTTGGTTGCAAGGTTCTTGATTGTTTGTGCAGGTACTAGGTGACTTGTGCGTTGTCTCCTACTGGATTGATACCTTGGTTCTCAAAACTGAGGGGAATACTTACGCTACTTTGCTGCATCACCCTTTCCTCTTCAAGGGAAAACCAATGCATGCTCAAGAGGTAGCAAGAAGGATTTCTGGCGCCGTTGCCGTGGAGATCTATGCCAAGTCAAGACATACCAAGTACCCATCATAAACTCTTCTCCCTAGCATTACATTATTTGCCATTCGCCTCTCGTTTTCCTCTCCCCCACTTCTAAAATGATTTTCGAAAACATTTGCCTTTTCTTCGACCCTCTTTCGTTTGCCTCTTTTCGCCTGCTTCTTGTGTGCTTGTGTGTTGGATTGATTGTTTGTCACGATGGCTCAAGATAATACTAAATTGTGTGAATTTTCCAATACCAACAACAATGATTTTATTACCACTTCGATTGCTCCTACTACCGATGCTGAATCTTATGAAATTAATACCGCTTTGTTGAATATTGTTATGAAAGACCAATTTTCTGGCCTTCCTAGTGAAGATGCCACTACCCATCTAAACATCTTTGTTGATTTGTGTGATATGCAAAAGAATAAAGATGTGGATAATGATATTGCTAAATTGAAGCTATTTCCGTTTTCTCTTGGAGATCGTGCTAAAACTTGGTTCTCTTCTTTGCCTAAAAATAGTATTGATTCATGGAATAAGTGCAAAGATGCTTTTATCTCTAAGTATTTTCCTCCCGCTAAGATCATCTCTCTTAGGAACGATATTATGAATCTTAAGCAACTTGATCATGAGCATGTTGCAAAAGCTTGGGAGGGGATGAAATTAATGATACGTAATTGCCCTACACACGGTTTGAATTTGTGGATGATTATACAAAAAATTTATGCCGGATTGAATTTTGCTTCTAGAAATCTTTTAGATTCGGCCGTGGGAGGCACTTTTATGGAAATTACTTTAGGAGAAGCTACTAAACTCTTAGAAAATATTATGGTTAATTATTCTCAATGGCACATTGAAAGATCCACTAGTAAAAAAGTTCATCCGATTGAAGAGATTAATGTTTTGAGTGGAAAGATGGATGAACTTATGAAATTGTTTGCTAATAAAAGTATTTCTTATGATCCTAATGATATGCCTTTGTCCACTTTGATTGAGAATAATAATGAATCTATGGATGTGAATTTTGTTGGTAGGAACAATTTTGGTAACAACGCGTATAGAGGAAACTTTTAGTCTATGTTGTTTCCTAATAACTCATATAATAATTATGGTAATTACTACAACAACTCTTATGGAAATTTTAATAAGATGCCCTCTGATTTTGAGATTAGTGTTAAAGAATTTATGAGTTCGCAAAAGAATTTCAGTGCTTTGGTTGAAGAAAAATTGCTTAAGATTGATGAGTTGGCTACGAACGTGGATATAATTTCTCTTGATGTTGATTCTTTGAAACTTAGATCTATTCCACCTAAGCATGACATCAATGAGTCTCTAAAATCCATGAAAATTTCCATTGATGAGTGCAAAGAAAGAACCGCTAGGGTGCGTGCCAAAAAAGATTGCTTTGTGAAAGCGTGTTCTTCTAGTTTTCATGATAATAATGATGAAGATCTAAAAGTGATTGATGTGACTCTTATTAAATCTTTGTTTTCCAATAGAATCTTGATAAAGATGGGACTGAAGATGAGTCAATTTTAGTTTAAAGGCATCCCAATGATTTGGAGTTTTTAGATCTTGATGCAAAAATTAATAAAAGTGGGATTGAAGAGGTCAAAACTTTACATAGCAATGAACTCACTATTTTGGACTTCAAGGTATTTAATTATGATAATTGCTCTTTGATAGATTGTATTTCCTTATTGCAATCCGTGTTAAATTCTCCTCATGCTTACAATCAAAATAAAGCTTTTACTAAACATATTGTTGGTGCTTTAATGCAATCCTGTGAAGAAAAGCTTGAACTAGAAGTTTCTATCCCTAGAAAACTTTATGATGAGTGGGAACCTACTATTAAAATTAAGATTAAAGATTATTAATGCTATGCTTTATGTGATTTGGGTGCTAGTGTTTCCACGATTCCAAAATCTTTGTGTGATGTGCTAGGTTTCCATGAATTTGATGATTGTTCTTTAAATTTGCATCTTGCGGATTCCGCCATTAAGAAACCTATGGGAAGGACTAATGATGTTCTTATTGTTGCAAATAGAATTATGTGCCTGTAGATTTCATTGTTCTTGATATAGATTGCAATCCTACATGTCCTATTATTCTTGGTAGACCTTTCCTTAGAATGATTGGTGCAATTATTAACATGAAAGAAGGAAGTATTAGATTCCAATTTCCGTTAAGGAAAGGCATGGAACACTTTCCTAGGAATAAAATTAAATTGCCTTATGAATCTATTATGAGAGCCACTTATGGATTTCATATCAAAGATGGAAATACCTAGATCTATTCTTGTTTTTATGCCTAGCTAGGGGTGTTAAACTATAGCGCTTGTTGGGAGGCAACCCAATTTTATTTTTGTGCTTTGCTTTTTCTTCCTGTTTAGTAATATATAATTCATCTAGCTTCTGTTATGATTGTGTTTTTATGTTTTAATTAGTGTTTGTGCCAAGTCAAGGCTTTAGACTCTTCTTGGGTGATTGTTGTTTGATCTTGTTGATAAAAACAGAAAGTATGCGCTCTCGAAAATAATTATCATTTTTTACTAGAGAGTGATACAATACCAATTCCAACTGAAGTAGATCAATATACTTTTTATCCTGGTCGTCCTAATGTTTCAGAATTTTTGGAGTTATAGAAGTACTCAAAATCTCCAGATTGCTACAGATTTTCCTGTTTTTGATAGATTCTGTTTTTCGTGTGTTGTTTGCTTATTTTGATGAATCTATGAGTAGTATCGGGGGTTCTGAACCATAGAGAAGTTGGAATACAGTAGGTTTAACACCAATATAAATAAAGAATGAGTTCATTACAGTACCTTAAAATGGTGGTTTATTTTCATATACTAACGAAGCTCATGAGATTTTCTGTTGAAATCTTGTGTTGTGAAGTTTTCAAGTTTTTGGGTAAAGGTTTGATGGATTTTGGAATAAGGAGTGGCAAGAGCCTAAGCTTGGGGATTCCCAAGGCACCCCAAGGTAAAATTCAAGGACAACCAAAAGCCTAAGCTTGGGGATGCCCCGGAAGGCATCCCCTCTTTCATCTTCGTCTATCGGTAACTTTACTTGAGGCTATATTTTTATTCACCACATGATATGTGTTCTGCTTGGAGCGTCTTGTATGATTTGAGTCTTTGATTTTTAGTTTACCAAAATCACCCTTGTTGTACACACCTTTTGGGAGATACACGCATGAATCGGAATTTATTAGAATACTCTATGTGCTTCACTTATATCTTTTGAGCTAGATAATTTTGCTCTAGTGCTTCACTTATATCTTTTTAGAGCACGGTGGTGGTTTTATTTTATAGAAATTATTGATCTCTCATGCTTCACTTATATTATTTTGAGAGTCTTTTATAACAGCATGGTAATTTGCTTTGGCTATAAAGTTAGTCCTAATATGATGGGCATCCAAGATGGGTATAATAAAAACTTTCATATAAAGTGCATTGAATACTATGAGAAGTTTGATTCCTTATGATTGTTTTGAGATATGAAGATGGTGATATTAGAGTCATGCTAGTTGAGTAGTTGTGAATTTGAAAGATACTTGTGTTAAAGTTTGTGATTCCCGTAGCATGCACGTATGGTGAACCGTTATGTGATGAAGTCGGAGCATGATTTATTTTTTGATTGTATTTCTAATGAGTGGAGGTCGGGGACAAGCGATGGTCTTTTCCTACTAATCTATCCCCCTAGAAGTGTGTGCGTAGTACTTCGTTTTGATAACTAATAGATTTTTGCAAAAAGTACGTGAGTTATTCATGACTAATGTTGAGTCCATGGATTATACGCACTCTCACCCTTCCACCGTTGCTAGCCTCTCTAGTACCGCACAACTTTTGCCGGTACCATAAACCCACCATTTACCTTCCTCAAAACAGCCACCATACCTACCTATTATGCCATTTCCATAGCCATTCCAAGATATATTGCCATGCAGCTTTCCACCATTCTGTTTATTATGACACGCTTCATCATTATCATATTGCTTTGCATGATCATGTAGTTGACATCGTATTTGTGGCAAAGCCACCTTCATAATACTTTCATACATGTCACTCTTGATTCATTGAACATCCTGGTACAACGCCGAAAGCATTCACATAGAGTCATATTTTGTTCTAAGTATCAGGTTGTAATTCTTGAGTTGTAAGTAAATAAAAGTGTGATGGTCATCATTATTTAGATCATTGTCCCATGAGAGGAAAGGGTGATTGAGACTATGATTCCCCCAAAAGTTGGGATGAGACTCCGGACGAAAAATAAAAAAATAAAAAAAGGAGAGAAAAAAAGAGGCCATAAAGAATAGAAAGGCCCAAAAAATGAGAGAAAAAGAGAGAAGGGGCAATGCTACTATCCTTTTTCCACACTTGTGCTTCAAAGTAGCACCATGATCTTCATGATAGAGAGTCTCCTATGTTGTCACTTTCATATACTAGTGGGAATCTTTCATTATAGAACTTGGCTTGTATATTCCCATGATGGGCTTCTTGAAAATGCCCTAGGTCTTCATGAGCAAGCGAGTTGGATGCACACCCACTTAGTTTCTTGTTGAGCTTTCATACACTTATAGCTCTAGTGCATCCGTTGCATGGCAATCCCTACTCACTCACATTGATATATATTGATGGGCATCTCCATAGCCATCGATAAGCCTAGTTGATGTGAGACTATCTTCTCCTTTTTGTCTTCTCCACAACCACCATTCTATTCCACCTACAGTGCTATGTCCATGGCTCACGCTCATGTATTGCATGAAGATTGAAAAAGTTTGAGAACATCAAAAGTATGAAAATATTAATTGGCTTGTCATCGGGGTTGTGCATGATTTAAATTTTTTGTGTGATGAAGATAGAGCATAGCCAGACTATATGATTTTCTAGGGATAGCTTTCTTTGTCCATGTTATTTTGAGAAGACATGATTGCTTTATTAGTATGCTTGAAGTATTATTATTTTTATGTAAATATTAAACTTTTGTTTTGAATATTTCGGATCTGAACATTCATACCACAATAAAGAAAATTACATTGATAATTATGATAGGTAGCATTCCACATCAAAAATTATGTTTCTACCATTTACCTACTCGAGGACGAGCAGGAATTAAGCTTGGGGATGCTTGATACGTCTCCGCGTATCTATAATTTTTAATTCCTCCATGCTATTATATTATTTGTTTTGGATGTTTAATGGGCTTTAATATGTTGTTTTATATTATTTTTGGGACTAACCTATTAACCAGAGGCCCAGTTCCAGGTTTTTTTGTGCCTATTTTAGAGTTTCGCAGAAAAGGAATACCAAACGGAGTCCAAACGGAATGAAACCTTTGCGATGATTTTTCTTGGACCAAAAGCAATCCAGAAGACTTGGGGTCGAATTCTGGAACTCCACGAGGCGGCCACGATGCAGGAGGGCGCGCCCAGGGGGGTAGATGCGCCCCCACCCTTGTGGGCCCCTCATAGCTCCACTGACGTACTTCTTTTGCCTATATATACTCTTATACCCTAGAAACATCCCAGAGAGCCACAAAACCACTTTTCCACCGCCGCAACCTTCTATACCCGTGAGATCCCATCTTGGGGCCTTTTCCGGTGATCTGTTGGAGGGGGAATCGATCACAGAGGGCTTATACATCAACACCATTGCCTCTCCGATGAAGCGTGAGTAGTTTACCACAGACCTTCGGGTCCATAGTTATTAGCTAGATGGCTTCTTCTCTCTCTTTGATTCTCAATACAAAGTTCTCCTCGATGTTCTTGGAGATCTATTCGATGTAATACTCTTTTGCGGTGTGTTTGCTGAGACCCGATGAATTGTGGATTTATGAACAAGATTATCTATAAATATTAGTTGGTTCTTCTCGGAATTCTTATATGAATGATTTGATATCTTTGCAAGTCTCTTCAAATTATCGGTTTAGTTTGGCCTACTAGATTGATCTTTCTTGCAATGGGAGAAGTGCTTAGCTTTGGGTTTAATCTTGCGGTGTCCTTTCCCAGTGAAATTAGGGCAGAAAGGCACGTATTGTATTGTTTCCATCGAGGATAAAAAGATGGGGTTTATATCATATTGCTTGAGTTTATCCCTCTACATCATGTCATCTTGCTTAATGCGTTACTCTATTCTTATGAACTTAATACTCTAGATGCATGCTGGATAGCGGTCGATGTGTGGAGTAATAGTAGTAGATGCGGAATCGTTTCGATCTACTTGACACGGACGTTATGCCTATATTCAAGATCATTGCCTTAGATATCTTCATAACTATGCGCTTTTCTATCAATTGCTCGGCAGTAATTTGTTCACCCACCGTAATACATGCTATCTTGAGAGAAGACACTAGTGAAACCTATGGCCCCCGGGTCTCTTTCTTATTATATTGCATCTCTTTTATTTACATCTCATCTCGTTTACTATTTTGCAATCTTTGCTTTCCAATTTGTACAACAAAAATACCAAAAATATTTACTTTACTATCTTTATTAGATCTCACTTTTGTGAGTGACAGTGAAGGGATTGACAACCCCTTTTATCGCGTCGGTTGCAAGGTTCTTGATTTTTTGTGCAGGTACTAGGTGACTTGTGTGTTGTCTCCTACTGGATTAATACCTTGGTTCTCAAAACTGAGGGAAAAACTTACGCTACTTTGCTGCATCACCTTTTCCTCTTCAAGAGAAAACCAACACATGCTCAAGAGGTAGCTATCGGTGTCAAAACCGGCGGATCTCGGGTAGGGGGTCCCGAACTATGCGTCTAGGCCGGATGGTAACAGGAGGCAAGGGACACGAAGTTTTACCCAGGTTCGGGCCCTCTCGATGGAGGTAAAACCCTACGTCCTGCTTGATTAATATTGATGATATGGGTAGTACAAGAGTAGATCTACCACAAGATCGAGGAAGCTAAACCCTAGAAGCTAGCCTATGGTATGATTGTTGATGTGTACATTGTCCTACGGACTAAAACCCTCCAGTTTATATAGACACCGGGTAGGGTTAGGGTTACATATAGTCGGTTACAATGGTAGGAGATCTTCATATCCGTATCGCCAAGCTTGCCTTCCATGCCAAGGAAAGTCCCTTTCGGGCACGGGACGGAGTCTTCAATCTTGTATCTTCATAGTCCAGGAGTCCGGCTGAAGGTATAGTCCGGCTATCCGAACACCCCCTAATCCAGGACTCCCTCAGTAGCCCCTGAACCAGGCTTTAATGACGACGAGTCCGGCGCGCATATTGTCTTCGGCATTGCAAGGCGGGTTCCTCCTCCAAGTACTTCATAGAAGATCTTGAACACAAAGATATTGTCCGGCTCTGCCAAATAAGTTTCCACATATTGCCATAGAGAGAATAATATTTACACCAATCTAATCTGCTGACGTATTCCGTAGCGTGTCACACCATGGCCAAGCCTTTATCCGAGTCGTTTCATTATCCCACCTCAGCGCGTCATGCGAGGCGGTTTCCTTGGCACGTCTTGTTAAAGCAGAGATCGTGTCCCCTTATCCCGGGATTCTCATCAATACGGGCGTGGGTAATCCAACCGCTTGTAGGACTCCTAGATTATAGGCAAGTCCAAACGGACACGGAGAGGACGCTTGATATTCACCCTCTTTATAAAGGGGACAAGGCTTTTATTTTTCCCTCCCGTGCTCAATCGAATCCTTCCTCCACCTCAAGCTCGAACGCCCGAAGTTCAGGTCAGGTGCTCCGAACCTTCAGTCATGTCCGGATCTAGCCTTCAAGGCCGATGGGTGCCTTCCTCCGTCACGGAAGAAGACATCAAAAAGTTGAGGGAGGCCAGATATCTGACCGCCGAGATTTTGCATCGGCTGCCTCCCCAAGGGCAGGCCGTCCCCACCCCCGAACCCAACGATAACATCGTGTTCGTCTCCCACTTCCTCCGAGGTCTAGGCCTTGCTCTGGATACTTTCATAAGGGGTTTGATGTTTTACTACGGGCTAGACTTTCATGATCTAGCTCCGGACTCCTTTCTTCATATCACGACATTTATTGTCGTGTGTGAGGCCTTCCTCCGAGTTACCCCTCACTTTGGCCCATGGCTCAAGACCTTTGAAGTTAAGCCGAAGATGGTCGAGGGGCAACATGCAGCGTGTGGAGGTGCCTCAATACGCAAGATGACGGGAGCTCCGTGGCCCAAAGGTTCCATCCCAGAGGTGTCTGAACTGTGGCAACGGGAGTGGTTCTACATCACGGCTCCTAGAAGTGCCAAGTGGGCGCCCCCCTGTTTTCCGCTTGGGCCCCCCGGCACAGCTGATGTCATGGATCAGCTGAGATCTGAGCTGGGGGCCAGCCAAGGACGTCCCTATACTGCAAAGCCGCATTCGAGATCTCTTCAATGGAGATTTCAGTTTGGTTGCAGTAATACAGGTTATGCTGGTTCGTCAAGTCCAGCCTTGTAAACGCCAGCCTCTTCGTCTGTGGGAGTTCAATCCCGAGGGGCCGCGTGCCATTCAAAATTTCCTCGGCCTAACGCACGAGGAGATGTACAAGTCATTCTTCGGACCTCAGGTGGAGTGTCCGGAAATCACCGAGGACATGGGCCTGAGTAGTAACCACGCCGCCGAACAGGTAAGGCATCTTCCGGCCGAGCATACTATCTCTCCTTTGTTACGAAGTTATTTCTGAAAGTTCGCTTTTTGACCAGGACTGGCTAACAAAGGCGAAGTTGATTC
This sequence comes from Triticum dicoccoides, assembly GCF_002162155.2. NCBI lineage: Eukaryota > Viridiplantae > Streptophyta > Magnoliopsida > Poales > Poaceae > Triticum > Triticum dicoccoides. Next base: position 433,961,721 of record NC_041390.1, read on the forward strand.
AGTGTTCGGCCCCCCTCCCTGAGGGTTTGGAAAATCCGGTATTGGAAAAGATGCTCCAGACCGCACCTTGCCCGGAGCCCTTGAAGGAAGATACCGTGGAGGATAATGCGGGCGGACGCGGGCCCCCAATGCTACCCATTCTAGCTGAGGGAGTGAGCGTCTCCATGAAGGAAGACGACCATAAGAGGAAAAGGACTGCGCCCGGGGATTCGGAAGCCGAAGCTTCCAAACGGGAGAAGAAGTCTCCCACATAGGGTCCTACCTCGGGGGGCACCGTTGCCGCACAAAGTCCGCGGGGGGATCAATTTTCCCGCGAATTGTAAGTGACCCGAAATACTTTTAATAGTACAGATATGCCATATTTTTCTTCTGAGAAAATAACCACCACATATATTTTGCAGTTCGGGCCTTAGCCCATCTCAAATGAGCTCATCTTCGGGGGATCTTCTTCCAGAGATGACGGAGAGCGAATCGCCTCCTCCGGACTCCTCCGCTCCGGAAGCGGGCAACCCTGAAGTGTCATCGTAGAGGGCCTCTCCGAGTCCGGTGAGGCCAGAAGATAATCCCATTGACCCCCGAAGCTCCCAATGTCCGGCTCCCGAAGAGAGCAAACAAAAGAGTCCGACACCGTCTAGTGTGCGATCGGATGTTCTGAGGGAGTTGGTGGGGCGAGCGGCCATCTCAGATGAACATCGTGTGCTGATGAATACGGTGATGGAGAGAATATCGTCCGCCGAAAGCGGATTGCATGAAGCTTTTATGAGTCTACTGACAGGCTTTGAGGTACGTAAAAGAATGTATGATAGTCCTGCACATGCTAGGTGTGCCCTGTGTAGATAGTAGCCCCTGAGACTCTGGTTGTTGTCGGAAACGACGATGAACAGAGGATCATATTCCCAGGTAATAACCATACAGCCTCTATGTGCAGGTGATGGAAGCTCCGGTGGCTAGCCGGACTAGCGAGTTTGCCCATTTAGAACGGCAGTTGGATGCGGCAGACGCCGACATCGAGCTTGTTAACAAAAGGCTTGACGAGGCACAGGGTAAGTGTTATTATCTGGTAAATGCCACAATAGGAAGAGCAGCATGATGCCAATATCTTTAATATGTTGTGACTGCAGATGGAGCTGCCACTGTTGAAGCCTTGCGGGTAGAACTTTCCCGAGCCAAGGAACAAGCGAGGTTGGGCAATGCGGCTGCTGTGAAGGCGGCCGAAGAGTTGCAAGCCGAGAAGGCCGCGCATGGAGAGACCCGAGCACCAGCCCCGTACTCTGCGAGACTCGTGACTCCAAGGAGCCGGACTCCGAACCCTCCGCGCGCCTACCGATCGAATCCGATTGGGCACCGATCATGGAGTTCACTGCCGTGGACATCTTTCAGCACTCGCCTTTCGGCGATATCCTGATGTCACTGAAGTCTCTCTCTTTATCAGGAGAGCCCTGGCCGGACTACGGTCAGCAAGGTTGGGGTACAGACGATGAAGAAATTCAAAGCCCACCCACCACCCACTTTGTAGCCACTGTCGACGACTTAACCGACATGCTCGACTTCGACTCCGAATACATCGACGGTCTGGACGCCGATGAAGGAGATGATGAAGAACCAGCGCCTACTAGGCCCTGGAAAGCCACCTCATCGTATGACATATACATGGTGGACACCCCAAAAGAGGGAGATGGCGATGGAACAACGGAGGATGACCCCTCCAAGAAACAGTCTAAGCGCCCGCGTCAGCGGCGCCGCTCAAAATCCCGCCAAAACAAACAAGGTGATTCCAGCACAGGAGATACTAATACTCCGGAAAGCACCGAAGAAAACCCCCTCCAGCAAGATTTAGCATAGGAGGATGGAGAAACCATCCCTCATGAGAGAGCGGCAGATAGAAAGGTCGAGGACGATAATTATATGCCTCCCTCCGAAGACGAGGCAAGCCTCGACGACGATGAATTCGTCGTGCCAGAGGATCCCGTCGAGCAAAAGCGTTTTCAACGCAGTCTTATGGCCACGGCAAGAAGCCTCAAGAAAAAACAGCAACAGCTTAGAGCTGATCAAGATTTGCTAGTCGACAGATGGACTGAAGTCCTTGCGGCCGAAGAGCATACACTCGAACGCCCCTTCAAGAGCTACCCAAAGCGCAGGTTGCTACCCAGATTAGAGGAGGAAGCACTTGATGCGGCCGACCGGCCACCTCGTGGTCGCGACAGAGAGGCCTCTCGGCCCTCAACTCAAGCCGCACCCCGTACCAAGGCACGGGAATATGCGCCGGACTTACGAGACATGTTGGAGGACAAGGCAAGGCAAACAAGATTAATCTACGGATCGCGTGGGCGCCCCACGGCTCAAGACGGTAACCGTCACGCCGGTCACAAATTCGGCGAGGCCGAACACAGTAGACAAAGCTCATTGGAGCTACGTCATGATATAGCCCAGTACAGAGGCGCCGCACACCCACTCTGCTTTACAGACGAAATAATGGATCATCAAATCCCCGAGGGTTTCAAACCCGTAAACATCGAACCATATGATGGCACAACAGATCCCCGTGGTATGGATCGAGGATTATCTCCTTCATATCCACATGGCCCGCGGCGATGATTTCCACGCCATCAAATACCTCCCACTCAAGCTTAAAGGACCAGCTCGGCATTGGCTTAACAGCTTGCCAACAGGATCAATCAGTTGTTGGGAGGACCTGGAAGTCGCATTCCTTGACAATTTCCAGGGCACTTATGTGCGACCCCCAGACGCCGATGACCTAAGTCACGTAATTCAGCAGCCAGAGGAATCGGCCAGGCAATTCTGGACACGGTTCCTAACAAAGAAAAATCAAATAGTCGACTGTCCGGACGCTGAGGCCCTAGCAGCCTTCAAGCACAATATCCGTGACGAGTGGCTGGCCCGGCACCTTGGACAGGAAAAGCCGAAATCTATGGCAGCACTCACGACACTCATGACCCGCTTTTGCACGGGAGAAGACAGCTGGCTTGCTTGTAGCAACAATATGACCAAAACCCCTGGTAATTCGGACACCAGGGACAGTAGTGGCAGGTCGCGTCGCAACAAGCAGAAGCGCCGCATTAACGGCGACAATGCTGAGGATACAACAGTTAATGCCGGATTTACAGGCTCTAAATCCGGTCAGCGGAAAAAGCCATTCAAAAGGAATCCTAGGGGCCCGTTCAGTTTGGACCGAATACTCGACCGCTTGTGCCAGATACATGGCACCCCCGAAAAGCCGGCCAATCACACTAACAGGGATTGTTGGGTGTTCAAGCAGGCAGGCAAGTTAAACATCGAAAATGAAGACAAGGGGCTGCATAGCGATGACGACGAGGAGCCCCGACCGCCTAACAACAGTGGACAGAAGGATTTTCCCCCACAAGTGCGGACGGTGAACATGATATATGCAACCCACGTCCCCAAAAGGGAGCGGAAGCGCGCGTTAAGGGACGTATACATGGTAGAGCCAGTCACCCCAAAGTTCAACCCATAGTCCTCCTGGCCGATCAACTTTGATCGAAGGGACCATCCCACTAGCATCCGTCATGGCGGATTCGCCGCATTGGTCCTAGACCCAATCATTGACGGATTTCATCTCACTAGAGTCCTTATGGGCGGCGGCAGCAGCCTGAACCTGCATTACCAGGATACAGTGCGGAAAATGGGCATAGATCCCTCGAGGATTAAGCCCACCAAAATGACCTTTAAAGGCATAATACCAGGTGTAGAGGCCAACTGTACAGGCTCAGTTACACTTGAAGTGGTCTTCGGATCTCCGGATAATTTCCGAAGCGAGGAGTTAATCTTCGACATAGTCCCGTTTCGCAGTGGTTATCACGCACTGCTCGGGCGAACCGCATTCGCTAAGTTCAATGCGGTACCGCACTACGCATACCTTAAGCTCAAGATGCCAGGCCCTCGAGGAGTAATTACGGTCAATGGAAACACCGAACGCTCCCTCCGAACGAAGGAGCACACAGCGGCCCTTGCAGCGGAAGTACAAAGCAGCCTCTCTAGGCAGTTCTCCAGTCCGGCCACTAAACGACCGGACACCGTCAAACGCGCCCGGCGTAACCTACAACAAGACCACCTGGCATGATCCGAGCAGGCGTAGCAATGCGGCCCCAACTCCAACCCTCGCAAAAAGGCGACGCCAGTACTTCGTGTACATAACTACGCTCTAGAGATACCATGGGCACGGGGGGAGGGGCACCATCACGGCACGCCCAAAACACGGCTTAAACCGTACCAGGGGCTGCCGATTTTTTAATTTTCTCTTACTTTCAGGACTCCACCCTTCGGAAGGCCTGTTCAGCAGTTCAATTGCCGCACAAACGATGCAAGAACCAGGGAAGCAGACAAGCCACGCCGCATTACGGAACTCCTAGGTGGTCTCTATCACGAGCAGTATACCCGTTCCGCATACTATTCCGCAGCTTGCCCCTGGAACGGACATGTTAACTAGTCCAACCTTCCACTTATCGCATTATTTGTATCGTTCTGCTTTGATCGCAGCCCTTTTTAATAAACAATGCATAGCTTTCGTCTATTTTTGCATTACCTTTTTATGTATGTTCCTTAACGACATGTTGCACCCGTACACGTTGGTACGGCCAAAATACGCCAGGGGCTTTAGTACTCCTCCATATGGTGTGAGAAGTCCGAACACTTTAACAAGTGCGGCACCCCGAACTTATAGCATTATATGCATCGGCTCCGAATCATGTCTTGGGTCAATAGTTGGGTTTGCCCGGCTCCTATGTTTTGGTGCCTTATGTTCCGCTATATTGGCTAAGGTAGCACTAGCAGAACCACTGCGATTGTGCCCCGGTTGAGCTGGGCCGAGCACCTCAGTGGAGAAAGCTAAAATTGACTGTCATGATGAAGCAAGAGCTGGTTGCTGTTCGAGAGGTTTTTTCGAGTCCCTAAAGACTTATGCCGCTTAGGGCGAGGAGCCGGCTCTGTCCGTCCAAGGCGTGGATAGCGCCCCAAACTCGGTCTTCCGAATACCAGGGACTTCGCTGAAATTTAAAATTATAGAATTCTATGGCTAAGTGAGAGTGTTCATGCATTATAGTCCGATTGCCTTGTTCGTTGGGCTGAGCGCCTCCCTCGAAGGACCCAAACATGGGAAAAAGAGAGCTCAAGTTTATCCCCAAACACCCCAGCACTAGCGGCACGGGGGCAGAAGCCGACGACTCGCCATCTCTCAGAATTGATAAACAAACGCACAGAAGGTAATATTTTAAATTCCAACAGCATTGCTTAGCGCATATAAACAAGCTTTCAGCGCACAGGACAAAACGAGCAAGTTTCACTCAAAAATTACATCCCTAGAACATTCATCCGCCACAAGACGGGCACCATTCAGAACATCCTTATAGTAATTCTCGGGCTTGCGATGCTCTTTCCCCGGCGGTGGCCCATCCTTCACCAGTTTCTCAGCATCCAGCTTGCCCCAGTGCACCTTAGCACTGGCAAGGGCCCTACGGGCACCTTCAATGCAGACGGATCGCTTGATGACTTCGAGCCTTGGACAGGCCTCCACCAACCACTGCACTAGCCCGAAATAGCTCCTAGGCAGAGCCCCTCCAGGCCACAGCCGAGCAATGAGGCCCTTCATGGCCTGTTCGGCCGCCTTGTGGAGCTCGACCAGTTGCTTCAGCTGGTCGCTCAGGGGCACGGGGTGTCCGACCTCAGTATACTGAGACCAGAACACCTTCTTTGTCGAGCTGCCCTCCTTGGCTCGGTAGAATGCGGCGGCATCGGATACACTCCAGGGAAGATCTGCGAACGCTCCTGGAGAGCTCCGGATTCGGGTAAGTAACAAGTAACTCACGTTTATGTGTTTGCTTTGCATAAAGAATGCCTTACCTGCCGCTATCTTCTTCACCTCATCCAACTCCTAGAGGGTCTTCTGGGATTCGGCCTTGGCAGGCTTGGCGTTTTCAATAGCCACCGCGAGCTCGGACGCTCGCGTCTTTGAGTCAAGCTCCAAACTCTCATGTTTTTCCATGAGAGCTTGGAGCTCTTGCCGCACCTTGCAAACCTCGGCCTCATACTTCTCCCGCTCGGTGCGCTCCGAGGCCGCCCTCTTCTCGGCCTCGACCAGCGCCTGCTTAAGGGTCGCCACTTCAGACGTGGCCCCTAAAATAGCCACCCTGTCATTCTTTGCAATTGCACCTTTTTATATATATTTAAAAACATGGTATTTCTTACCTTCATTGTCCTCGAGCTGCTTCTTGGCATGACCGAGCTCTTGCTCGGACCGCTCGAGGTTCTGCTTTAGCGTGTCCACTTCCGCAGTCAGTGCGGCGGACGCAAGCAGGGAAGCCTGCATATGCATATTGACTCATTTTTGTTAGACTCCTGTGAATTCTATTTGATCCTCTATTCGGCTTTTCTTCCCGAATGCCAAATAGAGCATCAGGGGCTACTGTCTATGTGGTACTATTATTTACACATTCTTTACTTACCTCAAAGCCTGTCAAAAGGCTAGTACAAGCTTCAATCAGTCCGCTCTTGGCAGACTGAACCTTCTGGACCACCGCACTCATAATAGCGTGGTGCTCCTCGTTGATGGAGGCGCCTTGGAGCGCCTCCAACATATTGTCCGGCACCTCCGGTTGGACGGGGGCCGCTAGCACGGTGGACTTGCTCCTCTTGGAAGGAGGTCCCCCGCCGGACTCTGGAACCTTTGAAGGTTCCGGAGCGGTGTCCGGCCTAGAGCCGGACTTGGAACCCCGGGGGGTTTCATCCCCTTTACACCTGGAGTCCGGGAGGTCGCCTTGCGGCGCCTCCAGGACCATCTCCTCCCAGCTTGGAACCTGTTGGGACAACACTTTGGTGTCGTCCGTAGGGCGGGGGGAGGAAGCCTTCGGAAGCAAGTTCACATCCCACGAGTCCAGTGAGCCGCTCGACGACGCGTCGAGCCGGTCTTTGGGTGGGCTGCATAAACATATTCGACGTAAGGGAAAGATGTGCAATAAACGAATACTATGAATTACTCTGGTATTAGGACACTTACGATTTTGCCAGGGGCTTGGCCCTGGGCTGCCACTCCTCTCCACCGCCGTCGGCGTCGGTGGAGCAGTCTGGAGGAAGGGTTTTCCCCTTCTTGGACCCTCTGGCCTCCCCCGAGAGGGCGGCCTTCCTTTTCTTCTCTCCCCCCGCTGGAGGAGGAGAGGTCTCCTCTTCTTCCACCTCGTCTTCATGGGAGGAATGCGCCTCGGAACCGTCGGATGATGGATCCGACACCTCCTGGCGCCGGGCACTCTTTCGAGTCCCCGTGGCCTTTTTTGCGGCCTTCTTCTCCGGCACCACATAGGGTGCTGGAACCAGCAGCTTCGCCAAGCGAGCGTCCGCTGGGCCTTCGGGCAAAGGAGTCGGACAGTTGATCTGTCCGGACATCACCTGCCAATCCTGTTAAAGGTAAGGGAGCTTAGATCCCGCATGGAGTCAAACTATGAAGAACTGATATCCTGTAAAAGGAAAAAAGCAGCTTACCGCGAGAGCATGACGCTGCACACTGAATCTGCGATCTTCAGTAGCGGATGCGGGAGCCTTGGTGCCTTTGAAAAGCACCTTCCAGGCATCTTCGTACGTCGTGTCAAAGATCCTACTTAGATTCTGGTGCCGCGCCAGGTCGAACTCCCACAGGTTGAAAGCCCGTTGTTGACACGGGAGGATCAGGCGGATGAGCATAACCTGGACTACGTTGACAAGCTTGAGCTTCTTGTCCGCCAGGGTTTGGATGCATGTTTGGAGTCCGGTCAGCTCTCCTTTTTTACCCCAAGACAGGCCCGTCTCCTTCCAGGAGGTGAGCCGCGTAGGGGGCCGGATCGGAACTCGGGGGGTGCGACCCATTCGACGTCGCGTGGCTTGGTGATGTAAAACCACCCTGATTGCCAGCCCTTCAGGGTCTCCACAAAGGAGCCCTCGATCCATAGGATGTTGGCCATCTTGCCCACCATAGCGCCTCCGCACTCCGCCTGGTTGCCGCGCACCACCTTCGGCTTGACGTTCGAAGTCTTGAGCCATAGGCCGAAATGGGGGCGGATGCGGAGGAAGGCCTCGCACGCGACGATAAACGCCGAGATGTTGAGAACGAAGTTCGAGGCCAGATCATGGAAATCCAGGCCGTAGTAGAACATGAGCCCCCGGACAAATGGGTGGAGAGGGAAGCTCGGTCCGCAGAGGAAATGGGGGAGGAACACCACCCTCTCATGGGGCCTAGGGGTGGGGATGAGCTGCCCCTTTTTGGGGAGCCGGTACGCGATGTCGTTAGACAGGTATCCGGCCTTCCTCAGCTTTTTGATATGTCCCTCCGTGACGGAGGAGACCATCCACTTGCCTCCCACTCTGGACATGGCTAGAGAAGGTTGAGGTGGGGAGTGCAGACTTGGGCGCTGGAGCTCGAGTGCGCAAGAATGGATAGGCGAAGGAGGAAGAAGGCGTAGGTGAAAAGGTGGATCCTTATCCCCTTATATAGGACGCAACTACATGTCCCCACCAGCCTGGTAAAACTCACTTATCTCCAAGCGCCGTAATCAATGGCGCGGTTGGGTTACCCATGCCCGTATTGATGAGAATCCTGGAATAAGGGGACACGATCTCTGCTTTAACAAGACGTGCCAAGGAAACCGCCTCACATAACGCGCTGAGATGGGATAGTAAAACGGTTTGAATAAAAGCTTGGCCGTGGTGTGATGTCACACTACGGAATACGTCAGCAGATTAGATTTTTGTAAATATTATTCTCTCTATGGCAATATGTGGAAACTTATTTTGCAGAGCCGGACACTATCTTTGTGTTCAAAATCTTCTATGAAGTACTTGGAGGAGGAACCCGCCTTGCAATGTCGAAGACAATATGCGCGCCGGACTCATCGTCATTGAAGCCTGGTTCAGGGGCTACTGAGGGAGTCCTAGATTAGGGGGTGTTCGGATAGCCGGACTATACCTTCAGCCGGACTCCTGGACTATGAAGATACAAGATTGAAGACTCCGTACCGTGTCCGGAAGGGACTTTCCTTGGTGTGGAAGGCAAGCTTGGCGATACGGATATGTAGATCTCCTACCATTGTAACCGACTCTATGTAACCCTAACCCTACCCGGTGTCTATATAAACCGGAGGGTTTTAGTCCGTAGGACAACGTACACATCAACAATCATACCATAGGCTAGCTTCTAGGTTTAGCCTCCTCGATCTCGTGGTAGATCTACTCTTATACTACCCATATCATCAATATTAATCAAGCAGGACGTAGGGTTTTACCTCCATTGAGAGGGCCCGAACCTGGGTAAAACTTCGTGTCCCTTGCCTCCTATTACCATCCGGCCTAGACGCACAGTTCGGGACCCCCTACCCGAGATCTGCCGGTTTTGACACCCGACAGTGCCCGTTTGATAGAGACCCAGTGCTCAAAAAATATTATGTTTGAGTGATATGTAATCTCATTGTAAGCGAAATTCTTTTATAAATTTTTATAAGGCTATTTTTATACTTTTGCCTGAAAGTAATATGATGCCTCCTGGGCGGCCGTTTATGTATACATGTGTATAACCTGAAAGATTGCAGCCGTCGGCTTCAACCCTCACGCATATAATGCGGAGGTGCTCGCAAAAACATGCATTCACACTTAACCCAACGTCTTGGTCCTATTAAGGAGGTGATAGCGGAGTGAGCGAGGGAACCGGACTATAATGCTTTAGCACTTTCACTTAGCCATAGGAGTTTGACAGTGGGGCTACTAGATAGCCCCTGGTGGCTCTGCACTCTCCCGATATTGGGGTGCGTACATGCCTAGCCGGGAAACGGCCCTTCGTTAAGGCGGAGGAATTCTAACATTCCCACAGGTCATCGAGTGGTTGACCAGTCTCACGCTATATCATGACAGTCAGTTTTCGGCTTTATCTACTAAGGTGCTCGTCCGGATGAACCAGGGCACAATCGCAGTAGTTCTCCTGGTGCTACCTTAGCCGGCAAGGCGGAACATAAGGCACCAAAACACAGGAGCCGGGCAAACCCAACATTTGACCAAAGACAATGATTCGGAGCTGATGCATATAGGGCCAAACTCGCGACGCCGAATACTCCCTAAGGTATTCGGTCTTTGTGGTATAAACCGGGCCTAAATAGTGGCCTTTGTAAGAAGCCCCGTGTGTCCAGGTACGTGCATTGTTCTGGCATGGCCACATGCCAAGACGTCAGCATCCTTCTCAACGGTGGATATGTATCAACAAGAGACGGTAAAAAAGGTTTATGCAGGGTCTTAATCTAAAAAGAATCCTTGGAGCGGGTCCCTGCTGCACGTCTGCACCTATGTCTCCGTTGTGCCGTATCCTGGACGGGTGTAGCACGATGATCGTCTGTAAAAGAGAGGAAGTTAAGTGAAAAAGTCGTCGTGCAAAAATATAGTTTTTAAAGAAACCATGTATATTTCAAGATGATAAGAAAATGCCACTTGTCTGCGCGCGTTGAGCCCCTTGTATTGACAAATAGGGGTGTGACCACTTATTCCGTATAAATAACGGCGCCGGACTTGATTAGTTGTATCTGAGGTCTTGACGACCTATTGAATGCTTTCGCTTGTCCGGGCGCCTTTAGTGTGCGGTTGCCAAGGCAGCCTCACTCTCTTCGGCGTGCAGAGATCGCTTGATATTTCCATGCACTATAATGATGCCATGTGGACCGGGCATCTTGAGTGTGAGGGAGGTGTAGTGTGGTATTGCATTAAAGCGAGCGAAAGCTTCGCGTCCAAGCAGTGCTTGATAGCCACTTTGAAACGGAGCAATGTGGAAAGTTAAATGCTCGCGGTTATCGGGGGAGCCGAATATAACTTGTAGTAGGAGGGAGCCCATACAACGAGCCCCTAGGCCCGGCGTTACTCCTTTAAAGGTAGTATTGCTATGGCGAATTTGTGTTGGCTCTAACCCCATCCCGCGGATTGTATCCTGATATATTAGGTTTAGGCTACTGCCGCCGTCCATCAAGACTCTTGTGAAGTGATATCCGCCAATTACTGGGTCTAGTACCAGGGCAGCCCATCCTGCGTGTCGGATACTTGCTGAGTAATCGCGATGGTCGAAAGTGATCGGTTGAGATGACCAGTGGAAGGACTTCGTGGTGACAGGCACTTGGGTATATTTTCCCGAGAGTGTCGCGTTGTTTTTTCCCTTGATTACATGTAACACGTTTACTATTTTGACTTCTGGTGGAAATTTCTTTTGTTCCCCCGTGTCTTGCTTGGGGGGCTCGTCCTCGTCTTCACTTGGTGTATCCTCCCCCTTGTGTACGGCGTTGAGCTTGCCGGACTGCTTGAAGACCCAACATTCTTTGTGGGTATGATTAGCAGGTTTACCAGGCGTACTATGAATCTGACATACTTGGTCCAGAATTTTTTTGAGGCTGGACAATTCATCCCTGGTGCCTTTAGGGGGCGGCTTTTGACCTGGCCGAGAGTTTTTGAATCCGGCATTTACTGACGTGCCCTTCGTGCTGTCTTCTTTATTCCAGCGTTTGTTATTGCTGTTGCACCGTGATTTCCCGTTTCCATCTCTAACTTCGGATGTACTGGGGTCACTGGTGCTGCATCTGGCTAGCCAGCTGTCCTCACTCGCGCAAAAGCGGGTCATGAGGTTTGTTAGTGCGGCCATCGTTCTCGGCTTATTTTGGCTGAGGTGTCTGGCGAGCCATTCGTCACGGACGCTATGCTTGAAAGCTGCCAAGGCTTCGGCGTCCGCACAGTCGACAATCTGGTTCTTTTTAGTAAGAAACATGTTCCAAAGCTTTCGGGCTGACTCTCCGGGCTGTTGAGTTATATGACTCAAATCGTCCGCATCTGGAGGTCGGACATAAGTCCCTTGAAAATTTGCCCAAAAGGCGTCTTCGAGCTCTTCCCAACTTCCAATGGAGCTTTCGGGTAGGCCTTTGAGCCAGTGACGAGCTGGCCCTTTGAGCTTGAGGGGTAGGTACTTGATGGCGTGGAGATCATCTCCTCGAGCCATATGGATATGAAGGATGTGGTCCTCAATCCAAACCCCAGGGTCTGTTGTTCCGCCGTATGCCTTTATGTTTACGGGCTTGAATTCCTCTAGAAATTCATGGTCCAGCACCTCGTCGGTGAAACATAGGGGGTGTGCGGCACCCCTGTAGCTGGGTGTACCGTGTTGTTCGGATGTTTGTTGTGTTGCATTGTATGCTGGGGCGCGCTTGCGTAGTCCATAGATGGATCTTGTTGCGCCATCCTTTGGGTGCGATCCCTCACATGGGTCGCGTATTGTATTGTGAGCGGCGTTGTATGCCGATCTGTGTTGGTAGAGGGGTCGTCTATCCGACTAGGTGGCTGCTTTGATATTTGGCTGGGGGGGTTCTGAGGCCTCCTCATCGAATTTGGATAGCAGCTTCCGCTTTGGGTAGCTTTTGGAGGGGCGATTGTCGCCGTACCTTGCTGCAGTTCTGAGTATTTTACTCCATCTGAATTGGAGTGTGTCTTGCAAGGCCTTGAGCCTTTGTTTCTGCTTTTTCAGGCTCCTCGCGGTGGCAACAAGCCTTTTACGGGCGGTCTGTTGCTCCGGGTGTTTGTCCGGCGTTATGTCGTCCGGACCATTATCCTTCATAGGATTTGTTTGTTCGGTTTGATTATCCGGATTGCCGTTGTCCGGCAGTGGTCCGCCCTGCTCCAGGGCTGGGTCTGTGTGATCGCTATTTCTGTCGAGGCAGGATTTGGGGCGGTGCTTGCGTCGCCCCTTTGACTGATTTTCAAGGGAACAAGCCTTCGATGCGTCCTTCCGCTCTTCGTCGTCATCTTTTGGTGCATCCACCATGTATACGTCATATGACGAGGTGGCGTTCCAGGGCCCAATAGGCGCTGGTTCTTCATCGTCTCCTTCATCGGCGTCCATACCGTCGATGTCGTCGGAGTCGAAGTCGAGCATGTCGGTTAAATTGTCGACAGTGGCTACAAAGTGGGTGGTGGGTGGGCTTTGAATTTCTTCATCATCCGCATCCCAATATCGCTGACCGTAGTCCGGCCAGGGCTCTCCTGATAAAGAGAGAGACTTTAGTGATTTTATAATATCGCCAAAGGGCGAGTGCTGAAAGATGTCTGCGGCAGTAAACTCCATGATCGACACCCAATCGGATTTGATTGGCAGAGGCGCGAAAGGTTCGGAGTCCGGAGAGGAGTCCGACTCCTTGGAATCATGAGTCTCGCGGTGTGCGGGGCTGGTGTTCGGCTCAATCGCCGTTGGGATCGCAGCCCCCGAGGCGGTGTCCAACCACCCATCCTCGATCGGCGCGGTTGGCTCCGAATTAAGAGTCGAAGCCGATGCGGGTGCGGCCTCCAGGGCACTGTTCGGCGGCAGAGCTAGATCATGCTCGTCGTGACAGTGCGGCACGCTCGGCAGTGGCTCGAATATGTCGAAGATCAAGTCCCCGCGGATGTCAGTCGTGTAGTTTAAACTTCCAAATCTGACCTGACGGCCAGGGGCTTAGCTTTCGATCTGCTCCAGATGGCCAAGCGAATTGGACCGCACTGTGAAGCCGCCGAAGACGAAGATCTGTCCGGGGAGGAAGGTCTCACCCTGGACTACATCGCTATTGATGATTGTAGGAGCCATCGAGCCTGACGGCGACGACACAGAGGAACTCTCAATGAAAGCACCAATGTCGGTGTCAAAACTGGCAGATCTCGGGTAGGGGGTCCCGAACTGTGCGTCTAGGACGGATGGTAACAGGAGGCAAGGGACACGAAGTTTTACCCAGGTTCGGGCCCTCTCGATGGAGGTAAAACCCTACGTCCTGCTTGATTAATATTGATGATATGGGTAGTACAAGAGTAGATCTACCACGAGATCGAGGAGGCTAAACCCTAGAAGCTAGCCTATGGTATGATTGTTGATGTGTACGTTGTCCTACGGACTAAAACCCTCCGGTTTATATAGACACCGGGTAGGGTTAGGGTTACATAGAGTCGGTTACAATGGTAGGAGATCTTCATATCCGTATCGCCAAGCTTGCCTTCCATGCCAAGGAAAGTCCCTTCCGGACACGGGACGGAGTCTTCAATCTTGTGTCTTCATAGTCCAGGAGTCCGACTGAAGGTATAGTCCGGCTATCCAAACACCCCCTAATCCAGGACTCCCTCAGTAGCAGTCCCCTCCAAAAGAGTTTTCCCATCGCGCCTCACCCGCCGCACAGTCTCGTGCTTCAAGGGGGCGACGCTCGTCTCGCCATGCTGCATCGGGATAGGCCCTTAAGAAGGGGACGTCTACACAAGGCAGGTCTTCGAAAAGAAAGACGGGCGGTGATACTTCCAAGCCCCTACCTTCATCGGAAAGGTACAGTTTTTAATACGCCCCGTGGCAAACATACCGAACTATGACGTTTTCTGCTATGCCATATTTCAGGAAGAGCATTCACTGGACTATATCCGGAGACCTTACGGGACATATGTCCACCAATCCTACCCCGGACCCTGCCTCTAGGGCTAGAGTTGATACGGGTGCAATGCCGGATTGTCCTCTCTTCGGTGATTCGGATAATGTATCCATGACCAACTCCGAAGTGGAGAGTGCAATGAACCATTGGCGCCGGAGGGCAGCTATGCACGACCCTAACTTTACTGAAGAGGCATTCAATGCCTTCAGCTCGGCGGATGCAAACATCCGAGCTGCTCAGGATGGGCTTGCTGGAGCCACTTACCAGCTTTCAAAGGATATGCGGGTAAAATTATTTTGTGTAGATTTAGCAGTCATATACCAGTAGCCCCCGAGACTTGAAAATAGTTGAAACAACTGATTTTAAGGATCGATGTATAATCAGGTACTCATGGAGAAGAACAACATGCTATCTCGGGAGCTGGAACAGTGTCGGACCCAGCTGACTGCAGTTACCGCCAAGCTGGAGAAGTCCAAGGAGGCACTGACTGGTAATGTCCCCTTCTGTCCGGAAATATAATCATGTGCTAGTCATGTTTATGCGAATAAACACTGTGGCATTTTACGATGACAGGATCATCGGATCAGCTGGAAGAGAAACTAAAAGCCGTGTAGGCGGATAAAGAACATGCCAAAAGGCAAGAGGCCGCTGGTCAACGTGTACTGACGCAGACCAGGGACGAAAAGAACAAGCTGCAGGATGCCAACATCCAGCTCGATGAAGAGCTGAAAGACGTGCGAGCCCAACTGGCGGGCGCCTTGAAAGAGAACAGAAAGCTGAGAAGCGGCATATTCAGTATGCCTTTTAACTTACTATCATGCAGCTCGCTGATGCGAATCCTAACAAGTTTATTTCTGTAGGTGTGCTGACTGGGCGGCCCGAAGAAGAGGTGTCCGGATTTCAAGGTGACCTGCTACAAGAGCTGTCCAAGGTGCATGAGCGAGTGTGGAAGGCAATGAGAAACATCGCTAAGGCTTTATGGCCAGCCGAATCTCCTCCATGAAGTATGGAGGAACTTGTGAATTTATTCAAGGGAGCTCGACGCCGTTTTGGGCTATGGAAGATATCGGCATGCCGAGAAGGTGCTCGGGAAGCCTGGGCCATGGTAAAAACACGATACACCGGACTTGATCCAAATCATATGGCACGGGTCGGACCTCGACGATCCGATGGACAGGAAATTCCGGTCAGCCTGGTGTACGACCAAGTGAAGGTGGCCGCCAAGTTTTCACAATAAGATTGTAAACTAGACAACCTATTAGAGGGTCTAGAGGAAGAAGAAGTTTTTGAGTCCAAGTAGCAATGTACTTTTATCGACAAACATGTCTTTAGCCGAATTTGTAAAATGATTGTCATGGCAGACTTTCTGCTTTGACCTCCGAAAACCCTAGGTTTGGAGTGTTTCCGAATACTATACCATAGGTAAACTCCAAAGTATGTTCGAAAACCAGGCAGTCCAGTCATAGTTGCTTGATTAGACAAGTTGTATTCGGGGAGTTATGTTATATTACATTTGATTGTAAGAAACATCTTCCAGAGAGAATAGTTCCGTTAAGGGTTCCTCTCCTGGGGCCAGTATGCGGTTTTCTTCTGCATACCGAAGCTGTGATGCTAAAAAATCACAGTACGCGTTATAGTCTGGGGGGTTTGTATTGCAACGAGGGCAGTTTGTCTTTTGCTCGCCGACCAATCATTCCCTTGAGAACGCTAGCTTTCGGCTTCACCCGTCTGAGGTACACGTTCGGATAACCCGGCTGTAACAATTGCAGAGGTGCTCCCTTTATGCCCTAGCCGAACAAGCGGGAAGTAGGGCATAAGCACAGGAGCCAGGCAACCCAGCTTGGCAAAAACTTAAGTCATAAAGGTGCATATAATGGCGAAGGAAAGACATATATGAGTGGACGACACATATATACGGTGAGCTTGATGCTCGAAAAATAATAATAATAAGCTTCTTGTGAAAAGAAGCCCCTAGGTATTGTGGGGTATGTACATTTAAGGATGTATACCCCTTAGGTGTGTGGCTTATCCGAACACGAGCTAGAAGTTGTATAAAAACGAGAAAAAGGAAAACAGTGAGAGGGAGAAAAGAAGGAACGAGAAAAAGGGTATATGTGCGGACTTAGGCGTAGAATCTTCAGAGCCTTGCAGCATTCCATGGGTTTGGCTCCAAGTGATTGTCCGAAGCATTGCGAAGGCGATAGGCTCCTCCAGTGAGAACTTCATCTATAATGAAGGGACCCTCCCATTTGGGCTTGAGCTTGTCCTTTATCTTCTCTGGTAGGTGCAGAACGAGTTCACCGACATTGTAAGTCTTTGCCCGTACTTCTCTGCTTTGATATCGCCGAGCCTGTTGTTGATAGAATGCGAAACGGGCCTTCACAACATCGCGCTCCTCCTCCAGGCCGTCCAAGTCATCCTGCCGATCGAGCTCGGCTTCTCTCTCTTCGTACATGCGCACTCGAGGTGAGTCGTGAATAATGTCGCAAGGCAAGACCGCCTCCGCACCATACACCATGAAAAAAGGTGTATACCCGATCGTGCGATTGGGCTTGGTCCGCAGCCCCCAGAGTACGGAATCGAGTTCCTCGACCCAGTGTTTGTCTGATTCTTGCAGAGATCGCACTAGTCTGGGTTTGATGCCGCTCAATATCATGTCGTTAGCCCGTTCGACCTGACTGTTTGTCTGAGGGTGATATACGGAGGCGTAATCGAGCTGGATGCACAAATTGGCGCACCAAGTTTTTACCTCATCGGCTATAGCCGTTGTCAGTAATAATACTGTGTGGGACACCATAACGATGTACTACTCCGGATATAAAGTCTATCACCAGTCCGGCCTCAGCTATTTTAACTGGCTTGGCTTCTATCCACTTAGTGAACCTATCGACCATAACCAATAAGTATTTCTTCTTATGGCTTCCCCCTTTAAGAGGTCCGACCATATCGAACCCCCAGATCGCAAAGGGCCAAGTGATGGGGATTGTTCGAAGGGCAGTGGGCGGCATATGGCTTTGATCAGTGAAAAGCTGGCATCCAACGCAGCGCTGTACGAGGTCATGTGCAATTGCTCGGGCCATGGGCCAAAAGAAACCCATACATAAAGCCTTACTTACAAGGGCCTGAGCTGCAGCTTGATGGCCACCAAGACCAGCGTGTATTTCATCCAAGAGATGTCGTCCCTCTTCTTCAGAGATACATCATTGAAGGACTTCGGTAGTACTTTTCTTATACAGTTCTCCTTCATGAACTTTGTAGGCCTTCGAGCGTCGAACGATGCGACAGGCCTCAGTTTGATCCCTAGGGAGCTCATTCCTAGTAAGGTAGGCAAGGAAAGGCTCGGTCCACGGGGCAATTACAGCCATGATTTCGTGGGCCGATGGTGTTATTTCGGGGCCTGAGCCCCCGATGATATCGGGGCTGTGTTCGGAATCTGGGGGTATGATCGGTTCCGGACTAGTGTTGCCTCTCTCTCTTCCTGCCACACCACGGATGGCTTGAAGAGCCTTTCCACAAAAGTGTTAGGTGGGATGGGGTCGCGTTTAGCTCCCATGCGAGCAAGGATGTTCGCAAGCTTGATTAATCTCTTGAGCCATGTGATGAAACTTGAGCCCCTCGAACCGAACTGATATTTTGAGTACGGCGTTGCGGTAAGCCGCCATCTTCGGATCTTTTGCATCAAATTCTCCGTTTGTTTGGGATATTGTGAGGTGTGAATCCCCCCGCACCTCAAGGCGTTGTATGCCCATGGAGACAGCCATTCAGAGACCATGTAATAGGGCCTCGTATTCGACTGCATTGTTAGAGTCTGTATATAGTATTTGGAGCACATAACGAATTGTGTCTCCTATGGGGGATGTCAAGACGACACCAGCCCCTAGTCCGGCTAGCATTTTGGAGCCATCAAAGTGCATCACCCGGTTGGAATACGTGCCATACTCTTTAGGGAGTTCGGCCTCTGTCCATTCGGTGACAAAGTCAGCCAACACCTGAGATTTAATGGCTCGGCGTGGTTTGTACGTTATTTCAAATGGTAAGAGCTCAATGGCCCATTTGTCAATCCGGCCAGTGGCGTCCCGGTTGTTTATGATATCATTGAGTGGTACTTCTGAGGCCACCGTGATTGAGCATTCTTGAAAGTAGTGCCACAGTTTGCAGAATGCCATAAAGACCGCATATGCTATCTTCTAATAATGCGGGTATCGGGATTTGCATGGTGTAAGGATCGTCGATACATAGTATACTGGTTTTTGGAGTGGGAACTTATGCCCCTCTTCCTCTCGTTCGACAACAAACACCGCACTTACCACCTGGTGAGTTGCAGATATGTAGAGCAACATCGGTTCACCGATGTTTGGTGCGGCCAGGATTGGGTTGCTTGCTAGCAAAGTTTTTATTTCCTCCAGTCCGGTTGTTGCAGCGTCTGTCCACGCAAAGTGGTCGGTGCGTCGGAGTAGGCGATACAATGGCAATGCCTTTTCTCCTAATCTGGAGATAAAATGGCTCAAAGCTGCCACGCACCCGGCTAGTTTTTGGACCTGCTTGAGGTCAGTTGGTCTTGCTAATTGTGACAGGGCTCGGATTTTGGCTGGGTTAGCTTCAATTCCTCTATTGGATACAATGAACCCGAGCAGTTTGCCGACGGGAATGCCAAAAACACATTTTTCCGGATTGAGTCGTATATCATATGCTCGGAGGTTGTCGAATGTAAGGCGTAAGTCATCCACCAATGATTCAACATGCTTGGTTTTGATGACTATGTCATCTACATATGCCTCCACAGTCTTGCCGATTTGCTTTTCCAGGCACGTTTGAATCATGTGTTGGTAAGTGGCGCCGGTGTTCTTGAGAGTTCCACTGTGCCATCGTTTGGGTTCGGAAAATCGCCGCAGCGTTTGCTCGACTGGCTTATATCCCTTCAGTATATTGAGACTATGTTTGGCCAGCCCGTGTGGGATTCCTAGCATATCAGAAGGGTGCCAGGCAAAGATGTCCCAATTCTCTCACAGGAATGCGCATACTGCGGCATCGACCGTTTGGTCCAGTTGTGCCCCAATGCGAGCTGTCTTCTTGGGGTCCGTCGGGTGAACTTGGAATTTGACTATTTCGTCTGCTGGTTTGAAGGAAGTTGACTTGGGTCTCTTGTCGAGGATTACGTCATCCCTATCCACCGTGGAATGCAAGGTGGTTAATTCTTCGGCCGCGAGGGCCTCCGATAGTGCCTCGAGGGCTAGGGAGGTGGTTTTGTTTTCGGCACGGAGTGCTATGTCCGGATCACTGGTGATAGTGATAACCCCTTTGGGCCCGGGCATCTTGAGCTTCATGTACCCGTAATGGGGTAAATCTTGAAAGCGTGTGAATGCGTCTCGCCCCAGCAGGGCGTGATACCTGTTGTTGAAAGGTGCCACATGGAAGAGTAATTCTTCAGACCTATAGTTCTCCGGTGTGCCAAATACCACGTCGAGTTTGATTTTCCCCGAGCATCTTGCTTCCCGACTGGGTATAATGCCTCGAAAAGTTGTATTACTCTGCTCAATGTGACTCATGTCCATTTGCATTTTATTGAGCGTGTCCTCATAAATGAGGTTCAGTCTGCTGCCATCGTCCATTAGCACTTTAGTGAGCTGAAAGCCATCCACGATTGGGTTTAGGACCAGAGCGGCTGGTGCCCGGACTGAGCGGGATCTTGGTTCGTCATCGGCATTGAATGTAATTGCCGTATCGTTCCAAGGGTTTATTGCTGCTACTTGGCAGACTTCGCCAAGGTCGTGGAGCGCCCTTTTGCGCTGATTATTTGATGAGAAGGTCTTGAAGACCATGAATACTTTGAGATCGTCGTCCTCCAAAGATTACTTCTCTGGGGTAGTGTTGGTGAGGACACCCTCGCTGCTCTTGGCCACTTGCCAGAGTATCCAACATGCCCGTAGGCTGTGTGTTGGCTTGGTATTCGGCATCATGTATATCTGACATGGCCTATCGAGCCATTCCTCAAAGATAGTTCTATGTCCCGTAAAGGGCTTAATTTTCTTGTCCACAGGATGATGATCAGGTGCCCCGCAAGGGTGCATCCTTTTTGCCTGTCCGGGAGATGGCTTAAAGGCCTGCGGTTCCCAGCGGGCTGTCTAAGTTTTCCAGGCACTTTCCATTGCGCGGTACTTCTGTACTATGTGTGCCAAATCTGCAAAGTGCAGTACGCGATGGTGATTGAGGGCATTAAGGATTCCCTCATTCGTACAGTTGTTGCGAATTACTGAAATTGCATCGTCGTCGCAGCAGTCTTTTATCTTGTTTTTAACGAGGAATCTGGCCCAAAATTGATGGATTGTCTCCCGAGGCTGCTGTCGCACATAAATTAAATCGCATATGTCCGGAGGGCCAGAATTGCTTGGAGAATATTGCTTGTGGTGGGTGGGCGGGCTTAAATTCGCACCCTGGCCCACTGTGGAATCCGGAGTTTGAAGAATTTGCGAGGTTACCAGCCCAGGCTCTGGAGTGTCCGGTGAATTCTCAGGCTTAACGTCTGATTTTGTGTTCAGAGGACAGGGAGTGTCCTCCCGAGGATGGGTATCCGGCTCCCCGGGTTCAGAAATTCTAACATAGTTTGTTCTCAACATAGGAGAAGAGTTATTGTCAGCTTGTTCCTCCACAACCGCTACCTGATGGGTGAACTGTGGAGATTTAATTTCTCTCTGATCGGGTTTAAGCCCGATCTGATCATAGTCAGTTGAGACCCCCAGGGTGGCGATGCGATCTAGCAACTCGTTCAAAGACGATAGATCTGCCGGATCCGTCTTATCGGAGTATTAGGGGCTGATACGAAGAGGGTTTTCGGTGACTTGGGGTTGCCTTTGGCTTAATGGCTGAACGAGCACCCATGGTGAAGCCGCCCAGCTGGAGGGTTTGCCATGAAACTAGGGCTCCTCCGGAAGTGATACTGTCCTTGACGACAAGGTGAGCCATCGATCCTTCTGTTGACTCCATAGAGGAACTCTCAATGAAAGCACCAATGTCGGTGTCAAAACCGACAGATCTCGGATAGGGGGTCCCGAACTGTGCGTCTAAGGATCAAGGGTAATAGCAGGCAGGGGACACGATGTTTACCCAGGTTTGTGCCTTCTTGATGGAGGTAAAACCCTACGTCCTGCTTGATTGACTTTGATGAGTATAGGGGTTACAAGAGTTGATCTACCACGAAATCGTAATGGCTAAACCCTAGATGTCTAGCCTGTATGATTATGATTGGCTCTATGGACTAAACCCTCCGGTTTATATAGACACCGGAGGGGTCTTGATAAGTCTCCAATGTATCTATAATTTTTTATTGTTCCATGCTATTATATTATCCATCTAGCATGTTTTATATGCATTTATATGCTATTTTATATGATTTTTGGGACTAGCCTATTAACCTAGAGCCCAGTGCCAGTTTCTGTTTTTCCTTGTTTTTGAGTATCGCAGAAAAGGAATATCAAATGGAGTCCAATTGGCATGAAAATTTATGGAGATCATTTTTCAACCAGAAGAAGCCCACGGAGCATCGGAGATGGGCCAGAAGAGTCCCGAGCCCACCACAAGGGTGGGGGCGCGCCCAACCCCCCTGGGCGCGCCCCCTACCTCGTGGCCGCCTCATGGACCCCCTGACTTGTTCCTGACGCCAACGCCTCTTATATATCCCCAAACTTCCAAAAAATAACCTAGATCGGGATTTCTGCCGCCGCAAGCCTCTGTAGCCACCAAAAACCAATCTAGACCCGCTCCGGCACCCTGCCGAAGGGGGGGATCCGTCACCAATGGCCATCTTCATCATCTTGGCGCTCACCATGACGAGGAGGGAGTAGTTCACCCTCGGGTCTGAGGGTATGTACCAGTAGCTATGTGTTTGATCCCTCTCCCTCCCTCTCTCTCTCGTGTTCTTGATTCGATACGATCTTGATGTATCGTGAGCTTTGCTATTATAGTTGGATCTTATGATGTTTCTCCCCCTCTACTCTCTTGTAATGGATTGAGTTTTCCCTTTGATGTTATCTTATCAGATCGACTCTTTAAGGATTTGAGAACACTTGATGTATGTCTTGCATGTGCTTATATGTGGTGATAATGGGATATTCACGTGATCCACTTGGTGTATGTTTTGGTGATCAATTTGCGAGTTCTGTGAACTTATGCATAGGGGTTGGCACACGTTTTCGTCTTGACTCTCCGTTAGAAACTTTGGGGCACTCTTTGAAGTTCTTTGTGTTGGTTGAATAGATGAATCTGAGATTGTGTGATGCATATCGTATAATCATACCCACGGATACTTGAGGTGACATTGGAGTATCTAGGTGACATTAGGGTTTTGGTTGATTTGTGTCTTACGGTGTTATTCTAGTATGAACTCTAGGATAGATCGAACGGAAGGAATAGCTTCGTGTTATTTTACTACTGACTCTTGAATAGATCGATCAGAAAGGGTAACTTTGAGGTGGTTTTGTACCCTACAATAATCTCTTCGTTTGTTCTCTGCTATTAGTGACTTTGGAGTGACTCTTTGTTGCATGTTCAGGGATAGTTATATGATCCAATTATGTTATTATTGTTGAGAGAACTTGCACTAGTGAAAGTATGAACCCTAGGCCTTGTTTCAAAGCATTGCAATACCGTTAGTGCTCACTTTTATCATTAGTTACCTTTCTGTTTTTATATTTTCATATTACAAAAACCTATATCTACCATTCATATTGCACTTGTATCACCATCTCTTCGCTAAACTAGTGCACCTATACAATTTACCATTGTATTGGGTGTGTTGGGGACACAAGAGACTCTTTGTTATTTGGTTGCAGGGTTATTTGAGAGAGACCATCTTCATCCTAAGCCTCCCACGGATTGAACAACCTTAGGTCATCCACTTGAGGGAAATTTTTTACTATCCTACAAACCTCTGCACTTGGAGGCCCAACAACGTCTACAAGAAGAAGGTTGTGTAGTAGACATCAAGCTCTTTTCTGTGGCTGTTGTCGGGGAGGTTAGCGCTTGAAGGTATATCTTTAGATCTTGCAATCGAATCTTTTAGTTTCTTGTTTTATCACTAGTTTAGTCCATTAAAGAAAACTACAAAAAATGGAATTGAGGGTGCCTCATATGCTTCATCTTTTTAATATATTTCGTGAAATAAGGATTTCAATAATTGTGCCAAAATGCTAGAAGAGGAATGCATTAAAAATTTTGGCACTAAATCTTTGAATGATGAGCATGATTGCAATGTTGTTAGTACGAACTCTTTGAATATCCATAGTACTAATGATGATTGCACTAGTCATGATGAAAATGTCTCTTATAAGCATGTCAATTTTGTTGAGTGCATAGAGTTTGCAAGTACACACCAAATAGGGAAGAAAGATTTTGCAAGAGGCATAAGTATTTAGAAACTTAATGGTTGCAAGAAAGGCTAGATGTTTGTGCTAAAAATTTAAATTTTCTTAGCCATCCTAGTCAACTTTGCAATGAACGTGGTCATTTAAATATCTAATGCAAATTGTTTCATGATCGAATCGTGTCCAAAAATTGTGATGACTTGACTTCGCTTGCACATCATAATGAACTTAGTTTGCTTGTGGGTTATGAAGAAATGAAACGTATAACTAGGGATATTCCAGAATTTGTCCTTGATAAAGTTCTTGATTTTGATCTAGAGGAAATTTATATGTGTTGTGCGATGAATTGCATTGAAAATCCTTATATTGCCAATTACATAAAGACAAGAAAACTAATAGAATATGAAGAAAATAGTAATGAAATTAAAGGGAAGAGATTTCCCAATATCCTCCTATTCTTTCTTATGATGAATCAGGTAACGAGGAGGAGCCTTCTATTCAACCAATCTCATCAATAATGAGCTCAAATAAGAGGATTAAACCCATACTTAATTTGAAGAAGAAAAAAAAGACAGAGAAGCAAAGGTAAAAAGGTATCCCTCCCAAATGATATTGCTCCTATTACTCATTGTGATGATGATAATTTCTATACTATTGGTGCTATCCATACTATTAATGATGACAGTGATTATGCTTATGATATGCAAAGGCCCAAGCTTGGGGATGCTATGTTTGATGAGAATTACATGTTTGAGAATTTATTTGCTGCAATTAATGTTTGTCCCAAGCTTGGGAATGCTATGTTTAATGAACATGATATTTTTAGTCTCCCAAGTTTTGATGAGAAAATTTATTATGATGATAGCATGCCTCATATTTATGATGATTATATTGATGAAAGTGGGTTTGGAAGAGTGTCAACTTTAGGAAGTAATGATCCCACTATTTTGGAGGATGTTGAATCTTATTGTGATAATTATAAAGGTGGATTTGGAGAGGTCATGACTTTAATTAGTAATGATTCCACTATCTTGGAAGAGGTTTCAATTGATTATGATGAGAACAAAGTTGCTACTTATGATGGTTATTGTGATGATACTTATGTTATAAAAAGTAGTGATGATTATATTTACAAAACTTGTCATGATTATGATTAACCTTTTCCTGAATGTTACTCTTTTAATGTGGAAATAATTTATAGTATTCGAGTTTCTTATGATACTCCCACTATTCCGAATGAGAAGAATTTTGCTTATGTGGAGAGTAATAAAAATTCTATGCTTGTGGCTCATGAAAAGAATGCTTTATGTGATAGTTATATTGTTGAATTCATTCATGATGCTACTGAAAATTATTATGAGGGAGGAATATATGCTTGTAGGAATTGCAATAATACCAAGTTTCCTCTCTATGTACTTAAAGTTTTGAAGTTATGCTTGTTTTGCTTTCCTATGCTAGTTGATTCTTGTTCCCATAAATTGTTTGCTCACAAAATGCCTATGCATTGGAAGTGGGTTAGACTTAAATGTGCTAGTCATATTCTTCATGATGCTCTCTTTATGTTTCAATTCTTATCTTTTATGTGAGCATCATCGAAATCATCATGCCTAGCTAGGGGCGTTAAACGATAGCGCTTGTTGGGAGGAAACACAATTCTATTTTTGTTCTTTGCCTTTTGCTCCTGTTTAGTAATAAATAATCTATCTAGCCTCTGGTTAGATGTGGTTTTATGTTTTAATTAGTGTTTGTGCCAAGTAGAGCCTTTAGGATCTTCTTGGGTGATTGTTGTTTGATCTTGCTGATAAAAACAGAAAGTATGCGCTCACGAAAATAATTATCATTTTTACCAGAGACCGATAAAATACCAATTCCAACTGCAGTAGATCAATATACTTTTTATCCTGGTCATCCTAATTTTTCAGAATTTTTGGAGTTACATAAGTATTCAAAATCTCTAGATTACCACATACTGTTCTGCTTTTGACAGATTCTGTTTTCATTGTGTTGTTTGCTTATTTTGATGAATCTATGAGTAGTATCGGAGGGTACGAACCATAGAGAAGTTGGAATATAGTAGATATTACACCAATATGAATTTAGAATGAGTTCACAACAGTACCTAAGTGGTGATTTATTTTCTTATACTAACGGAGCTTATGAGTTTTCTGTTAAGTTTTGTGTTGTGAAGTTTTCAAGTTTGGGGTAAAGATTCGATGGAATATGGAATAAGGAGTGGCAATATCCTAAGATTGGGGATGCACAAGGCACCCCAAGGTAATATTCAAGAACAACCAAGAGCCTAAGCTTGGGGATGCCTCGGATGGCATCCCCTCTTTCGTCTTCGTTCATCGGTAACTTTACTTGGAGCTATATTTTTATTCACCACATGATATGTGTTTTGCTTGGAGCGTCAATTTATTTTATTAGGATTTGCTTGCTGTTTGAATAAAGTACTTAAGATCTAAAATTTAATTTATGAGAAGGAGTCTTCACATAGTTACATAATTATTCAACTACTCATTGATCTTCACTTATATCTTCTGGAGTAGTCTGTCGTTTGCTCTAGTGCTTCACTTATATTATTTTGAGAGTCTTTAGACCAACCATGGTAATTTGGTTTGGTTATAAATTTAGTCCTAATATGATGGGCATACAATATGGGTATAATAAAAACTTTCATATAAAGTGCGTTGAATACTATGAGAAGTTTGATACTTGATGATTATTTTGAGATATGAAGATGGTGATATTAGAGTCATGCTAGTTGAGTATTTGTGAATTTGAGAAATACATGCGTTGAGGTTTGCAAGTCCCATAGCATGCACGTATGGTAACCATTGTGTAACTAACTTGAAGCATGAGGTGTTTCTTTTATTGTCCTCCTTATGAGTGGTGGTCGGGGACGAGCGATGGTCTTTTCCTACCAATCTATCCCCCTAGGAGCATGCTCGTAGTGCTTGGTTTTGATGACTTGTAGATTTTTGCAATAAGTATGTGAGTACTTTATGACTAATGTTGAGTCCATGGATTATACGCACTCTCGCCCTTCCATCATTGCTAGCCTCTTTGGTACCGTGCATTGCCCTTTCTCACCTCGAGAGTTGGTGCAAACTTCGTCGGTGCATCCAAACCCCGTGATATGATACGCTCTATCAGACATAAGCTTCCTTATATCTTCCTCAAAACAGCCACCATACCTACCTATTATGGCATTTCCATAGCCATTCCGAGATATATTTCCATGCAACTTTCCACTGTTTCGTTTATTATGACACGCTTCATCATTGTCATATTGCCTTGCATGATCGTGTAGTTGACATCGTATTTGTGGCAAAGCCATCGCTCATAACTTTTATACATGTCACTCTTGAATAATTGTACATCCCGGTACACCACCGGAGGCATTCATACAGAGTCATATTTTGTTCTAGTATCGAGTTGTAATTTTTGAGTTGTAAATAAATAGAAGTGTGATGATCATCATTATTAGAGCATTGTCCCGTGTGAGGAAATAAAAAAGAGAGAAAGGCCAAGAAAAGATAAGGCCCAAAAAATGAGAGAAAAAGAGAGAAGGGACAATGTTACTATCCTTTTTCCACACATGTGCTTCAAAGTAGCACCATGATCTTCAGATAGAGAGTCTCTTATTTTGTCACTTTCATATACTAGTGGGAATTTTCATTATAGAACTTGGCTTGTATATTCCAACAATGGGCTTCCTCAAAATGCCCTAGGTCTTCGTGAGCAAGCAAGTTGGATGCACACCCACTTAGTTTCTTTTGTTGAGCTTTCATACATTTATAGCTCTAGTGCATCCGTTGCATGGCAATCCCTACTCCTCGCATTGACATCAATTGATGGGCATCTCCATAGCCCGTTGATTAGCCGCGTCGATGTGAGACTTCCTCCTTTTTTGTCTTCTCCACACAACCTCCATCATCATATTCTGTTCCACCTATAGTGCTTTGTCCATGGCTCGCGCTCATGTATTGCGTGAAAGTTGAAAAAGTTTGACAATACTAAATAAGAAACAATTGCTTGGCTTGTCATCGGGGTTGTGAATGATGGGAGAATTTTATGTGACGAAAATGAAGCATGGCCAAACTATATGATTTTGTAGGGATGAGCTTTCTTTGGCTATGTTATTTTGAGAGGACATAATTGCTTGGTTAGTATGCTTGAAGTATTATTGTTTTTATGTCCATATTAAAATTATGTCTTGAATCTTATGGATCTGAATATTCCTGCCACAATAGAGAAGATTACATTGATGAATATCTCATGTAGCATTCCACATCAAAAATTCTGTTTTTATCATTTACCTACTCGAGGACGAGCAGGAATTAAGCTTGGGGATGCTTGATACGTCTCCAACATATCTATAATTTTTTATTGTTCCATGCTATTATATTATCCATCTAGGATGTTTTATATGCATTTATATGCTATTTTATATGATTTTGGGGACTAACCTATTAACCTAGAGCCCAGTGCCAGTTTCTGTTTTTTCCTTGTTTTTGAGTATCGCAGAAAAGGAATATCAAACGGAGTCCAATTGACATGAAAATTTACGGAGATCATTTTTGGACTAGAAGAAGCCCACGAAGCATCGGAGATGGACCAGAAGAGTCCCGAGGCCACCACGAGGGTGGCGGGCGCACCCCCTACCTTGTGGACCCCCTGACTTGTTCCCGACGCCAACGCCTATTATATATCCCCAAACTTCTAGAAATTAACCAAGATCGGGAGTTCCGCTGCCGCAAGCTTCCGTAGGCACCAAAACCAATCTAGACCCGTTCCGGCACCCTGCCGGAGGGGGGAATCCCTCTCCGGTGACCATCTTCATCATCCCGACGCTCTCCATGACAAGGAGGGAGTAGTTCTCCCTCGGGGCTAAGGGTATGTACCAGTAGCTATGTGTTTGATCTCTCTCTCTCTCGTGTTCTTGAGTCGGCACGATCTTGATGTATCGCGAGCTTTGCTATTATAGTTGGATCTTATGGTGTTTCTCCCCCTCTACTCTCTTGTAATGGATTGAGTTTTCCCTTTTAAGTTATCTTACCGGATTGAGTCTTTTAGGATTTGAGAACACTTGATGTATGTCTTGCATGTGCTTATCTGTGGTGACAATGGGATATCATGTGATCCACTTGATGTATGTTTTGGTGATCAACTTGCGAGTTCTGTGACCTCGTGAACTTAGCATAGGGGTTGGCACACGTTTTTGTCTTGACTCTCCGGTAGAAACTTTGGGGCACTCTTTGAAGTTCTTTGTGTTGGTTGAATAGATGAATCTGAGATTGTGTGATGCATATCGTATAATCATACCCACGTATACTTGAGGTGACATTGGAGTATCTAGGTGACATTAGGGTTTTGGTTGATTTGTGTCTTAAGGTGTTATTCTAGTACGAACTCTATGATAGATTGATCAGAAAGGGTAGCTTCGTGTTATTTTACTACGGAGTCTTGAATAGATCGATCAGAAAGGGTAACTTTGAGGTGGTTTCGTACCCTACAATAATCTCTTCGTTTGTTCTCCGCTATTAGTGACTTTGGAGTGACTCTTTGTTGCACGTTGAGGGGTAGTTATATGATCCAATTATGTTATTATTGTTGAGAGAACTTGCACTAGTGAAAGTATGAACCCTAAGCCTTGTTTCGAAGCATTGCAATACCGTTTGTGCTCACTTTTATCATTAGTTACCTTGTTGTTTTAATATTTTTAGATTACAAAAAACCTATATCTACCATCCATATTGCACTTGTATCACCATCTCTTCGCTGAACTAGTGCACCTATATAATTTACCATTGTATTGGGTGTTTTGGGGACACAAGAGACTCTTTGTCATTTGGTTGCAGGGTTGTTTGAGAGAGACCATCTTCATCCTACGCCTCCCACAGATTGATAAACCTTACGTCATCCACTTGAGGGAAATTTGCTACTGTCCTACAAGCCTCTGCACTTGGAGGCCCAACAACGTCTACAAGAAGAAGGTTGTGTAGTAGACATCAGGGATAGGGTGGTACAGAGTCAGTTTACAGAGAAAGAAATCTTCATATCCGCACGCCAAGCTTGCCTTCCACGCCAAGGAGAGTCCCATCCGGACACGAGGGAAAGTCTTCTGTCTTGTATCTTCACGGCCCATCAGTCCAGCCCACGTCACATAGCCTGGACGCCCGAGGACCCCATAATCCAGGACTCCCACAATGGCTCCACACCTAAGTCCTTTTGCTAGGGCATCTGCTGTGTTAAGTCCACGACAGTTGTGGTCCCCACGTGGGCCCCCTCACTTATCTCTTCATCCCACATCACCACCTACCTCCAGAAAAAATCACCATTGCTCTCTCTCTCTCTCTCTCATGTTCTTGCTCCCAAACCCGCGGATTTCGATCTCTTTGCTCGAAGCTCCGTTTCCGAAACTGTTTCGGGGGATTGTTGCTTGGTATGCGACTCCTTCGTTTATCCAATTAGTTTTTGCTTTAGTGGTTTATATTTTGAATAATTAGCTACTCTTGATGCTGTTGTAGATGATCTTTCATGTTGAATTCTTAGAGTTCTAAGTAGTTTGAATGCTTGCTATGGGCTCTATGCATCCCTGTGAGTAGTTGTGATCAATTTTGTGAAGTTTTGTTGAGAAAAATTTTGTGGACTAAAAATTCAGATTTTTCTTCATAGGAAAAATATGAGTACCTTTATGAAGTTTGCTTCCAAGAAGAATTCCAAGGGAGTTATCGGGGAGTCATCTGATAGTGATCTCCGCACCCGAAGAATGGCGGAGATACAGTCGTGCGAATGGCCGCACAACCCGTTCATGGAAGGGGTTGGAATCCTTCAAGAGTTTACACAATATGTTGCTAATGCCGGCCTCACCGACTTCATCATAGCTGAATGTGAACAGTATCATCTCCTCGGAAGCTCCTTTGTGCAAAGTTTTAATTTCCTTCCTAGGATTAATCCCCCTGAAGTGCAGTTTAACTTATACACTAAACCCCATCAGATACCGCTTGCTGAATTTTGTGACGTATGCTTGATCCCTTCCGATGGAAGTTTAGCAGAGCCTAGGCCTGCAGACTTAGAAGGCTTTTATCGCACTCTCTCCATAGGGGACGAGAGAGGGGTGTCGAGTGTCACCTCTACTAGCTTGCATTTTCATGTCGTGCATTATTTTGCTCTTTTCATTGCAAGGTGCTTACTTGCTAAAGAGAAGGTGGGTGCACTCAGTGCTCCAGACCTTGCTGTTTTATGCAGTGCACTCCAAGGCGACACCACTTATAGCTTGGGAGCTATTGTGGCACGCCGCCTCCATATTAATAAATCCAAGGGCAAAATACATGGTGGTATTTATGCTACCCGCTTGGATAATCGCTTTAACATTCAAATACGTCAGCATGATTATCCTTTGTCCAAGGTTTACCTAGATCGCGCATCCATGGAACACCACCAGTTTATTGCAGCGATTACCCTAACATTCCTATTCCTTACAACCTGGTTTTCAGTATGAACACTCGTGATATTATTCCATTGCATGCACCTGCTTTATTTGATCCTATTGCTAGGGGTGGATACAGGATTATGTCTGCGGACATCATTGCCTACCGAAACAACCTAGCTACAGCACAAGCTGAACCTCAGCAGTGGGATCCACAAGTGTCCGCTCCTCAGCATTTCAACAAGGGACCCCCATGGTTTCTTCGACTACTGATTACCAAGTTAGGCCAAAAGCCTAAGCTTGGGGGAGTACGTATTTCCACCGACATTACATACATGTTCACACATTTCATTCCAGTTGTCGGTGTCCACACTTTTTCATTGTATTATCCATGCTTAACTTATTTTCTCGCTTTCTTCTTGTGTGTTTGAAAAACTCACAGAAAATCCAAAAATATTTCCTGCTTCTTTTTTATTTTTCTTTCTAGAATAGTTAGTTGTAGATCTAAAAAGAAAACCCAAAAAGATTTCCTTGTTCTTTTTGCTTGTTGGGAGCTTTCCCGTGTAAATAGTTTTTCTCATTTTTGCTTCCCCCATTTATTTGTTTGTTTAGGAAAACCAAAAACTACAAAAATATTCAAGTGTGTTTCTCTTAATTTCTTTTCTTTTTATTTGAGTCATACCGAGGAGAAGACCACAATGAAAATGTTGAGTGGCTCTCATATGCATTATTGTTGATCTAACAAAGAGCCCATTTTACCTTGTCTTCTTCTCTTGAATAAAATGTTTGTAGATTCCAGCTTAGTCCATGGTACTCTTGCACAATTATTATTTTCATATCGTTCGGTCGTGCAAGTGAAAGGCAATAATGACGATATTTGATGAACTGGCCGTGGCGGGGAGAAACGGGTGTGAACTCGACTTGTTCTGTTTTTGTAAATATGTTTAACCTAGTATCCATGATTCAGCCCATTATGATTAAACATGTTTGTAATGACAATTAGAGATTATAGTTTCTCATGCCATGCATAAGTAGCTAGGAGTGGATAATGATTTATCTTGGATGTTAACATTGTGTTAAAATGATTGTGATGTAGTATGATGATATGGTATCCTCCTCTGAATGTTTGAGTGGCTTGACTTGGCACACGTTCATGCATGTAGTTGAATCAAAACCAACATAGCCTCTATGATATTTATGTTCATGGTGTTCATATCCTACTCATGCTAGTGTCCAATGTTACTTATGCATAATACATGTCCATGACCATTGTTGCTCTCTAGCTGGCCGCTTCTCAACCTACTTGCTAGCCTTCTCCTATACTAAGTGGGAATTTTGCTTGTACATCCAAAACCTTAAACCCAAGTTATTCCAGATGAGTCCACCATACCTACCTATATGCGGTATTAGCCTGCCATCCTAAGTAAATTTGCATGTGCTATCTCTAAAACTTCAAATAAATATCCTTTTGTGTGCCTAGATTGTTCATAGAACGACAGGAGGTAGTCGGTATCTTCCATGTGCTAAGCGGGTTATTCTCAGGTCGAGTGTTTATTCACTCGCCACTGCATGAGAAAAGGGCGGTAATAGGGATGCCCAGTCCCAAACAGCAAAATGAATTGAGCTTACAAATAATCAAACAAAAACTCCTACGGAGTAATAACCTTTACTTTATCACTTGGGAACCGCCACTAGTGTGTTTAGAATGGAATATATAGATAACTGATGGTTAGGAAGTAAACAAGAAGGGTGCATTTCTCAAAATATCATTTACCTCTGTTTTAAAAACTTGAGCTCTAGCACCGGTGCAAATCACTGGTTCCCTCTGCGAAGGGACAATCTATTTACTTTTATGTTGTGTCATCACCTTCTAAAATAAGCGCCAGAACCTTAGAGCACTGTTGTCATGCTTATGCATTGTGTGTAGCTAATGTTGGGTGCATCATGACTGGATCTTTTCTACCATGAATTACAATGTTTAGTCGCTGCTTGGACTTTGGAGGTGCTCTGCATTTATGTTTTGCGGTCTCGCAAAGGGCTAGCGAGATACCACTATTGTCATATTATATCATGATTGTTTTGACAACGTGTTGTTGTTTGAGTTATCTTATTATTGCTCGCTAGCTGATTATGTCATTGATATGCGTTAACATAATTTTTAAGAGTTATTGTCAACATGGTTAGTTATAATCTTGGCTGAAAACCTGGGTGCTGTTTAAGCTTATTTATGCAAACAAGAGCAAAAGAGTTCGTAAAAGTTTTTCTTTTTCACTTTCAGTTTATCAACTGAATTGCTTAAGGACAAGCAAAGGTTTAAGCTTGGGGAGTTGATACGTCTCTGTCGTATCTACTTTTCCTAACGCTTTTCCTCTTGTTTTGGACTCTAATTTGCATGATTTGAATGAAACTAACCCGGACTGACGCTGTTTTTAGTAGAACTACCATGGTGTTGTTTTTGTGCAGAAATAAAAGTTCTTGGAATGTAACGAAACTTTGCGAGGATTTTTTATATAATAAATGAGAATTTCTGGACCCAAGAACCATCGGAGGGGGGGCACCTGGGTGGGCACAACCCACCAGGGCGCACCCCCCCTCCAAGCACGCCCAGGTGGGTTGTCCCCACGTGGCGGCCCCGCAGACCCTGAAACCGACGCTATAAAATCCTATTTTTCAGAAAAATCAGGGAGAAAGAATTATTGCATTCCACGAGATAGAGCCAACGTCGTCTCCTATTCTTCATTGGGAGGCCAGATCTGGAGTCCGTTTGGGGCTCCAGAGAGGGGGATCTTCGATCTTCGTCATCACCAATCCTTCTCCATCGTCAATTCCATGATGCTCCCCACCGGAAGTGAGTAATTCCTTCATAGGCTCGCTGGTCGGTGAGGAGTTGGATGAGATTCACAATGTAATCAAGTTAGTTTTGTTAGGGCTTGATCCCTAGTATCCACTATGTTCCGAGATTGATGTTGCTATGACTTTGCCATGCTTAATGCTTGTCACTTTGGGCCCGAGTGCCATGATTTCATATCTGAACCGTTTATGTTATCACCATTATATGTATGTTCTAGATCCGATCTTGCAAGTTATAGTCACCTACTACGTGTTATGATCCGGCAACCCCGGAGTGACAATAGTCGGGACACTTCCCGGTGATGACCGTAGTTTGAGGAGTTCATGTATTCACCGTGTGTTAATGCTTTGTTCTGGTTCTCTATTAAAAGGAGGCATTAATATCCCTTAGTTACCAATAGGACCCCGCTGCCACAGGAGGGTAGGACAAAAGATGTCATGCAAGTTCTTTCCATAAGCATGTATGACTATTTACGGAATACATGCCTACATTATATTTATGAACTGGAGCTAGTGCCGTATCGCCCTAGGTTATGACTGTCACATGATGAATATCATCCAGCAAATCATCGATCCAATGCCTACGATTTTCCTACATATAGTTCTTGCTAAGTTACTACTGCTATCGTTACTGTTGCACTTGCTACAAAATTATTGCTATCACTGCTACCGTTACGATTGCTTCTACTACTACTATCAAAACTATCATACTACTTTGCTACTGATCACCTTGCTGCAGATAATTAATCTCCAGGTGTGGTTGAATTGACAACTCAGCTGCTAATACTTGCAAATATTCTTTGTCTCCCCTTGTGTCGAATCTATAAATTTGGATCGAATACTTTACCCTCAAAAACTGTTACCATCCCCTATACTCGTGGGTCGTCAAATAGCAATTGGCAAGAGCGGCACATTAGCTGTCTATTCCGCAGCGGCGGCCTTAGCCCTGGTGGAGGCCGCACACGACCATGTCAAGGCCTCCCATGCCCATCTCGTGGCATCACCACACAAATCAAACAAAGCTTCTCCGACAACGGTCGGTAACCCACGGTCGAAGAGTTGGCAATCACTGAGAGTGTTCGAGCAGTCGTCCATTCCTCTACCGCATACCTTGCCACGGCGGAGCCCGTCTGAGCCTAGATCGCAGCCACCCACGCCCAGCTCGTGGCGGCCTTTTCCAAAGAGATGGCGGACACAGACGGCAAGATGCTTGCCGAGTATGGTGCGATGGATGACATGGAGCCCCTTCCTCAGGAAACCGTCGAGCGCGAGCTGGACATGGAGGAGGTGGTGGAGATCGACGAGCACCAGCCGTAGTAGTACTCTTTGTTTTCTTTAATTAAGAGCACCAGTCTTTAATTTGTTAGAGTAATGTTTAGGTCAGCTAGCTCTATTTAGTTGCTGAACTTGCTCGATTAAGAAGTGTCGGTGTGCTGTAGTCTCCTTTGTGTACCCAAATTATGCAATGACGTGGATGACCAATGTAATCAGGGAAATTTGAACCAAAAATTTTCACATTCAAACTCATCACACACGGGTTAAGCTATCTGAATTGTTTGTAATGTTCACATATTGTACACAATTCTGAATAAGGAACCATGTCTGATGACACTTTGGGTGCTAGTTTTTTTGCTTAACTAATTCAATTTTTTCAGCTTCTGCAAAAATATCTACCTCCCTGCCCCCTCCCCCTTACCAAAAGCCACATTTCCCCTGTTTCCGCCTTCCTTTCCAAGTTGAAACCTTCACTCCTTGCTTGCAGCACCGCCTCCTCGCCGGCGACCCTCCTTCACGCTGCTCGACCTCATCTATCCAGGCAGGTAATCCACACCCGACCTCCATCCTCCTCCTCCTTCCATCGCACATGCCTTGACCGCCGGCACGACACCTTCCACCCAAATCACCGACCCCTCCACCAAATAAGCGTCGCCCTAAGCCACGGTGAACTCGGTATAGGCAAGAGCTCAAGGAGCATTTGGCATCGGAGAAGCAAATTGTAGCCGCACACGCGGATGAGGTCGCGATGGCTGCCATTCCTACCGACCCCCAGATCTTGGAGGAGCAACTTGCCATTTGCTAGCTATGCCGGTTAAGCATGCTCGGTTTACCTGTTGTGTGTGCTGCTCCTACCTTTTCTTAACAAATTCTAGTGAATTGTGCTATCTAATTTTACCATGCAATCTGTTGCTCTAGTGTATATGTTCGATATGTCGTGCAATGTGGTGATAACTTATTAATTGTTTGGTTAATTAGTTGTCGTCTTCAGTTAACTGTTTTGTTCAATTATGCAAATGTGATGTTCAATTCTTTAGGCTGCAATTTTGTATTGTCTTCCATGTGAGAAATAAATAGAATTTATCTTTACAAAATACATGAGAAACAAATACAATTTCTATATTTCCAAGTTTTCAAGCATGCTTGGTTTGGTTAATTGTTTGACCTTCTAGTATGTTATACATTGTGCAACGCGGTGCTTAGTTAACGTTTGGTTCATTTGTTGTGGTGTTTAGTTAACTGTTTGGTTCAATTCTGCAATGCGATGTTCAATAGTTGTGGGTGCATTCTGTTATTGTATACCATGTGAGAAGTAAATGAAATTTGGCTATATTAAATACATGAGAAACAAATACAATTGCTATATTTCCAAATTATTAAGCATGCTTGGTTTGGTTAACTATCTGATCTTCTATTAGGAGTATGTTATATTATGCAATGTGGTGCTCAGTTAATGTTTGGTTCATTTGTTGTGGTGTTCAGTTAACTGTCTGGTTCAATCTGCAATGCGATGTTCAATTGTTGTGGGTGCATTCTGTTATTGTATACCATGTGAGAAATAAATTGAATTTGACTGTACTAAATACATGAGAAACAAATGCAATTGCTATATTTCCAAGTTGTTAAGCATGCTTGGTTTGGTTAACTGTCTGATCTTCTATTAGGAGTATGTTATATTGTGCAATGTGGTGCTCAGTTAATATTTGGTTCATTTGTTGTGGTGTTTAGTTAACTGTTTGGTTTAATTCTGCAATGCAATGTCCAATTGTCGTGGGTAGCATTTTGTATTATTGTGCATGCGAGGAATAAATCGAATTTGGCTGCACTTAATACATGAGAAACATATACAAGTGCTATATTTCCTAGTTCTTAATCATGCTTGGTTGGGATAAATGGGCTTTCCATGTGGCTTGAATTAATCTGATGAATCTGCAATGTGCTTATTTTTCATAATATATTTTACTGATAGCATGTGAACTCTCACTTAACCTGATGACTAACTACCTTTTATGTGTTGCAGGGAAACAATGGGAAGCATTGAGGTTTACAATCGAGGTTAGCACATGCATGGTCCGTTGTCTAATAACACATTATTGTGCAATTGCAAGAACCATTCTAAAATTTAGGTTTTAACAATTTGGTCTTGCACATGTAGGTCCTGCTGTCAGAGGTTTTGACCCACTGTTCGGTCCTTTTTGCATGTGGGGAAATGAGTTGTCCATGAATATCAATCAAGTCAAGAAAATCAAAAATATTGTTAGGATAAAGAAATTAGCGACAAAAACAACAAGATCTTTGTCTGCACAATGAAGAAAACATCAGTTCACTACAAGATGGTACTAACTATTATACCTTGCCTTTTTTTATTCCTTTGCCCCATTTCCAATATAAAGAAGATATTTATGCACATTCTTGTTTTCAGGCCTTTCGAAAGCAGTTCACTCATGATTACCTCTCAAACCACCTCTATGGTCAGGAGGCGAGGAAGGTTTTCATACAACACCCACGGTTCAATATTGAAGTGTTCCTAAAGAGGAAAAAGGATGGACGGTCAATCATCCACAGGCACTGGCCTAAAGTTGCAAAGACCTTCAACATCAATGAAGGCTCAATATCCGCCTTCCGCTTCAGCAGTTTTCCAGATGATATGCATCTCTCTATCTACCATCTATGATGCTAATTTTGAAGTGTTCTAGATGTTGCACGTGAAACTTGGTGCCGGTGCAGTTGTGTAATGGGTTAGCTGAGTGTTGAAGCTATATGATGTGTTTCAATTATGAAATCCTGATTCCTTAATATGGAAATTAAATATATTGTGTGCTTAACATGAAATGTCAATTAGATTAATAAATGGATTATTAATAGGGCAATTAGCCCGCTAATGGCCAATTAGCCTGCTAATTGGGTTTTTCTATTGCAAATAGTTATTGAGAAAACACCGTGGGCGATGACCTCAGGTAACGCACACAGTTTATAGGAATAAATCGTGTTGGATCAATGAATAATCACACACGACATCCTCTTGAAAACTGTTTGTGTTAGGTCGCCTTGCGCAAACGTTTACCACATAAAAATTGTGTGTGATGGACAGCATTTGCCACACTGTTTTTTCTATGCACCGTGTGTGATGCATTCAATAACGCAAACGATAAAATTATTAATATCATATGCAATGGCAACGCTACCACAAATTATTTAATGGGGAAAATTGTGTGCGATGTACCTGCGAACGAAAACAATTTCCTTGGAGCCACTATGTGAGATGTATATACGAACGGAAACGTTTAGCGGGGACTGACTGTGTGAGATGTACTTACGACCGGAAACAATTTCACTTGTATAATTGTATATTTTGAGCATTAATGTCGTATACCCGTATTTGATCGCTCGCCGGTCGCACACGACCTTATTTTGCTGAGCGTGTGTGCCTGGAGGGCATATCCCCGACGGTTGCTAGGTTGTGTGGGAAGGACCCCCCTATCGCAGTCACTCACTCGGCGACGGTTCGGAACGTTGTCGCGGAAAGGGGTTAAAAACCATTTGTATAGCACCTCGTTGTACCAGTGCATGTCAACGAGAAAGAAGAACAAAATCGATAACGAGGAGATCAGTACAGTGAGTATGAGAATGATTCAAGAGGATACCAATATATCTCACATCGGGTTTTGTAAGTATTAGAAGCAAATGGAATAACATATGATAACCATATGTTCACGTGAATGTCATTTGTGTATTCATAGGGATCAATATGGATGTCCACGATTCCGCTACTGGTCATTGAATGAAGATTTTTTTTGTTCATGTCTATGTTTTACCAAAATGGCCGGGTCACAAGCTTAAGGAAATCACAATCTTCTAAGTGTTAGTGGAACAAGAGTTATGAGAAAATATTTATGAAATAATTTCATTAATATTAGTTTCGAGTGGAAGTAGAAGCGTTCCAGTGTTACCAAAAGGGTTTCGGGGTTTACCGGGTAATACCGGGAATTGATATATAGGTGGAAAATGTTTCCGATGATGTTAAATTAATAGTAAAAGGCTCTAATAATTATTAGGAAGCTTTTATAATTATTTAAATATCAACAGGCCAAAGAGAATACAATAAGGCCTACAGGGGAAGAGTTAATGGGCCTATGAGGCCTATTAGGTGGAGTCGCCCCCAAGCTAGGGGAGGCCGAATTGGAGGGGGATTCCCCCTCCTAGGATGATGCAAGGGGGAGGGAAACCCTCCCCCTTTGTGGCGCGTCCCCTCTCCTCCAATCTATATATACTTGAGGATTTGGCCCTTTGGAGACACAAGTTTTGGAGCCTCCTCTAGTTCTCTAGTACTCTAGTCCTAGTTTTAGTTGACAATTAGAGCTAGATCTAATCCTTTCTAGTCCTCATAATTAGATGTCTAGTGTGGTTTTAATCTTCTCCCTCTAATTCTCCAGTATCAGTTTGCTCTGGACGGCAAGGTGCTGCCGGATTGTGAAGATCGTACGCTTGTAAACTATGGAGAGGCCGTGCTTTCAGTCTTCCATTCGAGGGATCGTTCGTG
Organism: Triticum dicoccoides; assembly: GCF_002162155.2. Taxonomy (NCBI): domain Eukaryota; kingdom Viridiplantae; phylum Streptophyta; class Magnoliopsida; order Poales; family Poaceae; genus Triticum; species Triticum dicoccoides. The sequence goes on from NC_041390.1 coordinate 434,001,621, forward strand.
AATGGTTCGAGGGACTTCAAGTACGATCTACATCGACTCTTCTTCCACTGCAACTCAGAGTTGGTAAAGATCCGATCTAAACTGTTTATGCATCTTCATAGTGTTCCTCGTTTGCTCGTAGGATGTTTTTTTTGTTTTCTACTATGTTCCCCAAAAGGCTCGACCGGGTGAAAGCTAAGAAGGCTATTTGGCTGACTTTTCTTTTTCATTTTCCCTTTTAAGAAAAAATAGAAAGAGGGAATTGGGAGAAAAGAAATGGCTAGGAAATTTGAAAATGTAAAAAACTTTCTTTAGGGGCTTACTAGAATACTTCCAAACCCATGAAGGTGTCTGCAACATTTTTGGATGAAGTTGAATTCAAATTGAAGGTTTGAACTAGAGCTATGAGTATATGGAGGTTTAAATTTAGAAAATTTATATGGGAGGCTAAGAATGTGATAAGAACAATATTTGCAAAGTTGTGTAGCAATTGAAGAAGTTTGAATTTGAAAAGATTGAAATCCTTTGCAAAAAGGATTTGAATTTAAGCCAAGGCTTAAAATAGTTGGGGACGTTGAGAAATAAAACTAAAATGGTTGGTACTTTTAAAATGTCACATATTATTTAATGGAGACAAAACCTTGATGATGACATGAAAAGTGAAAAAGTGACCATCAAATAAAAACAATAACGCAATATATGGTTTGCTACATTTGGGATGTTCTGCGGACCACATGATCAACCACCACCGTGTAGCCGGTTAGTCGCCACCTTTATAAAAATCTTAAAGCTGACATTTAATTAGGACACTAATTGGTTGATATTGTTGGATCTGACTAGCATCCTTAGTCTTGGGAAGCAAAATTATTTCTCCAAAGTTCGAGTGGGTAATGTCAAGGTTTTTCTGTATACAGTTGGTTGAACTACTATAACATATCCACCTTCATTACATCCCGGGAAAACATTAATTAAATCGGCTAGAAAGCCATCTGACCCCGGGAGATTTACTATATTCCATATGAAAAACCCAACCTCGAACTTTCTGTTCGGAGAACTGAGCTATTAAAAACCCAGTTTCCATCTTTGAGACTTGAGTGATATCAACTATTATGTACTCATCCGGAAAAATTGCTCTCTGCTAGTGGTACAAAAATATCTTTGTAATATTTAGTGATAGAATCTTGGGTTGGACCGCCCCCAGCTCGGCCCTCATCCTAGTTGAGCATGAAGATACATTTGTTTGTTGTTTGCCATTGGCTAACATATGGAATTATTTAGTATTTTCGTCTGAATTGGCTACCATATGGAGTGTTCATACCATTTTATGTATTCTTGACACAAAAGGTAGACAGTATGGTCATTTAATTTGCTTTCTTACTCAATCTCGAGATTAGATAAAGGCCTCCTCTCTGCGGTCTTATCGGGTTGTCAATCAAGGAGGACATACATCAACTTTTCTTTTGTAGACCAACAATGTGTTAAGCTCATCCATGAAGGACATCCTCGCATTGCCACATTCATAGTTTCAAAATCATTATAATTTTTTCTATAGAAGTACCATGACTCATCTCCTATTGATATTTCTGAGAGGGATACTTCGAACTAAGTGCTCTGATGGATTGTTTCTTGCCTCGCGTCGTTCAGATACCTTGGTTTAGTCGGTCTAATAAATCATATTATAAAGGGGTGAAATTTCTTGTGAAAAAGAAAAAAAAGACTTATCCATTTTTATTGGCTATTAAGAAGTTTTTAGAAGAGGTACCTAGGGCTTTCTAAATGGAGGAATGCAACTGGTCCCTACACGAGAGAGGGAGAGAGAGAGAGAGAGAGAGATAAGAAATGGCTAGGTAATTTGATAATGTAAAAAACTTTGTTAAGAGCTTACTGGAATACTTCCATACCCATGAAGGTGTCTACAACATTTTTGGATGAAGTTGAATTCAAATTGAAGGTTTGAACTAGAGCTATGAGTAGACGGAGGTTTAAATTTAGGAAGTTTATATGGGAGGCTAAGAATGTGATAAGAACCATATGTGCAAAGTTGTGTAGCAATTGAAGAATTTTGAATTTGAAAATATTGAAATCCTTTGCAAAACGGATTTCAAAAGCCAAGGTTTAAAATAGTTGGGGACCTTGAGCAATAAAACTAAAATGATCGATACTTTTAAAATGTCACATATTATTTAATGGAGCCAAAACCTTGATGATGACATGAAGTGCAAAAGTGATCATCAAATAAAAACAATAATGCAATATATGGTTTGCTACATTTGTGATGTTCCACGAACCACAAGATCAACCACCACCGTGTAGCTGGTTAGTCGCCACCTTTATAAAAATCTTAAAGCTGACATTTAGGACACAAATTGGTTGATATTGTTGGATCCGACTAGCATCCTTAGTCTTGGGAAGCATAATTATTTCTCCAAAGTTTGAATGGGTGATGTCAAGGTTTTTTTGTATGCAGTTGGTTGAACTACTATAACATATCCACCTTCATTACATCCCAGGAAAACATTGATTAAATCGGCTAGAAAGCCATCTGACCCCGGGAGCTTTACTATATTCCATATGAAAAACCACACCTCGAACTTTCTGTAGTTTCCGCCTTTGAGACCTGAGTGATATCAACTATTATGGACTCATCCGAACAAAATGTTATCTACTGGTGGTACAAAAATATCTTTTTAATATTTAGTGATAGAATCTTTGATTGGACCGCCCTAGCTCGGCCTCATCCTAGTCGAGCATGAAGATAGATTTCTTCTATTGTTTTCGATTGGCTAACATATGGAATTATTCAGTATTTTCATCCGAATTGGCTAACATATGGAGCGTTCATACCATATTATGTATTCTTGACGCAAAAGGTAGACAATATAGTCATTTAATTTGCTTTTTACTCAAACTTGAGATCAGATAAAGGCCTCCTCTCTGTGGTCTTATTGGGTTGTCAATCTAAGGAGGACAAACCTCTTTTGTAGACCAACAATGTGTTAAGCCCATCCATGATAGACATCCTCACATTTCCACATTCATAGCCTCAAAATCATTGTAGTTTTTTCTATAGAGGTACCATGACTCAGCTCCTCTTTATATTTTTGAGAGGGAGACTTCGAACTAAGTGCTCTGACAGATTCTTTCTTGCCTCACGTCATTCAGATACCTTGGTTTAGTCGGTCTAATAAATCATATTATAGAGGGGTGAAATTTCTTGTGAAAAAAGACAAAAGACTTAGCCATTTTTATTGGTTATTAAAAAGTTTTCAGAAGAGGTACCTAGGGCTTTCTAAACAGATGAATGCAACTGGTCCCCGCAAGAGAGAGAGAGAGAGATGAATGCAATTTGGAAGAATTGGAAATGGAGAGAAAGTAAATATTTGGGAGGACCACTGGATTCCATCCAGCCCATCGAGGAAAAGAAAAGATCAGGTGTACTTATTACAAAAGTGAATGAGCTGATTGACCTTGTAACGGATTATTGGGATGAAGAACTATTCTAGGACACTTTTGATCCAGTTAGCATTGGTCGTATTCTCCAAACTCCATTGAGTTACAATTCTTTTGACTAGTTATGAATATTTGTTTATTTCTCGGACAGAGTGGCATATCATTATAGAGTGGAAATATCAGTTCCACAATAGAGTTATGCCAATGTTCGATCCATCAGCACCAAACCCGATTTGTTCTATTATGTGAAAGTTGAAGTTACTGGGAAAAACATGTGGGAGGGCACTGCATGGCATAATACCTCTAAAATCTATTCTTGCTAATAGACATAGGGATGATGGCCAATGTCATATTTGCTTGAATGGAGCTGAGATGTGTTGCTTTGTTGTTGGGATGTGCTTGTGTTGTAGACATGTGGCGCTTGCTGCGCCTCTCCCAAGTTATTACTAATGTTATGCAGGTAGACATATTGGGCTCTGTGATCCTTCAACATATTCTACGGCTGCCTGAATCTTGCATGCCTAATCTGTCACGCGCAGGAGGGAGGGATTGGAGCAACATGTTGGTACCTCTAGTGGTTACAACCACAACAAATGCATCATGATCAGACTCTGTTTATTGTTAGGAGAGCTATGGTTGTGTGTGCGCTCTGTCTTAATTACCATAGAGTCATAACCTGCAAGAATGGGGCGATTAACTGAATAGGACAAAAAGTGGAAGAAATCAATCAATAGAGTCATTAAAGTTAACGTGGATGTGTCATTTCATGCCGAAGAAGGTAAAGGATCTGCTAGTGCAGTTAACAGAGATAGCCATGGAGTTTTTCTTGAGGCGTCTTGCTCTCCATTACCTAATATTACTAGCGCACATACAACAGAATCATTGGTGAGGAAACATGGCCTTCTCCTCGAAAACAATTTGGGTTTTCACTCTATACAAATTGAATCAGATGCAATTGAAGTGGTATATGCATGTGTTGGACAAGACAAGATCTAGTCTGAGGCTTCATAAATTTATGTGTAATGTTTCATCACAATCAGGATGATAGGATCGGTGGAGTTTATGCATTTTGTCTCCAGGAAGCTACCGAGGTAGGCCATAGATTAGCATAGTTTTTTTTAACATCCCATATATAAATTAAGCAAAGTTTGCTTATGATAACAATGTTTCATGTAATTGAGTCGATGAACCTTCGATCTTCCTTATTGATGCGCTTGCAATTGCAAATGATGTAACTATATTGGCAAATCAATAAAGCTTGCCATGATGGAGTTTCCTAGCAGAAAAGTTGTAGTGGTTTCCTATCCTAAGGTATGCATTGTGCCCGGGAAGCTAATGGGGTAGGCCATAGATTAGCAAAGTTATTTCTTTAAACTCCCCATATAGTATAAATTGAGCAAAGTTTGCTTATGATAATAATGTTTCATGTAATTGAGTCGATGAACCTCCGAACTTTCTTATTGATGCGCTTGCAAATGATGTAACTATATTGGCGAATCAATAAAGTTTGCCTTGATGGTGTTTCCTAGCAAAAAGGTTGTAGTGGTTTCCTATACTAAGGTATGCGTTGTGTCCGGGAAGCTAATGGGGTAGGCCATAGGTTAGCAAAGTTATTTATGTAAACACCCCATATAGTATAAATTGAGCAAAGTTTGCTTATGATAATAATCTATACCACTATGTAGTGTGCCAATATCTTCAAATATTAGTCGTTGGATATGCCCATCCAACGTTCAAGAGATGGCAAATCCGAGCATTACCATCCGTTGGATAAAGTTTTCAACTCATAGAATTCTGCCATGTGGACTTTTAATTGAACCCCCAACTCTATCATCTCATGTGTTCTAGAAGCATATATCCACATGTTTATCTGATACTCTAATGAAAAGAGACTAGAACAATCTAGATTCAAGAGAGGTAAGAACCAAGTTGGATCTTATCAAGTTCTAGGAAAGGAAATACATATTCAAATGTATTTTTTCATGCTTTTTATACATATATTTAAATGGCATGCAAAGCACATACAATTTACTAGTGTTTCATGTAATTGAGTCGATGAACCTCTGAACTTTCTTATTGATGGTCTTGCAAATGATGTAACTATATTGGCGAATCAATAAAGCTTGCCATGATGACGTTTCCTAATAAAAAGGCTATAGTGGTTTTCTATCCTAAGGTACGCATTGTGTCCGGAAAGCTAATGGGTTAGGCCATAGATTAGCAAAGTTGTTTCTTTAAACACCCCAAAGTTTGCTTATGATAATAATGTTTTATGTAGTTGGGTCGTGCTTCCTTATCGATGCTTTTGCAAAGCATACCTAGTTTGGTGTTTCCTAAAAAAGCAGAACTGTTGTAGTGGTTTTCTATCCTACGGTAAAAGTGATGACATTTCCTTCAAAAAAGGAGAATTGTTGTAGTGGTTTGCACTCGAAGGTAAAAAGAAAATTTGAACCAAATGCACCAGCCGGGAATCTAACCCGGGTCTGTACCGTGGCAGGGTACTATTCTACCACTAAACCACTGGTGCTTGATGCTGCTCTTACCGATATACAGCTCTTCCGATAAAACTCCAGTCTTCACAAACGTACTTCTCAGACGAAATCGAGATTCCTGAATGGTTACACTGCAGGCACCAAATTAGCTGCTTCTCGAAAAGATTTTTTCTCTCTCCCCAAGATCCATCATAACGGGATTTTTATACCGAATTTTGGACGGAGAGCAGTGGCATGTTTGCACTTTCACTTGATCCTCACGATCACTCTGCGCAAAGTGGAACATTGCACAGGATTACTCGGGAGATCCAACTCCAACCCCGTAGGCCAAATGAAGGACACTGCCAATTCAAACTCTTTTGTTACACTTCGTACACTCTGCGCAAAGTGGAACATTGCACAGGATTACTCGGGAGATCCAACTCCAACCCCGTAGGCCAAATGAAGGACACTGCCAATTCAAACTCTTTTGTTACACTTCGTACACTCTGCGCAAAGTGGAACATTGCACAGGATTACTCGGGAGATCCAACTCCAACCCCGTAGGCCAAATGAAGGACACTGCCAATTCAAACTCTTTTGTTACACTTCGTACAGATTCAAACTCAGGGGAGAGGTGAGTCCAGGTGGTTCTCAGCTTCTTTTTTTTCTTTTGAAAGTCAGGTGGTTCTCAGCTTACCTTCTTTCGTCCACCTAATTTGAGCCCGTCACTCAAATCAGGCGTTCCGATTATTCCTATACTGAACTCAAACGCCAAACATCATCTCCCATGATCTTACACACGTTATGCCAACAAAAGTACAGTACTCCATAAGCAGTAAGTTAATGGAATTGATGTTCGATGTTCACACTGATAAATCTTACAGACTTAGCTGCGTATTCCCGAAAAGAAAAGAAAAAGGCAGCGGTTTTAGCATAAATTCTCGGTAGTACCATCTTAGCAACATTTCCCCAGTCAAGCTTTGGTGAGAGGGACGAAGCCGTGCCTGATGGCAACCGACCATGCCTTCTCAGAATCCATCATGTCGTCACCGCACTCGTGCACGCTCCACCCTTCCAGGACGTGAAGTATTCCGGCGATATGCCACGCGCTCATCACCCTTCTCGGCAACCAGTTCTGTAGAGGAACCAAACACACACACACACATATATATATATTCAGTGATGGTCACCCGCCAAAAAAACGAGTGCTGGGCAGGAGAGGTTCATTCGCACGACACGTTGCGAAATCGGTGGTGGTTTTACCTCACAGGAGTGGATGTTCTGCATAGTGTCCGGGATCTTCATCGCTGGAGTGCTCAAGTAAGTGCAGTCCTTGCGGACTTTCTTAAGGGGGAACTGCGATATTGGAATGAACACTGTTCCTTTTGGTGCCATCCTCTGTTCTTTGTCGTCGATCCTCTCTACTAGCCAAATCTGCAACAAACTGAAACATCAATACAAGCTACTTCCAAGACTGTTAGTACAAGAATCTGCCGGAGCATTTTCTCCTGCCCATTTCCACTATGGTTCAAGTTTGGATAATCATACTGAGTCCATGTTAGGGCTAATTTCAATGTTTTATTGATCACCATATCCCTTCTTTGCAGAAAAATATATCACATAGCACTTATTAAGGGCAACTGTTTTCATGACTAAAATGGTTATTGAGAACATGTTTGGGAGTTGGTCATACTATGGTGCACCGATAACACTTTTAGGTATGCCAACAACTTTCTTCTCAAGGACACATATATATGATTAAACCATGATTTAGTTCCACACTCGACAATGTAATACAGTACTTTCCAGGAAACTTTTCATTGATCAGCATAACTTTTACCTTGGTTATGTCATTGCTGGAGCACTTCAAGTAGCTTGCTCCGTCCTCTGGCATCTGTGACTTGAGCATGTCATACTCTTTCTTACGATTCATGATCACCTGAGCCGAAAATGATTTCATGAAAATATTCTACAAAACTCTTTACCCAGAAAAGTAGAGACATGGCTGCAGGAAGATATAGATATACCTGGATGCCCCTGCCACATAATGCCATAGCAATGGCACGGGCTACCTTAGAAGTCCCTGTATGAAGAAAAACTTGCTTTGCATCTGAAGGGATGCTTTTTAGGACAACTCCAGTTGCTAAGCCACTTCCATCAACAATTCGAACTCCTAATTTTGGGTATTTTTGTCTAAATAGTTCACCATTCCCATTGAGCTGTTTTGCCTAAAGGGGAAAAAAGAGAGAGAAACAAGTCAATTCTCATTATCAATACAAAGTACTAATCCCTTTTTAGATGAATGAAGAGAAAATATCTAGGGATCAGAGCACATATTACTGTACATTTCTCCGTACTATTTAATTTTACACTTCTGCTTCGGTAGACCCCCTTAAACACATCGATGGCTGAGATTACTCTATACCCCTTCATAATAAAGGGCACGATGGTCTTTTCTTTAAAGTACACCCTCCATGTGAAGACCTCCGATACATAGCCTGTGTACCATACAAGATCGTAGAGGCAAGTAGCCGGGAGAAAATTCGTTACAAAAAAGTATGGCAATTGGATTTGAACCTTCTGCCTATCCGGACACCCTATGTTAAACATGGTCGAGTATTGGATATTCTTGAAATGAACCAACCTTTTGCAAAAAGGTGGGGATGCCCATGGTAGGCATCCATGTCAGGTTTGAACGATTTCTGACTCCGTATGCAAGTTGCATCACGTTCGATCATTGTATCGACCTTTTTTGACCGAGGAAACTCCAGAAAATGTAAAAATTACCGAAAACCAAAACAACTTGGCATGATGTCTTGAATTGATCATACAAGGTCATGAGAAAAATTAAGGCCATTTCGAGGATGTGGAGAAACAACATGCTCTCAGATAGCATACCTAGACACCCTCCATTAAACATGGTTTAGTTTTAGAAATTCTTGAATTCACCCCAACTTTTGTAAGCGCATGGCTATAGTAGGCATTCATTTTAGGTTTGAACGATTTCCGACACCTTATGCAAGTTGCGACACGTCTGACCATTTTTTGACCGAGAAAACTCCAAGAAATGCAAAATTTGTCAAAAACCAAAATAACTGGGCATGGTGCCTTGAATTAGTCATACAAGGCATAGAAAAAAATTGGGGTCATTTGAAGGATATCGGAAAACATCGTGCTCTCAGATGAAGCCTTCTGGCCTAGCCGGGCACCCTCCGTTGGACATGGTCTATGTTTGTACATCCTTTGAATGATCCCAAATCTTGCAAGTAGGTGGGAATGCCCATGGTAGGCATCCAGGTCAGATTTGAACGAATTTCCAAAATCATATGCAAGTTGTGACACGTTCGGCCATTTATGAGTTTTTTTGCCCGAGAAAACTCCAGAAAATGCAAAATTTATCGAAAACTAAAACAACTTGGCACGGTGCCTTTAATTGGTCATATAAGCTCATGGAAATAAATATTGGCTTCATTTGACGGATGCCAAAAAAATGTGCTCTCAAATGGAGATTTTTGTCCTAGCCGACCACCCTCTGTTGAACATGGTGTTTTTTGGACATTCATGAAGTGACCCAAATTTCTAAAATTTGAACCATGATGGAAGCAAAATGTACAATTAGAGCGCCCAATTTTTACTGTGATTGGAAACGAGAATATTATATTACATTGGACTCATGTATCTATCTCATGGAAGCCAATTCTCTAACTGAGCTATGATGGATGAAAATAATAATTATATGGATAACATTTTGCGTTAAGTCGATGCATATTTTAGTTCCTTGCAAAAAAAACTAGAAGCACATTTTAGTTGCACCAGGAGTAAATTCTCGAATTGATTGAAACATGATTTCACTGTGTTGAAAACGCATATTGCCTCAAAGAAAATTTGGTATGCATCGGAAGCAAGCAAATTCCCGGTTCGAGATGTGATGGGATAAATAATTTTATCCAACACAAAACAACTTTTGGTTAAGTTTGAACATATTTTAAATTTGAAGCAATTTGATTAACTCAAGGAAGCACATTTTCATGACAGTGGAAGCAAATTTAATATGCATCTGATTTTAGTAGCATGTATGTCGTACAAAATTTCATTGAACATAATTTCCGAAAGAACAAAAGAGAAATAAACAGACTCTCAATTTATACTCGCATGATTTTAGGAGAATTAATTTCCGCTGGACTGTTTTAGAGAACAAATTGGAACCACTTCCGTTTGTTATGTGCAAACTATCTATGGAAAGCCACGTTCTCAAGTCAAATCCAACCAGCCAAAGCTTTCCCATTAGTAGTCTGAGAAAATAAACAATAAAAAGAGTAAAAGAAGTACTTATGCATAAAAAGTGAGTTGTCCTAGTTGGTTATGTTGGGTGGAAATAAACCATAAGGTCTGGAGGGGTGTGTGTGGCGGGCGGATACGTCAACATACAGTAGGTGTCACACACGAAAGATGGTTGTACACGTTATGGTCAAATGACCATGCTGCCCTTTATACGGTTTGTGAGGGGGGTCTACCGAAGCAATAGCATTAATTTTATTATGTTATTTTATGATTTTTCTGTCTTCACCATGCTCACATACACTGTGTACCTCTGCAATATGAGTTTTTGAAGTAAGGATTAGTTACCTGATTTAGTAGCCCTAGACTGAGCACCTTAACCCCTCTTACATCAGCATCCAATATCGCCTTTTCAATTAAGTCATTGATCGATTCTCTATCCCATGTCACACCATACTGCAGGAAGAAAGAAAATAGTTAAGCAACTTGCAGCCATCAGATAAACGCATAAATGGCCAGGGGAGTTGGTTACTTGGAAGTTGTATCTCGGTACGACCCATGTTTGCATCTTCATCTTCTTCAGTTTGATTCTCTCGACCACGAATGCAGATGACCCATAAATCCATGCTACCACCATTGACAGCCATGCCAAGGGCCATAGCGTCCACATATACCACTCGGAGTTATCAGATGGTTTGGATGCTATGGAGGCGAATCCAACCCTTAGATGATAAGCCGACTGCAAGTTGGTCATATGTGTGAGATGAACAAGGTCAGGTGTCTCCTCTGTCCCTTTCAGTGAGTTTTCATACAGCTCGTCAGATGCCTTGTCCATAGTGCTGTATATATAATCGTAAAATGGCATGAAGAGTGAATAGTTTGTGCGGAACTGCGTGTGGTGAAGGGAATGAAACCTGCATAAGAAACCGGCAAAAGATTGTTATGTTGATTTCAGTGAAGTCTAGAATCTCTAAACTCCAAGTCCCATCATTTTTTTGGTTAATACCTAGACTAGGTTGTGGGATTAATGTTAAGGGTCTGCACTTACGATGGGGTGTACATGAGGTACTTGAGAGGAGGAAAGACTTGGAACATCCACTTTGGCACCAACTCAAAGTTGCAGTGCCCCATGTTGTTCATGAAGTCAATGTAAACGATATACAGCACAAACACGAGGGCGGAGCCATTTCCCATATAAACTGTGGACAACATCGGGATTGCAAAGAGCGTGAAATAGACGATGTGTTCGCCAAAAGGATGGATGACCGCTGCAATACAGAGACGTATTAGAAACCAAGAGAACATTTTCATAAACATGACACATTCTTTACATGCTTAGTCACACAGAAGTAATTATGCAAAAACACCTCTTAGCTCTTACATTACTGGTTAGAAAGCACACAACCTTTCTATGGTAACAGTGTTCAATCTAAAAGTGGTCAGCTAGAAGGTTGCACAACCGCCACACATCACCCCAATTTTTTTTCCATGATTAGGATTCCTACATTTGCATTACGTTCAAACTAACCAAGTTAGGAACAAGTCTTAAGAACAATAGAACAAAAATAAGATAAATTTTGTCACATTAACACTGGAACTAATCTTTGCCCGTTCTTGGCAGTCAGCACCAAGTTATTATGACCTATGGGAGAAAGCATGTTTAACACCATCCAAGATCCTAAAGACATGGGGAACAAATAATCCTTTTTTATCCCTTCAACTATTTGTGCATTTCAGAATTACCCTAATCGTCAAAGCCAAACAAATTTGAACTGATCTCCAAGTAGCAAGCCCCGTAAGCACACACACACAAAAGAAAAACATAGAAAACAACTCAGGGAAGTTTTTTAAAAAGGGGAGGTTGGAAAATTGTGAGAAAAAACTTTGAAAGAAAAATCTTTCTTTAAAAGTTACTTAACATGTGAAAACTATTAAAATATAAAACTTCATCGCAAAACAAAAAAATGTAGAAGATTCACAAATAATTTACCAAATATGGCCATACATTTGACCTTTCCATAATTGTTCTTGGTTATTAGTAAGTTTACTCAAATTTCAAAATTCCAGGAATACTTCTTAAAAATTTCCCCAAGTTTCTGAATATTATGTTTCTAAATTATATTTTCTTAAATATTTCAGTTTTAAAGTCTCTTTCTGAATATATTCAATATAGTTTCATTTTTTCAAAGAAATATGTTTCTCTTTGAGGAATGGGGGATCCCCACGAAGAAAAATGTTTCCGTTATTTCTTTTATCTTTATTTTTTAGTGCTTTTTTTTGACAGAAAGACTGTAAGGGAACCCCCTACAGTCCTTGACAGAAAAAACTTTGAAAGAAAAATCTTTCTTTAAAAGTTACTTAACATGTGAAAACTATTAAAATATAAAACATCATCGCAAAACAAAAAAATGTAGAAAAATCACAAATAATTTACCAAATATGACCATACATTTCACCTTTCCATAATTGTTCTTGGTTATTAGTAAGTTTACTCAAATTTCAAAATTCCAGGAATACTTAAAATTTTCCCCAAGTTTCTGAATACTATGTTTCTAAATTATATTTTCTTAAATATTTTAGTTTCAAAGTCTCTTTCTGAATATATTCAATATAGTTTCATTTTTTCAAAGAAATATGTTTCTCTTTGAGGAATGGGGGATCCCCATGAAGAAAGATGTTTCCGTTATTTCTTTTATCTTTATTTTTTTCCTTTTTAGTGCTTTTTTTGACAGAAAGACTGTAAGGGAACCCCTACAGTCTTTGACAGAAAAAACTTTGAAAGAAAAATCTTTCTTTAAAAGTTACTTAACATGTGAAAACTATTAAAATATAAAACTTCATCGCAAAACAAAAAAATGTAGAAAATTCACAAATAATTTACCAAATATGACCATACATTTCACCTTTCCATAATTGTTCTTGGTTATTAGTAAGTTTACTCAAATTTCAAAATTCCAGGAATACTTCTTAAAAATTTCCCCAAGTTTCTGAATATTATGTTTCTAAATTATATTTTCTTAAATATTTCAGTTTCAAAGTCTCTTTCTGAATATATTCAATATAGTTTCATTTTTTCAAAGAAATATGTTTCTCTTTGAGGAATGGGGGATCCCCACGAAGAAAGATGTTTCCGTTATTTCTTTTATCTTTATTTTTTTAGTGATTTTTTTTGACAGAAAGACTGTAAGGGAACTCCCTACAGTCTTTGACAGAGAAAACTTTGAAGGAAAAATCTTTCTTTAAAACTTACTTAACATGTGAAAACTATTAAAATATAAAACTTCATCGCAAAACAAAAAAAATGTAGAAAATTCACAAATAATTTACCAAATATGACCATACATTTCACCTTTCCATAATTGTTCTTGGTTATTAGTAAGTTTACTCAAATTTCAAAATTCCAGGAATACTTCTTAAAAATTTCCCCAAGTTTCTGAATATTATGTTTCTAAATTATATTTTCTTAAATATTTCAGTTTCAAAGTCTCTTTCTGAATATATTCAATATAGTTTCATTTTTTAAAAGAAATATGTTTCTCTTTGAGGAATGGGGGATCCCCACGAAGAAAGATGTTTCCGTCATTTCTTTTATCTTTATTTTTTTCCTTTTTAGTGCTTTTTTTGACAGAAAGACTGTAAGGGAACCCCCTACAGTCTTTGACAGAAAAAACTTTGAAAGAAAAATATTTCTTTAAAAGTTACTTAACATGTGAAAACTATTAAAATATAAAACTTGATCGCAAAACAAAAAAATGTAGAAAATTCACAAATAATTTACGAAATATGACCATACATTTCACCTTTCCATAATTGTTCTTGGTTATTAGTAAGTTTACTCAAGTTTCAAAATTCCAGCAATACTTCTTAAAGATTCCCCCAAGTTTCTGAATATTATGTTTCTAGATTATATTTTCTTAAATATTTCAGTTTTAAAGTCTCTTTCTGAATATATTCAATATAGTTTCATTTTTTCAAAGAAATATGTTTCTCTTTGAGGAATAGGGGATCCCCACGAAGAAAGATGTTTCCGTTATTTCTTTTATCTTTATTTTTTTTCCTTTTTAGTGCTTTTTTTTTACGGAAAGACTGTAAGGGAACCCCTACAGTATAATTGATGCAACAAACCCAAATTGCAAGTATCATGCCTTGAACCTGGGTGGGTGGGAAGGCATCAGCCCCTTCCCACCACTAGGCTATGTCTTAGCAAGCCCATAAGCACACACAAACCCAAAGATGTTTTTAGTGCTATGTCTACACTAACTATGCAGCCACTTGTACAAAAACACCCTGTTGTCCATTGGCCGTTCTCATTGCCAACTTAACTAAACTCATAGACTAAATTTGTCGGACTTGAAATGTTTAGCGTTGAAGATGTCTGGTATCAAATTCCAGGGACCAAATATAGAATCGACCGCTAGTTAAGTGACCAAAATTGGTTTCCCCAAAACAAAAAAGACCACAAAAGCCTATATATATTTTTTGCATTAGGTATATATTTTGTACTCTCATGTCTCAAAAAAAATATTTTGAACTCTCTGCTCTGTATGTGCCATACAATAGTTGCCTTTTTTTTAGAATAGTTAGTTGCCTTTCTTTGGAGGACGTTTGGGTCTGCCTTTCATTTCGTCCGTTGATAAGTTTGGGCCAAAATTAATTGTCGCGATCGTTTGGGCGTGGCCTCTGCCGCCGCATTTCAGGCAGTCACATGCCATGTTCGTTTCCCTGGCAGCAAGTGTGGGCCGGGCCGTGGTTTAAAGCTGCTGGTGCAGTGTACGTACTGCGCTACTGTTTCCGGTCAGACGGTGCAGAGACTACAGCACTACACGTATCCAGTGGTCCAGTCGAAACCAACCCCTTTCGTTGAAAGAGGGATGGCGAGCATGGGCCGAGACGTGCAGCTGTTTCATTAGAGAACACTATTGTGTTTTGAGCTGGAGCTGGACACTTGTGGTAGTAGGGAATTTGCTTGTATGGAACCGGTAATAAATGGTTCTTATCATGGTCACATGCCTACTGTTCTTGGATCCTACTGGTACATACGTGGGCTGATTAAATTATTTGCCCAAGAGACGCGACACGGTGATCGTAGCAAGTGTACTACGTAGCATTATAATCAAAGACCCGAAGAGCAATATATAAACTAAACTGATGCGGGTAATTAGATGTGGTAAGGCGAGAGAGAGAGAGAGAGAGAGAG
>NC_041390.1:434017124-434032507 GCF_002162155.2 Triticum dicoccoides
GGGCTTACAGGTGATGGGCTCGGTGACGATGGAGGCGTGGTGGTGGGAGTGGTAGCGCGAGTAGAGGAAGTGGTGGTGCAGCGCGCGGTGGAACCAGTAGTAGAGGAACTCCACGGGCCCCGCGTGCAGCAGCGCCGTCGCCACCGCCCCGTCCGTCCGCCACAGCGGGAACCTCCGCACGCTCGGCATCGCCAGGTACCCGGCGTAGAAGAGCAGCCCGTTGAAGACGATCTGGTCGTCCCACCCGCGCTCGCGGTCCACCTGCTCGAACTCGATGCCGCGGTCCACGATGCGGTGCTTGCTGCGCGCGGTCTGGTAGCGGGACAGGCTGATCCAGATCTGGTTGTGGATCATCCGCAGCGCCAGCGACGGCAGGATCAGCGAGTAGGCCAGGTCGATGTCGCCCCACCCCTTGGTCATCACCCGGTACGCGCCGTGGACGACCACCGGCGCCATCACCAGGTACTGCGCCACCACACAACAGCATTTGGCCACGTTAATTAATCATAGTACTATGAGAGTAGTAATGAATTCCGCGAGACAACAAGAAACAACGCCGAACGGGTACCAGGTCGAGAATCTCCTCCTCTTCGAGGAAAGTAAATGCACTGTCTCATGCCCAGGACTGTCTCTTCGAGGAAAGTAAATTTTGTATTGTTCGTGTTGCTAAATCTAGCAAGAGCAGAACCATGCAACAACTATTGCGGGTGCCACACAAGAATATCCAAGCAAGTCTGCCAGGAGTGGCAACAGAAAACATTTGCTTTGGAAATACAGTACTGGTTTACTTGGTTGATGTATGAGTTCAACCAACCTACTCGTAGTTTCTTGCTCTGGAGAAGCCTCTTCCTACGCATCTCGACTCGAGCAACAGAGCAAAGAACGGAGGAAGAGCTAGCATTGTTATCGCCTGCGTAGTGCGTACCTTGAAGTTGCCCATCCTCTGCCATGGCCATTCAGTCAAAGGCCCCGGCCTGGTCGCCATGGCTGGCTGGCTATGGTCGCCTCCTTCCTTGCTTGCTTCCCACCCGGCCACCCCAATGGCCAATCAGAAGGAAGATGGTACTGAGTGCAGGCTCGCCCCTGCTACTGCGCCTCTCCTTGGTTTTTTATAAGCGCCACAGTGTGGGATTCACACGGCACCCTTTCAGGTTTCTACCCCACCACCCAGTGACACAAGGACACACCTCACCTCACCACTCTCTGTAAGTTTGTGTCATTGTGTGCGTGTGTGTGTGTGTGTGTGTGGCGTGACTTGCTCACACGGCAACGGGTCAGACAGAGGCTGCAGAGACTCCGTTTGGCGTCACGCACCATGTGTGCCTGGCAACGGGCCGACCACCCCACCCTATCCCCCGTTGCGGCCAGGCAAGGCTTTCAATTGATGTGCCAAACTACAAATCACGGCGTTTCACGCGCCAAATTGATACGGTTGGGCGGTAGCAAGACTAGTCCGGGCGGGCGGGAGTAGTAGACGAGTAGACGGACGTAGAGGCCGTTGCAACCAGAAGGAAGAAAGTTTGTTCGGGTCACGCCGAAAACGCTGCCTTGTCCGCCGCGTACGCGATGATTTACGTGCTGGGAACGAGGGGAGTCGGCTCGTTTTCTGCTGGGCAACAAGTATAGCGGCAGCCAAGAAACGTGACGTATTCCTACTTGTGTGATGTCGATGTCGTCGAGCGGAGAAGGAAATTGGTGTTTCGTAGCTGCGGTCAGAGAAACTTGGGTTGAGAGCAAGGACAGAAGAAGTATAAAGAGTAATGGAGTGAGGCGTTTTGGCTCACAGGATCATCTATGCGCTCAATAAAAAAATCAAAACAAAAACTAAAAAATTCGAAAAATTACAATTTTTTGGCATGGTAGATAATTTGTTGCGTGATGTCTGTTCCAAATTTCAAATCATTTGAACATCTGAGTAGCTCTCGGCAAAAAATAAATAAATTTGAGGTCTGTTAAATAGTATACTGTTCATATACTGTTCTAACTCAATTTGTCTTTTTTGTTGAGAGCTACTCAAATGTGTAAATGCTCTGAAATTTGGAGTGCACCTCATGCACCAAATTATGTACCTTCCACAAAATTTTTGGATTTTTTTTGAAGTTTTTATGATTTTTTCTCTTAAGCGGGTGCAGATGAGCCCGGGCTCAGAATTGGATATTCGCATTAAATTTATGTGCCTTTGTTCAGACTACCATCCATGCGTAAGCAGCACAATAATTGTCCCAAAAAATATCAAACAATTTTGACACATATACGCAACAGAAAAGACCAAGTCTCTTAGGAAATGGGAAAACTTTGTTTTTGCCATTCTAGTTTTTGCCCATTTTGCTTATGCTACTCTAGAATTAGACATATCACTTTTGCCACTCTTAGCTTCTGACAATACATTACAAATGCCATTTTGTGGCAAAAGCAATAATTTTTCATTTCACTTTTGCCACTTCAGATTTTGACAATGTATCATAATTGCCACTCTAAAATTATTGTTTTTGCCATGGAATGGCAATTGTGATGTATTGTCAAAAACTAAGAGTGGCAAAAGTGAAATGTCAAATTCTAGAGTGGCAAAAGCAAAGTGGTCAAAAGTTAGAGTGGCAAAAACAAAGTTTCCCCTTAGGAAATTTCTCACAAAAAGAGTCTCTTCGGAGAAGGTGCTTTTCTAAATAAGAAGAAAGAAGAGTCTTTTACCATTTTTTTTTATTTTTTCGAGAATAAGAAAGAAGAGTAACAAAGGTCCCTTCTGTAAGCCATGGAATTCCAGGTGATGGGGCTCGCGTCGCTCCTACGGGGAAATGTAATGGTCAGGGTCAGGAGGAGATTGATCCAAAAATCGTTGATACAACCGCTAGCCCTAAGAAACTCCTGGGCGAAAACATGGACTTGGACAAGAACGCAACAAAGTGCATGTAAATGGAGTCTTGATCTGGCCGAAGCCCCACCCGGTGTGCTGGCAATCACAGAGGGGAAGGGGGAGGATCTTCCTGAGCATGAATCCACTAGTTATAGTTCGAGCAGCAAGCGACAAACAAGAGTCGTGGTGACGGTGAAGCTAGATCTGCGGGCTCCCTCGAGGGTACCACTAGGAACAATGAGTCTCCTGTTTTGGAACTTTTTTTGGGGGGGGGGGCTCGCGAGGTTTTAGCCCTCTCAAAACCCAATATCCCCAGTCTTTTGTTTTCCTTTGTGAGACAAGACAAAGTTTAGTGAAGATGGAGAAATAGAAGTGGAGGCTCGGTCTTAAAGGATTTTGTGGTGTTTGCAGTGATGGCCGTAGAGGGGCTTGACACTCTTTTGGTACGAATCCCTGCAGGCCATAGTTCTTAATAAATGTGCAAGCTTTTATTGATGTGCACATGCTGAATGTGGGTAATGATTTTAGTTGGCGGACCTTGTTTGTTTGTGGGTGAAAGGATCGATGCGGTCTACTAGAGGGGGGTGAATAGGAGACTAATTTTTTTTAAGATGAATTACCATTTTTAGGGATTTGCAAATAAAGTAAGTTCTCCAGACATGCAACTAGATGATCACAACCTATATGGCAAGCAAGGTCAAAGCAATGTAAGTTAGGCAACAATATAATTAACAAGCCCACAAGCATACAAAACAAAGTAAAGTGCAGAAAAGGATTAACCACAAGTGAGTCAGGGACGCACATTTTATCCCAAGGTCACACTTTCTTGTGGAAGTGCTAATCTTTGTTAGATAAGTGTCGGTGCCATGGCTCCAGAACGCCACCAAGTAGCTCATCGTGTTCTCCTCGAGTCACCACCAATGGATGAGCCTCGAATCACTCGGGGGTTGGTCTTGAAGGTGATCACACCACACCTTTCCATAGGTCTCTGAAGCATGCCACAAGCAAGGAAGCCTATAAGAACCCTAAATGCCCAGGATACCAAGCTCAAAGAGTAACAAGTTGTTGGTGAAGAAATATTACATGAACGTGAATTGGTTTGGACAAAGTGTAGATCGGGCCTTGCTCACCCAATCCCCAAAGTATCAACAAATTTGGGTGGAGGGATTGAGAGATACGAGAAAAATAGACGTTGAAAATGGTGATTGCCCAACAAGGCAAAAGGATTAAGGTTGGAAGTAGGAGAAGACTAGTGTTCTCCCTTAGGTGACCGTTTCCAGCCGTTGGACTCCGTGCATGAAGGAAATATGCCCTGGGGGCAATAATAAAGTTATTATTTTATATTTCCTTATATCATGATAAATGTTTATTATTCATGCTAGAATTGTATTAACCGGAAACTTGATACATGTGTGGATACATAGACAAAACACCGTGTCCCTAGTAAGCCTCTACTAGACTAGCTCGTTAATCAAAGATGGTTAAGTTTCCTAACCATAGACATGTGTTTTCATTTGATGAATGGGATCACGTCATTAGGAGAAGGATGTGATGGACAAGACCCATCCGTTAGCTTAGCATAATGATCGTTCAGTTTTATTGCTATTGCTTTCTTCATGTCAAATACATATTCCTTCGACTATGGGATTATGCAACTCCCAGATAACGGAGGAATACCTTGTGTGATATCAAACATCGCAACATAACTGGGTGATTATAAAAATGATCTACAGGTATCTCCGAAGGTGTTTGTTTGGTTAGCATAGATCGAGATTAGGATTTGTCACTCCGAGTATCGGAGAGGTATCTCTGGGCCCTCTCGGTAATACACATCATGATAAGCCTTGCAAGCAATGTGACTAATGAGTTAGTTACGGGATGATGTATTATGGAATGAGTAAAGAGACTTGCCGGTAACGAGATTGAACTAGGTATGAAGATACCGACGATCGAATCTCGGGAAAGTGACATACCGATGACAAAGGGAATAACATATGTAGTCATTACGATATGACCGATAAAGATCTTCATAGAATATGTAGGAACCAATATGAGCATCCAGGTTCCGCTGTTGGTTATTGACCGGAGAGGTGTCTCGGTCATGTCTACATAGTTCTCGAACCCGTAGGGTCCGCACGCTTAACATTCGATGACGATTTTGTATTATATGAGTTATGTGATTTGGTGACCGAATGTTGTTTGGAGTCCCGGATGAGATCACGGACATGATGAGGAGTCTCGAAATGGTCGAGAGGTAAAGATTGATATATAGGATGATGGTATTCGGACACCGAAAGTGTTATGGGGGTACCGGGTGCATATCGGGTCACTAGAAGGGGTTCCGGGCATCCCCCCGGCAACTACATGGGCCTTAATGGCCCAAGAGGGGGACATACCAGCCCCTAAGGGGCTGGTGCGCAAAGGAAGGGGAGGAGAAGGGAGAAAGGAAGGGGAGGGATTCGGCCTCCCCCTTCCTTCCCTCCTCCTTCTTTCCCCCTCCGGATGGATATGGAGGGGGGGGGGGCGAATTGGGAGGCGCCCAAGTAGGATTCCTCCTACTTGGGGCACCCCCTTGGCTTCCTCTCCTCCCCTCCAACCTATATATATGAGGGGGGCACCTCTAGAACACACATCAATAGTTGTTAACCGTGTGCGGCGGCCCCCTCCACAGTTTACGCCCCCGGTCATATTCACGTAGTGCTTAGGCGAAGCCCTGCGCGGATTACTTCACCATCACCGTCAACATGCCGTCGTGCTGACAGAACTCTCCCTCAACACTTTGCTGGATCAAGAGTTCGAGGGACATCATCGAGCTGAACGTGTGCAGAACTCGGAGGTGCCGTACGTTCAGTGCTTGATCGGTCAGAACGAGAAGAAGTTCAACTACATCAACCACGTTGTCAAACGCTTCCGCTTTCGGTCTACGAGGGTACGTGGACACACTCTCCCCCTCTCGTTGCTATGCATCTCCTAGATAGATCTTGCGTGAGCATAGGAATTTTTTTGAAATTGCATGCTACGTTCCCCAACAGTGGCATCCGAGCCAGGTCTATGCATAGATGATATGCACGAGTAGAACACAAAGAGTTGTGGGCGGTGATCGTCATATTGCTTACCACCAATTTCTTATTTTGATTCGGTGTTATTTTTGGATGAAGCGGCCCGGACCAACCTTACATGACCACGTTCATGAGACCGGTTCCACCGACAGAAATGTAACTAGTTTTGCGTAAAGGTGGCTAGCAGGTGTTTGTTTCTCCAACTTTAGTTGAATCGAATTTGACTCCGACCGGTCCTTGTTGAAGGTTAAAACAGAAAACTTGATAAACCACTGTTGTGGTTTTTGATGCGTAGGTAAGAACGGTTGTTTCTAGAAGCCCGTAGCAGCCACGCAAAACTTGCAACAACAAAGTACAGGACGTCTAACTTTGCAGGGCATGTTGTGATGTGATATGGTCAATACATGATGTGATATACGTTATTGTATGAGATGATCATGTTTTGTAAAAGTCACTGGCAACCGGTAGGAGCCTTATGGTTGTCTCTTTATTGTATGAAATGCAAACGCCATGTAATTGCTTTACTTTATCACTATGTGTTAGCGATAGTTGTAGAAGCAATAGTTGGTGAGACGACCATGACGCTATGATGGAGATCAAGGTGTCAAGCCGGTGACGATGGAGATCATGACGGTGCTTTAGAGATGGAGATCAAAGGCACAGTATGAAGATGGCCATATCATGTCACATGTTTTGATTTCATGTGATGTTTATCTTTTATGCATCTTATTTTGCTTAGTACGGCAGTAGCATTATAAGATGATCCCTTACTAAAATTTCAAGGTATAAGTGTTCTCCCTGAGTATGCACCATCGCGACAGTTCGTTCTGTTGAGACACCATGTGATGATCGGGTGTGATAGGCTCTACATTCACATACAGCGGGTGCAAGACAGTTTTGCACATGCAGAATACTCGGGTTAAACTTGACGAGGCTAGCATGTACAGACATGGCCTTGGAACACTGGAGACTAAAAGGTCGAACGTGAATCATATAGTAGATATGATCAACATGGAGATGTTCACCATTGAAGACTAATCCATCTCATGTGATGATCAGACATGGTTTAGTTCATTTGGATCACGTAATCATTTAGATGACTCGAGGGATGTCTATCTAAGTGGGAGTTCTTAAGTAATTTGATAATTGAACTTAACTTATCATGAACTTAGTCCTGATAGTATTTGCATATCTATGTTGTAGATCAATAGCTCGCGTTGTAGCTCCGCTATGTTTTTGATACGTTCCTAGAGAAAACTAAGTTGAAAGATGATAGTAGCAATGATGCGGACTGGGTCCGTGATCTGAGGATTATCCTTGTTGCTACACAGAAGAATTATGTCCTTGATGCACCTCTAGGTGATAGACCTATTGCAGGAGCAGATGTTATGAATGTTTGACAAGCTCGGTATGATGACTACTTGATAGTTTAGTGCACCATGCTTTACGGCTTAGAATTGGGACTTCAAAAACATTTTGAATGCCACAGAGCATATAAGATGTTCCAAGAGTTGAAATTTGTATTTCAGACTCATGCCCATGTCGAGAGGTATGAGACCTCTCACAAGTACTTTGCCTACAAGATGGAGGAGAATGGCTCAGCTAGTGAGCATGTACTCAAAATGTCTGGGTAGTACAATCGCTTGAATCAAGTGGGAGTTAATCTTCCATATAAGATAGTAATTAACAGAGTTCTCTAGTCACTATCACTAAGCTACTAGAACTTTGTGATAAACTATAATATGCAAGGGATGACGAAAACGATTCCTGAGCTCTTCGCGATACTGAAATCAGCGAAGGTAGAAATCAAGAAAAAGCATCAAGTGTTGATGATTGACAAGACCACTAGTTTCAAGAAAAAGGGAAAAGGAAAAGAAAGGGAACTTCAAGAAGAATGACAAGCAATTTTCCACTCTCGTGAAGAAGCCCAAAGCTAGACCTATGCCTGAAACTGAGTGCTTCTACTGCAAAGGGAATGGTCACTGGAAGCGGAACTACCCCAAATACTTGGCGGATAAGAGGGATGGCAAAGTGAACAAAAGTATATTTGATGTACATGTAATTGATGTGTATTTTACTAGTGTTCATAGTAACCCCAGGGTATTTAATACTGGTTTAGTTGCTAAGATTAGTAACTCGAAACAGGAGTTACAAAATGAACGGAGACTAGTTAATGGCGAGGTGACGATGTGTGTTGGAAGTGATTCCAAGGTTGATAAGATCACCATTGCACACTCCCTCTACCTTCGGGATTAGTATTGAACCTAAATAAACGTTTTTTGGTGTTTGCGTTGAGCATGAATATGATTGGATCATGTTTATTGCAATACGATTATGCATTTAAGTCAGAGAATAATTGTTGTTCTGTTTACATGAATAAAACCTTCTATGGTCATACACATAATGTAAATGGTTTATTGAATCTCGATCCTAGTGATACACATATTCATAATATTGATGCCAAAAGATACAAAGTTGATAATGATAGTGCAACATATTTGCGGCACTACCATTTAGGTCATATTGGTGTAAAGCACATGAAGAAACTCCATGCAGATGGGCTTTTGGAATCACTTGATTATGAATCATTTGATACTTGTGACCATGCCTCATGGGCAAGATGACTAAAACTCCATTCTTCGGAACAATGGAGCGAGCTAATGACTTATTGTAAATAATACATACCGATGTATGTAGTCCGATGAGTGTTGAATCTCGCGGCGGGTATCGTTATTTTTTGACCTTCACAGCAAGTCTGAAACATTTGAAAAGTTCAAAGAATTTTAGAGTGAAGTGGAGAATCATCGTAACAAGAAAATAAAGTTTCTACAATCTGATCGCGGAGGCAAATATTTGAGTTACAAGTTTGGCCTTCATTTAAAACAATGTGGAATAGTTTCACAACTCACGCCACCTGGAACACCACGATGTAATGGTGTGTCCGAACGTCGTAACCGTACTTTATTAGATATGGTGCGATCTATGATGTCTCTTACCGATTTACCACTATTGTTTTGGGGTTATGCATTAGAGACAGCTGCATTCACGTTAAATAGGGCACCGTCTAAATCCATTGAGACGACACCATATGAACTGTGGTTTGGCAAGAAACCTAAGTTGTCGTTTCTTAAAGTTTGAGGTTTTGATGCTTATCTGAAAAAGCTTCAGCCTGATAAGCTCGAACCCAAATCAGAGAAGTGCGTCTTCATAGGATATCCAAAAGAAACTGTTGGGTACACCTTCTACCACAAATCCGAAGGTAAGATCTTTGTTGCTAAGAATGGATCCTTTCTAGAGAAGGAGTTTCTCTCGAAAGAAGTGAGTGGGAGGAAAGTAGAACTTGACGAGCTTGACTGACAAAGATCTTAAGCCGTCGAATACTGTTTTTGATGGTATGGTGCCTGGTAAGTTGGCGTATCCAGTGGGTAAGATATCCTTGGAAGTGGCCTTTGTTGATGATCATGATTCCAGATCGGAGATGTTGACCTTTGAGGTGATTAAAATCAAGAGCCCTTATCATGCTCTGTTTGGGCGGCCGGCTTATGCTAAGTTCATGGCAAGGCCTTGTTATGTGTATTTGCAGCTTAAGATGCCAGGTCACAAGGGTACTATCAAAGTGCATGGAAGCCAGAAGAAGTGTGAAGAAGGCAATGATGCTTATGCTTAATCTGTCTATGCAATAGAAGAATGAAGTTTTACAAGGATAATGTTGACCCGGCTGATATGACATCTTTAAAGAATCTAACAACGGATCATGATCCTTTGTTGAAGTTTAAGTCGACGACACTAAGCTACTTGACTTTGTTCCTGGTGATTCATCCAAGCAGTTTAGTATCAGTGCTAATCTGGATCAGAAATAGGAAAGCGTGCTCATCGAGTTCATCCATGAGAACCGAGACATCTTTACATGGAAACCTTCATACATGCCAGGTGTACCGAGGGAAATTGCTGAGCACACTCTCAATATTGATCCAAAGTTTAAACCGGTCAAGCAATTCCTTCGCCATTTTAATGAAGAGAGGCGCAAGGCCATTCACTACAAGAAATATGTCAACTAGTGACCTTCTGTCAGTGACCCTGGAAGAATTGGTCATAGAGCTACGACCATTTGAGATCAATTGGTCAAAAGCTGTTCGGGGGGCTCCAAACCCTCAACTATATCGACGATTTTTGTCAGAAAGGTCATAATTTCCTTACACGAAATGGTCATAAAGCAGACAACACTGGTCTGCTGCCTTATTTCTAGCTGATCACGACCAATATAGATGGTCATTACCTTGTAAATTGTGGTGGATTGCTATGACTAGGCGCCACCTCATCAGTTTTGCCTATGTGTCATGTCCATGTGTCAATTTTTGCCCTAGGTTGTGAAGCAACCTATATTTCTGTCATTCCCAAAATTCCCCAAAAAATCTCATAAATTCTTTGGGTCATATCTTCGTCAAATATGTAAAATTCCTTCCTTTCCTAGTTCAAAAATAATTCAACAATATTCGTTTTCCTATTCTGTTCACAATAATACTTTGTGAAGGAAGTGCTATTTATATATTCTTGATTACCCTCAAAAATTTTGGGCACTCTTTCCTATCCAAATTATTGTCTCATGACAAAATTCAGCTCCATTTTCCCAGTAAATCTTCCTCGGCAAATCCCAAAGTTTTTTTCCACCTAGAAGCATTGTGAAGGAAGTACCATTTTTATATATCCAAATGACATGAAATTTACACAGTTCCTTCATATGCCCAAATTATCACCCTCCTCCAAATTTCAGCTCAGTCAAATCATCTATGTGAGCCCAGGTTCAATTTATATTTTATGGCCAGATTGGCACATTGCAAAGCAAGTGTTATCCAAATCCCTCCTATTACCCTCAAACTTTTTGGGCACTCTCCCATACCCAAAACTATAAGGTAGATGATCATCCTCAGCCAAAACTCACTCCCATTGGCCACGTGCATTTCCCGTATCGCTAATCAAACACTTGGCTGCTAATTCATGTTTGAGCATAGTTCAGTCTTCTCGTGAGAATATTATGTTGTAATTTTATTCCTAGAACCTGCCTGGGGAGTACCCAACCCCCTAGACATGCCTAGGCCGCCTAGAACACATGGCAATGCCACAGCCACGTGGTGACCACGCGGCGGGCATGCGAGTTTACGCGCTCTGAAGTTAGGGCCCTCTTCCACCATCCAAACCTCGATGTATCGCCACCAAACCATGTATTTATGATTAAATAGATACTTATATACCTATAAATGATTTTTGTAAAAAATAAAGAGCAAACTATAAGGTAGATGTAGTTCAAAATTGACCCGCTTCCTACTGAATCGGCAGAAATTTGTCTTTTTCACAAGTGGTGGATCAAAACTTTTGACACCCAACCATTTTGTCAATTATGAATTAAATATGGCCTAATATTTTAGAAAAATGATTTGGTCCAATTTTGCAACAAATATATGGTAGCTCCTTCACACAAAAAACTCATTTTGGGCATTCAAAAAATGGAAAATGAATTTTCCGTGCAAAGAAAATGAAAACTCCCTTAGGCAACATTGTTTGGAATTCCAAGATGCACCCTTGTGCACAATATGAGATTATTTGAACAAACTATGCCTTGAATGTGGTCATAAGATTGATCATTTGGCTTGAAAGCCCTGAATCTTCACGCATGATAGCTCATTTCTGAGAACACTTTTTTTAAATAATTGCCGTATTACAAGTTTATTATTTTTCCTAGAAACTTGGTCAGATATAATGACATAATGCGAAGGTTTTCCATTTTTTTGATTATATTTTTGAATTTTCTATGCCCGTTTCGAAATGCGATCAAAATGGCGGGTTTGACCTTTCCTAGCTAGTGGTCGAATCTTGGAAAACTTTTGATGTTTCTCTGATTAAATAGATACTTATGTACCTATAAATGATTTTTTAATAAAGAGCAAACTATGAGGTAGCTGCAGTTCAAATTTGACCCGCTTCCTACTGAATCGGCGAGGATTTGTCTTTTTCACCAGAGGTGGATCAAGGCTTTTGACACCCAACCATTTGGTCAATTGTGAATCAAATATGGCCTAGTATTTTAGAAAATTGATTTGGTCCAATTTTGCAACAAATATATGGTAGGTCCTTCACAAAAAGAACTCAATTCGGGCACTCAGAAAATGGAAAATGAATTTTCCGTGCAAAGAAAATGAAAACTCCCTTAGGCAACATTGTTTGGAATTCCAAGATGCACCCTTGTGCACAATATGAGGTCATTTAAACAAACTATGCCATGAATGTGGCCATAAGATTGATCATTTGGCTTGAAAACCCTGAATCTTCACGCATGATAGCTCATTTCTGAGAACACTTTTTTTTAAATAATTGTCGTATTACAAGTTTATTATTTTTCCTGGAAACTTGGTCACATATAATGACACAATGCGAAGGTTCTCCAATTTTTTGATTTTTTTGAATTTTTTATGCCCGTTTCAAAATGCGATCAAAACGGCGGGTTTCACCATTCCTAGCTAGTGGTTGAATCTTGGAAAACTTTTGATGTTTCTCTGATGAAATAGATACTTATGTATCTAGAAATGATTTTTGAAAAAAATAAAGAGCAAACTATGAGGTAGCTGCAGTTCAAATCTGACCCGCTTCCTGCTGAATCGACGGGAATTTATCTTTTTTCAGCAGAGGTGGATCAAAACTTTTGAGACCCAACCCTTTGGTCAATTATGCATTAAATATAGCGTAATATTTTGTAAAATTGACTTGGTCCAATTTTTCAACAAATATATGGTAGGTCCTTCACACAAAAAAACTCATTTTGGGCACTCAGAAAATGGAAAATTGATTTTTCGTCCGAAGAAAATGAAAACTCCCTTAGGCAACATTGTCTGCCATTCCAAGATGCACTCTTATGCACAATATGAGATCATTTGAACAGACTATGCCATGAATGTGGCCAATTCATTGGTCATTTGGCTTGAAAGCCATGCAACTTCACATATGATAGCTTATTTCTGAGAAGACTTTTTAAAGGTATTTACAGTATTGCGAGTTTGTTATTTTTCGTGGACACTAGGTCACATATAGTGACACAATGCAAATGCTTTCCTTTTTTTTGATTTTTTTGAATTCTTTATGCCGATTTTAAAACACGGTCAAAACTGCGGGCATCATCGTTCGTACCTACTGGTGGAATCTTACTAAACTCATAGTGTTTCTCTAATGAAATATATACATGTGTACCTAAAAATTATTTTTGGAAAAAATAATGAGAAAACTATGAAGTAGATGTAGTTCAAATTTGAACCAATTCGTCCTAATTTGGTGCAAGTTGGTTTAAATGGCTAAAAAAGCTAGAAAGGTCGAAAATGCATACAAGTTGGTTATCATCCATAAAATGTGGTATAACTTGAGTGAAAATTTTTGTGGTGCGATTTTGCAAAATATCATTGGTAGTTGCTTCATAAACCCCTTTGTTTTTAGTATTTGGAGACTATTTTAAACGATACATGTCTCGAACCAATCAGGACGTCTCCCCCGGATCACCCTCCTGTAGGCGATCTGAGCCGTCCACGCCGTCCTGATCCAGCATCTCCTCACCTCTCCTACCTCCCTCGATCCCCTTCCCCCCCTTACACTCGGTCTCCTCCCTCGATCCCCTTCCCTCCCCAGAACGTCGTCGCCTCCCCCCGATCCCCTTCCCTCCGGAGAACGACGCCGCCGCCTCTCACACCTCATAGACCCCCTCCTCCCCTAGCCCTTTATCATCGCCCCCTCCTCCCCTCCTTCCCTAGCCCCTGCCACCCACCCGCTCCTGTCCTGCAGCAGATCGAGCATTATTTAGGGTTAGTTGTGGCTTTGCCCCATGCTGACCATGGCTCTCCGGCAACCAGGACGGCGACGACGTCGACAGGATCCGACGGGAGGGTCCTCCTGCGGCCACTCGCGAACCTACCCGTCCGCTAGGGTTTGAGCCACCGCGTCGCCGACGTGGCTCCGGCGTTGTTCCGGTGATCCGGTGACTCAGGTGAGTCCCTCCACTCCTCCTCGTTGCATCTCCACATATCTGCCTCACCATGTTCCCTCTCCCTCTCAGATCCGTCCTCGCTCGAGCACTGGGATGCCATGGACGGGATGGCCATTTCCCCCTGCTCCGACGCCATGGAGGCCGCCTTCTCCTAATCAAACCCTAGCATTCCTCCCCAGCCACAGCAGTGCCGCCGATGGATCCCGCCAAGGCTCCCTAAGGCTGAGGGTAAGATCCCGCCCATGCTCCCTGATTCCCCTCTTTCATTCTGCACATTGCACCACTTACTCTATACATATGTGCTGGTTGCATGAATCAAGGGTGGTTATCCATGTCTGCAATATTTTAGGTTTTGTAGTGGGAGCAGGTTGGCTGCTGTTTGCTGGATTCCTTCAACCTGACGGCTCCTTGGATTGGGCCAGCCCTAGTCCTTGTGTGCAGTGCAACTTGGTGCACTGTTGCCTCTGCCTGAGGCTATAGGGCGTGTGAGGCTGCACAATTTTAATGTGGACATAAAGACGAATGACATATCACCACTTTCAAGCTAATTATTTCACACTGTGATTTTTGATGATCTTTCACTATAGTTATTTCAAGCTAATTTGCAACCAGTTGTTTACTTTCTGTACCAAGTTTCATGTTCGAGTCCTAGCATCTTAACCTCGGTACTGTGGTGATTTTTGCAGGAGTTGAGTGAGTGCACAAGGATTTGGTGAGGGATCTCACCATGTAGAACTCAAAAACCAGGTAGCTTCCATGTGTTTCTTCTGTCCTTCCTTTTGTGCATGTGTTTGTTTCCCAAGCACATCTGTAGTCCTTTCTACACATGCATGTGCATCTCTGAGCCAGTGTCTACCACCTCGATGGACAGCAGTACCCAAATGATGGCATATCGCAGTTAGTATTAAATAGGTCTAACGTACTGGGACCAGTGTAGGTCAAATAGCCATTTACTTCTGCATAGTGAAATAGTATTTACAGATCCTGTGTTGACTAGGCCTTTTCTTTCTTTATTATCTTTGTCAAGCCAATAAGATAGTTGTATGATTTGTATCTATTGTTGGTAGCATATTAGCATCACTGTAAATAACTACATATACTACATGTTTTCTATTGCAAGTGAATGATGTCAATTTGGTTTGAAATGAATTACCAAACTGGAACGCGAAGCTGCTGAGCATATATACTAATTAATAGTATGCTCTGTTAATCTTTTTATACAAATATACTAGAATTAGATATGTATTTTACACTATGTTTCTTGTCGTTCTGTGTTCAGTAGGAATGTCGTTCTGTGTTCAGTAGGAATTTGATCCAGCACAATAGCTTACTTAATTTCTTTACACTACCTTGTTGTTTGACCGCTATTTTTATGGTTTGGATGTATATACGACATGGTGGGCTGCTGGATGTGGATTGTGAGTCCACGGCAAGACCGACCTTGAAACATCAA
>NC_041390.1:434032912-434073361 GCF_002162155.2 Triticum dicoccoides
TCACGTCTAATCATCCTTTTCTCCTCCAGCCACCTTCTCAAGTGGAAGATGATCCTGCTGCCGTCAAGTCTCTGTTTCTTGTCAGTTGTCAGCTTCAATTAATACATGTACTTTTGGTTATGCAAAGGTAGGTTCTGCTGTTAGATCTTGTAATTAGTTGTAGATGGAGTTTCTGCTTGTTTGAAATCCCAAGGACTGCCCGGTAGTAGTGTATAATAGGTAAGCTTTTAAAAGTATGGTTGATCGGCTGGACCATATTCCATGTTTACTTTTGGTACCGTTTTCACCCCTGATATTAACATTGGTCGGCCCTCTGAAATGCGAATATATGTTTGCTCTAGTTTCATGCTGGCAACTCAACAACATCTACAGAGCAACGGACGACGACTACATGTAATGTAAAGCAGAAGATAGGATTTTGTACTGTAAAAAATACAGCATCTGCCTAGTTAAAAAGGTGTTCACCAGAATCCCATAGATAGTCTCGGCACTTGTCGCAGAGAAGCATATAGAAGTACATGTTTTCTAGAGTTGTGCGTAACTGAACCTGTCAGACTAAATAGATCATGTTTAGGGTTTCTTGTGTGTGTTTTCTACACACACACATGGTCCTTCCTTTTAAATCTCCTCTGCTGCTTACTGACATAGTGCTACGCACGTATAGTAGTTGAGTAGTAGTGCATAGAGACTCTGGAGAAAAGTTTACATGCTTAAACATTATGCTTAATAATGAAAAAGTTATAGTTCCCTTGTAGTAGTATGTTTATGAATGGCTCCATGAAATGATTGTTCAGTACTTAAAATATTTGAATCCGGGTTAATGTAATCACTCGCTGCATCCTGTTTGATTGACAAGAGATGCTAATAGGAAAAGCATCTACTGCTGCTTTTGCTTTTCCTCTGCACACAAGTAAATCAAAGCATCCTATTTTGACATGCATAGCTGAATTGATTGGAAAAGGGATGGCCAGGAACTGTCTAGAGTCATAAACAATAGACAGAATAAAGAGAAGAGAGTGTACTTAAACAACACTTCTTTTATGGGAGTATATACTTGCTATCATGTAGTAGCATCAGCTCTTTATCTGGAAAAAGAATACCATCAACTATTATCAAATAGCACAACTAGTGATCTGTGTGGTTTTAGTGAATGGGCAGCTGCAGATGTAGACTATAGTGATGAGCACCAATAGTACTGTAGTAGTATCCCAGCTCTGAAGAAAAGCTGGTAACAAAATTGATGCATATGATTAAACTGATGTGTAATTTGTTGTCCGCAACTGACACGTAAATGCTTTCTCAGGTATCGGAGCAGCAGCGAGCCACTGACCTTTTCTCGCAGAAGGTGAAGAGGTCGCGTTTAGCACTCTGGACAAGGTATCGTCGTCCTACAAATTCTTACAAGAGTTTCAGACCTACAAGACACAAATAGAATGAATTGATGTGTTTATATGCCATGGAATTTACTTTACTTAAAGATGTTATTGTTGTGTCGTA
Source organism: Triticum dicoccoides (assembly GCF_002162155.2). Classification (NCBI taxonomy): domain Eukaryota; kingdom Viridiplantae; phylum Streptophyta; class Magnoliopsida; order Poales; family Poaceae; genus Triticum; species Triticum dicoccoides. Next base: position 434,034,410 of record NC_041390.1, read on the forward strand.
GAAAATTTGATTTATATCTACCGTTTTGTCCAGATTAGAAATATGTGTGATGCGTGGTTTCAGAAACTAATGCTATATGTAGGCTTAAGAAACTGAGCAAGGGAAACCATTATATCCCCTTGTTTTATACACTGTAATTTAAATCTACTAGCATTGTTGTGTGTCTATATGAGTTAGAGTGCATTGCTTGTCTGACACATGTGCTGATGTCTTGTGAATCAGCTGGAGCTGCTCTCCTTCTTCCTGATCGAGCCGAGCCTCGTGACTACATCAATTATGGCAGCGACGACCATCTACACTACTCAGTGCATGCTCAACGGGTGCTGGTCCTGGAACAAGTGTCGTGAGCTCCACACAAAGTACTCGGAAGATCAGCTCTGGTGTGTAAACACACTTTGTACTTATTGTCTTTCATTCAGACCAGACTTGAGTTCAGCAAGATAAATTTGGGTAATAGCTTTTGTACTGACGGTTGCTGTTTGGTTTGGTTTGGTTTGCAGGGACTACAGTTCGACGATTCGTCTACCATGTATCTTTGGCTACGAACATCATCTAGAGGTATGACATTGTCCCACCTCTCTATTCTATCTTGCTACTCTTCTCCCTGCATCCAAGAAAATTGGTGCTTAATTTGCTATTGATTTGCAGTCACTGTTCATTAACACCAAGTCTAAACTGTTGCTTTGATTTTTCCTGTTACTTACGCTAGCAGTATGACCCAGAATGAGGAGGACCTGCTCACTGACCAGGACAAGCTACGACCTCCCAGCTTGTCTGATCCAGGTATGACATTGACCGACCTCTTCCGGAAGAAGGCCACGGTCGCGAGCCCCTCTGGATCAAAATAGGTATCCCTTTCCACCTCTCTTTTTGGATTCACTCAATGTTTTGCCTCGTGGATTGGTACTGTAATGTGAAGTCTGGTCCTTGTTTACTTCCTATAATTGGATTACGAGTTGTCCCTTGTTACTTCCTTGTTTACTTCCTATAAAGTCTGGTCCATTGTTATATACTTCTCATTGTAGGATGGCGAGTTGTCACAGCTGGAGCATGTCTCATAAGAGAGAGCAATGAAGTCGATTGTACTATTAGGATTGTAGCAGATGTGCCATAATTGTCTTATTGTATATTCCCTCCGTTTCTGCTATATTCTTGTGTAAGGAAATGTATTCCATAGATGGTTTTGTTGTGTTATGTAAACCTAGGAGATGTGTTATGTGATGTGATATGATGGATGATTTGAATTCAACATGGAGTTTTCTTGATTTGAATATGAAACAATGTTGGATGACGTGTGTTACTGGGTTGAAGAGGTCTTTGTTGGGGAACGTGGTAATTTCAAAAAAAATTCCTACGCACACGCAAGATCATGGTGATGCATAGCAACGAGAGGGGAGAGTGTGATCTACGTACCCTTGTAGACCGACAGCGGAAGCGTCAACACAACGCGGTTGATGTAGTCGTACGTCTTCACGGCCCGACCGATCAAGCACCGAAACTACGACGCCTCCGAGTTTTAGCACATGTTCAGCTCGATGACGATCCCCGGACTCCGATCCAGCAAAGTGTCAGGGTAGAGTTCCGTCAGACGACAGCGTGGTGACGATCTTGATGTACTACCGTCGCAGGGCTTCGCCTAAGCACCGCTACAATATTATCGAGGATTATGGTGGAAGGGGGCACCGCACACGGCTAAGAATATGATCACGTGGATAAACTTGTGTGTCTAGGGGTGTCCCTTGCCTCCGTATATAAAGGATCAAACGGGGGGTGCGACCGGCCAGGAGGAGGGCGCGCCAGGAGGAGTCCTACTCCCACCGGGAGTAGGATTCCCCCCCCCCTTTCCTAGTTGGAATAGGATTCGGGAGGGGGAAAGAGGAGAGAGAGAAGGAAGGGGGGCACCGCCCCCCTCTCCTTGTCCTATTCGGACTAGGGGGGAGGGGCGCACGGCCCAGCCCTGGCCACCTCTCCTCTCTTCCACTAAAGCCCACTAAGGCCCATATACCTCCCGGGGGGTTCCGGTAACCTCCCGGTACTCCGCTAAAATCCCGATTTCACCCGGAACGCTTCCGATATCCAAATATAGGCTTCCAATATATCAATCTTTATGTATCGACCATTTCGAGACTCCTCGTCATGTCCGTGATCACATCCGGGCTCCGAACAAACTTCGCTACATCAAAATGCATAAACTCATAATTTAACTGTCATTGAAACCTTAAGCGTGCGGACCCTACGGGTTCGAGAACAATGTAGACATGACCGAGACACGTCTCCGATAAATAACCAATAGCGGAACCTGGATGCTCATATTGGCTCATACATATTCTACGAAGATCTTTTATCGGTCAGACCGCATAACAACATACGTTGTTCCCTTTGTCATCGGTATGTTACTTGCCCAAGATTCGATCGTCGGTATCTCAATACCTAGTTCAATCTCATTACCGGCAAGTCTCTTTACTCGTTCCGTAATACATCATCTCACAACTAACTCATTAGTTGCAATGCTTGCAAGGCTTATGTGATGTGCATTACCGAGAGGGCCCAGAGATACCTCTCCGACAATCGGAGTGACAAATCCTAATCTCGAAATACGCCAACCCAACATGTACCTTTGGAGACACCTGTAGAGCACCTTTATAATCACCCAGTTACGTTGTGACGTTTGTTAGCACACAAAGTGTTCCTCTGGCAAACGGGAGTTGCATAATCTCATAGTCATAGGAACATGTATAAGTCATGAAGAAAGCAGTAGCAACATACTAAACGATCGGGTGCTAAGCTAATGGAATGGGTCATGTCAATCAGGTCATTCATCTAATGATGTGATCCCATTAATCAAATAACAACTCTTTGTCCATGGTTAGGAAACATAACCATCTTTGATTAACGATCTAGTCAAGTAGAGGCATACTAGTGACACTCTGTTTGTCTAAGTATTCACACATGTATTATGTTTCCGGTTAATACAATTCTAGCATGAATAATAAACATTTATCATGATATAAGGAAATAAATAATAACTTTATTATTGCCTCTAGGGCATATTTCCTTCAGTCTTGTGCCCAAACAATTTCGTCTATTTTTTTCAAAATCTGAGATCTAATATTGGACAAATAACTGGGCTGAAAAAGGCCACAACCCAACAAGCATTGGACTTTCTAAGAAATGAAACAAAAAAAGCCTAAAAAAGGCTGAGGCCCCCCAAAACGGAAGAAGCTTAGAAAACAAGAAGGCTGAATTGTTGGGTATGGCCCATATAGCTAACCAAAAATTAATAGGAAAAACATACTAAATGGGCTGAATTGTTGGGCTTGGCCCATGTAAAACACCAAATTGGACCGGGCTGAATCTTATCAACAACCTTTTCAATTGGTCGCAATTTTGCCACGTCGGATTCGACGTGGCCTGGGTAGACAACTAGCGACCAAAACAGAAGGTCATAGGATCAATGACCTTTTGTTTTGGTCGTGGAATTCCACGACCTTCTCATAGAGAAGGTCGTTAATTTCAGTTTACGACCACCAGCTTTTGACCTTCTGTTTTTTGTCACAAAAAGGTCACAAATGAAAAACCATGACCTTTCAGTGACCAATAGTGATGGTCGCAAGTTGACATATTTCTTGTAGTGATTGGTGAAGAAGTGGCCCGGCTCTTGGCGGCTTGGTTTATTGTAGAAGTTTTTCACCCTGAGTGGTTAGCTAATCTGGTGCTGGTACTTAAGAAAAAGGGTACTTGGGATATGTGTGTGGCTTACACAGACCTAAACAAGGCTTGTCCGGCTGATCCTTTTGCTCTCCCCCATATTGATCAGATGATTGATGCTATGGCGAGTTGTGAGCATTTGAGTTTTTTGGATGCTTACTCTGGTTATCATCAGATCGAGATGGCAGTTAAGGACCAGGAGAAGACAACTTTCATCACTCCCTTTGGAGCCTTATGTTATGTGTCTATGCCCTTTGGGCTCAAGAGTGCCCAGGCGACTTACCAGCGGTGTGTGCAAAATTGCCTTCATAATCAAATTGGGTGTAATGTTCATGCTTATGTGGATGATATTGTGGTGAAGTCCAGGAAGAAGGAAACCCTGATATATGATCTAAAGGAGACCTTTGACAATCTTCGGGTCTACAAAATGATGCTTAACCCGGCCAAATGTGTCTTGGGTGTACCAGCAGGCAAGCTCTTGGGATTTTTGGTTTTTGAACGTGGTATTGAAGCTAACCCGGAGAAAATAAAGGCTATCACTTCCCTGGCTAAGCTGGCGTGTATTAACGATGTTCTGCGTCTGGCGGGTCATATTGTGGCCATAAGCTGGCTGGGTGAAAAGGCTATCCCTCTATACCAGATGATGAAGAAGGCAGATCACTTTGTCTGGAGTGATGATGCTGATCAGGCGTTTGAGGCCTTGAAGAAACAGTTAGCTTAGCCGCCGGTTCTTACTACTCCCATTGATAAAGAGCCCTTGTTGTTGTATGTGGCTGCCAATAGCCGAGCTGTTAGCGTGGCAATTGTGGTGGAAAGGAAGGAATCAGGCAAGGAGCACTCGGTTCAGCGCCCAATTTATTACATCAGTGAGGTGCTCATTGAGTCCAAGCAGAGGTATCCGCATTGGCAGAAGCTTGTATATGGGTGTTCATGGCTAGTCGAAAGCTCAAGCAATATTTTTCGGGTCATCCCACCACTGTGGTTAGTTCTGCTCCTTTAGGGGATATTATTCAAAACAGAGAAGCCACATGTCGGGTAGCCAAGTGGGCCATTTGAAGGAAATATGCCCTAGAGGCAATAATAAAGTTATTATTTATTTCCTTATAATCATGATAAATGTTTATTATTCATGCTAGAATTGTATTTACCGGAAACATAATACATGTGTGAATACATAGACAAACAAAGTGTCACTAGTATGCCTCTACTTGACTAAGCTCGTTAATCAAAGATGGTTATGTTTCCTAACCATGAACAATGAGTTGTTATTTGATTAACGAGGTCACATCATTAGTAGAATGATCTGATTGACATGACCCATTCCATTAGCTTAGCACCTGATCGTTTAGTATGTTGCTATTGCTTTCTTCATGACTTATACATGTTCCTATGACTATGAGATTATGCAACTCCCGTTTACCGGAGGAACACTTTGGGTACTACCAAACGTCACAACGTAACTGGGTGATTATAAAGGAGTACTACAGGTGTCTCCAATGGTCGATGTTGGGTTGGCGTATTTCGAGATTAGGATTTGTCACTCCGATTGTCGGAGAGGTATCTCTGGGCCCTCTCGGTAATACACATCACATAAGCCTTGCAAGCATTACAACTAATATGTTAGTTGTGAGATGATGTATTACGGAACGAGTAAAAGAGACTTGCCGGTAACGAGATTGAACTAGGTATTGGATACCGACGATCGAATCTCGGGCAAGTAACATACCGATGACAAAGGGAACAACGTATGTTGTTATGCGCTCTGACCGATAAAGATCTTCGTAGAATATGTAGGAGCCAATATGGGCATCCAGGTCCCGCTATTGGTTATTGACCAGAGACGTGTCTCGGTCATGTCTACATTGTTCTCGAACCCGTAGGGTCCGCACGCTTAAGGTTACGATGACAGTTATATTATGAGTTTATGCATTTTGATGTACCGAAGGTTGTTCGGAGTCCCGGATGTGATCACGGACATGACGAGGAGTCTCGAAATGGTCGAGACGTAAAGATTGATATATTGGAAGCCTATATTTGGATATCGGAAGTGTTCCGGGTGAAATCGGGATTTTACCGGAATACCGGGAGGGTTACCGGAACCCCCCGGGAGCTATTTGGGCCATAGTGGGCCTTAGTGGAAAAGAGAAGGGGCTGCCCTAGATGGGCTGCGCGCCCCCCCTTCCCCTAGTCCTATTAGGACTAGGAGAGGTGGCCGGTGAAGGAAATATGCCCTAGAGACAATAATAAAGTTATTATTTATTTCCTTATTTCATGATAAATGTTTATTATTCATGCTAGAATTGTATTAACCGGAAACATAATACATGTGTGAATACATAGACAAACAAAGTGTCACTAGTATGCCTCTACTTGACTAGCTCGTTAATCAAAGATGGTTATGTTTCCTAACCATGAACAATGAGTTGTTATTTGATTAACGAGGTCACATCATTAGTAGAATGATCTGATTGACATGACCCATTCCATTAGCTTAGCACCCGATCGTTTAGTATGTTGCTATTGCTTTCTTCATGACTTATACATGTTCCTATGACTATGAGATTATGCAACTCCCGTTTACCGGAGGAACACTTTGGGTACTACCAAACGTCACAACGTAACTGGGTGATTATAAAGGAGTACTACAGGTGTCTCCAATGGTCGATGTTGGGTTGGCGTATTTCGAGATTAGAATTTGTCACTCCGATTGTCGGAGAGGTATCTCTGGGCCCTCTCGGTAATACACATCACATAAGCCTTGCAAGCATTACAACTAATATGTTAGTTGTGAGATGATGTATTACGGAACGAGTAAAGAGACTTGCCGGTAACGAGATTGAACTAGGTATTGGATACCGACGATCGAATCTCGGGCAAGTAACATACCGATGACAAAGGGAACAACGTATGTTGTTATGCGGTCTGACCGATAAAGATCTTCGTAGAATATGTAGGAGCCAATATGGGCATCCAGGTCCCGCTATTGGTTATTGACCGGAGACGTGTCTCGGTCATGTCTACATTGTTCTCAAACCCGTAGGGTCCGCACGCTTAAGGTTACGATGACAGTTATATTATGAGTTTACATGTTTTGATGTACCGAAGGAGTTCGGAGTCCCGGATGAGATCGGGGACATGACGAGGAGTCTCGAAATGGTCAAGACGTAAGGATTCATATATTGGATGATATGGTTAGGCCAAGGGGTCAAGCCCATGAGGCTTTAGGTCGGTGCAAAAGGAGTTTTGCGGAGGCCAGGGGGCCAAACGCCGGAGACCCTGGCGTCTGGCCCTGGGCCAGACATCGAGGCCCATGGCGTCTGGGCCAGACGCCAAGGATTGTGGCGTTTGGTCCTGGAGTCCGAGTGGGACTCTTGCCTTTCGGGCAAAACCGACTTTGAGGAGGCTTTTGCTCCAAGTTTCGACCCCGGGGCTCAACATATAAATAGAGGGGCAGGGCTAGCACCAAAGACACAACAAGTTGATCCACGTGATCTATTCCTTAGCCGTGTGCGGCGCCCCCAGCCACCATATTCCTCGATAATACTGTAGCGGAGTTTAGGCGAAGCCCTGCTGCTGTAGTTCATCAAGATCGTCACCACGCCGTCGTGCTGACGGAACTCTTCCCCGACACTTTGCTGGATCGGAGTCCGGGGATCGTCATCGAGCTGAACGTGTGCTCGAACTCGGAGGTGCCGTAGTTTCGGTGCTTGATCGGTTGGATCAGGAAGACGTACGACTACTTCCTCTACGTTGCGTCAACGCTTCCGCAGTCGGTCTGCGTGGGTACGTAGACAACACTCTCTCCTCTCGTTGCTATGCATCACATGATCTTGCGTGTGCGTAGGAATTTTTTTGAAATTACTACGAAACCCAACAGTGGTATCAGAGCCAGGTTATTTATGTTGATGTTATATGCACGAGTAGAACACAAGTGAGTTGTGGACGATACAAGTCATACTGCCTACCAGCATGTCTTACTTTGGTTCGGCGGTATTATTGGACGAGACGACCCGGACCAACCTTACGCGTACGCTTACGCGAGACCGGTTCCCTCGACGTGCTTTGCACAGAGATGGCTTGCGGGCGACTGCCTCTCAAACTTTAGTTGAACCAAGTATGGCTACGCCCGGTCCTTGCGAAGGTTAAAACGGAGTCTATTTGACAAACTATCGTTGTGGTTTTGATGCGTAGGTGAGATTGGTTCTTACTTAAGCCCGTAGCAGCCACGTAAAACATGCAACAACAAAGTAGAGGACGTCTAACTTGTTTTTGCAGGGCATGTTGTGATGTGATATGGTCAAGGCATGATGCTGAATTTTATTGTATGAGATGATCATGTTTTGTAACCGAGTTATCGGCAACTGGCAGGAGCCATATGGTTGTCGCTTTATTGTATGCAATACAATCGCGATGTAATGCTTTACTTTATTACTAAATGGTAGTGATAGTCGTGAAAGCATAAGATTGGCGAGACGACAACGATGCTACGATGGAGATCAAGGTGTCGCGCCGGTGACGATGGTGATCATGATGGTGCTTCGGAGATGGAGATCACAAGCACAAGATGATGATGGCCATATCATATCACTTATATTGATTGCATGTGATGTTTATCTTTTTATGCATCTTATCTTGCTTTGATTGACGGTAGCATTATAAGATGATCTCTCACTAAATTATCAAGAAGTGTTCTCCCTGAGTATGCACCATTGCGAAAGTTCTTCGTGCTGAGACACCACGTGATGATCGGGTGTGATAGGCTCTATGTTCAAATACAACGGGTGCAAAACAGTTGCACACGCGGAATACTCAAGTTATACTTGACGAGCCTAGCATATACAGATATGGCCTCGGAACACGGAGACCGAAAGGTCGAGCGTGAATCATATAGTAGATATGATCAACATAGTGATGTTCACCATTGAAACTACTCCATCTCACGTGATGATCGGACATGGTTTAGTTGATTTGGATCACGTGATCACTTAGAGGATTAGAGGGATGTCTGTCTAAGTGGGAGTTCTTAAGTAATATGATTAATTGAACTTAAATTTATCATGAACTTAGTCCTGGTAGTATTTTGCAAATTATAGATCAATAGCTCGCGTTGTTGCTTCGCTGTGTTTATTTTGATATGTTCCTAGAGAAAATTGTGTTGAAAGATGTTAGTAGCAATGATGCGGATTGGATCCGTGATCTGAGGATTATCCTCATTGCTGCACAGAAGAATTATGTCCTTGATGCACCGCTAGGTGACAGACCTATTGCAGGAGCAGATGCAAACGTTATGAACATTTAGCTAGCTCAATATGATGACTACTTGATAGTTTAAGTGCACCATGCTTAACGGCTTAGAATCGGGACTTCAAAGACGTTTTGAACGTCATGGACCATATGAGATGTTCCAGGAGTTGAAGTTAATATTTCAAGCAAATACCCGAGTTGTGAGATATAAAGTCTCCAACAAGTTCTATAGCTAAAAGATGGAGGAGAATCGCTCAACTAGTGAGCATGTGCTCAGATTGTCTGGGTACTACAATCGCTTGAATCAAGTGGGAGTTAATCTTCCAGATAAGATAGTGATTGACAGAATTCTCTAGTCACCATCACCAAGTTAGTAGAACTTCGTGATGAACTATAATATGCAAGGGATAACGGAAACAACTCCCAAGCTCTTCGTGATGATGAAATCAATGAAGGTAGAAATCAAGAAAAACATCAAGTGTTGATGGTTGATAAGACCACTAGTTTGAAGAAAAGGGCAAAGGGAAGAAGGGGAACTTCAAGAAGAACGGCAAGCAAGTTGCTGCTCAAGTGAAGAAGCCCAAGTTTGGTCCTAAGCCTGAGACTAAGTGCTTCTACTGCAAAGGGACTGGTCACCGGAAACGGAATCACCCCAAGTGATTGGCGGATAAGAAGGATGGCAAAGTGAACATAAGTATATTTGATATACATGTTATTGATGTGTACTTTACTAGTGTTTATAGCAAATCCTAAGTATTTGATACTAGTTCAGTTGCTAAGATTAGTAACTCGAAACGGGAGTTGCAGAATAAACAGAGACTAGTTAAGGGTGAAGTGACGATGTGTGTTGGAAGTGGTTCCAAGATTGATATGATCATCATCGCACACTCCTTATAATTTCGGGATTAGTGTTGAAACTAAATAAGTGTTATTTGGTGTTTGCGTTGAGCATGAATATGATTTGAACATGTTTATTGTAATACGGTTATTCATTTAAGTAAAAGAATAAATTGCTGTTCTGTTTACATGAATAAAACTTTATATGGTTACACACCCAATGAAAATAGTTCATTGGATCTCGATCTTAGTGATACACATATTCATAATATTGAAACCAAAAGATGTAAAGTTAATAATGATAGTGCAACTTATTTATGGCACTGCCGTTTAGGTCATATTGGTGTAAAGCGCATGAAGAAACTCCATGCTGATGGGATTTTGGAATCACTTGATTATGAATCACTTGATGCTTGCGAACCATGCCTTATGGGCAAGATGACTAAAACGCCGTTCTCCGGAACAATGAAGCAAGCAACAGATTTGTTGGAAATCATACATACCGATGTATGTGGTCCGATGAAAGGCTTACAGCAGGTATCATTATTTTCTGACCTTCACAAGATGATTTGAGCAGATATGGGGATATCTACTTGATGAAACATAAGTCTGAAATAATTGAAAGGTTCAAAGAATTTCAGAGTGAAGTGGAAAAATCATCGTAACAAGAAAAATAAAGTTTCTGCGATCTGATCACGGAGACGAATATTTGAGTTACGAGTTTGGTCTTCAATTAAAACAATGTGGAATAGTTTCATAGCTCACGCCACCTAGAACACCACAATGTTATGGTGTGTCCGAACGTCGTAACCGCGCTTTATTGGATATGGTGCGATCTATGATGTCTCTTATTGATTTACCATTGTCGTTTTGGGGTTATGCATTAGAGACAGCTGCATTCACGTTAAAAAGGCACCATCTAAATCCGTTGAGACGACACTATATGAACTGTGGTTTAGCAAGAAACCCAAGTTGTCGTTTCTTAAAGTTTGGGGCTGCGATGCTTATGTGGAAAAGTTTCATCCTGATAAGCTCGAACCCAAATCGGAGAAGTGCGTCTTCATAGAATACCCAAAGGAAATTGTTGGGTACACCTTCTATCACAGATCCGGAGGCAAGATATTCGTTGCTAAAAATGGATCCTTTCTGGAGAAGGAGTTTCTCTCGAAAGAAGTGAGTGGGAGGAAAGTAGAACTTGATGAGGTAACTGTACCTGCTCCCTTATTGGAAAGTAGTTCATCACAGAAATCAGTTCATGTGACAAATACACCAATTAGTGAGGAAGCTAATGATATTGATCATAAAACTTCAGATCAAGTTACTACAGAACCTCGTAGGTCTTCCAGAGTAAGATCTGCACCAGAGTGGTGTAGTAATCATGTTCTGGAAGTCATGTTACTAGACCATGATGAACCTACGAACTATGAGGAAGCGATGATGAGCCCAGATTCCGCGAGATGGCTTGAGGCCATAAAATCTGAGATATGATCCATGTATGACAACAAAGTATGGACTTTGATTGACTTGCTCGATGATCAGCAAAGCCATGTTAAATAAATGGATCTTCAAGAGGAAGACGGACACTGATAGTAGTGTTACTATCTACCAAGCTCGACTTGTTGCAAAAGTTTTTCAACAAGTTCAAGGTGTTGAATACGATGAGGTTTTCTCACTCGTATCGATGCTTAAGTCTATCTGAATCATGTTAGCAATTACCACATTTTATGAAATCTGGCAAATGGATGTCAAAACTGCATTCCTTAATGGATTTATTAAAGAAGAGTTGTATATGATGCAACCAGAAGGTTTTGTCAATCCTAAAGGTGCTAACAAAATGTGCAAGCTCCAGCGATCCATCTATGGACTGGTGCAAGCATCTCAGAGTTGGAATATACGCTTTGATAAGTTGATCAAAGCATATAGTTTTATATGGACTTACGATGAAGCCTGTATTTACAATAAAGTGAGTGGGAGCACTACAGCCTTTCTGATTAGTATATGTGAGTGACATATTGTTGATCAGAAATGATGTAGAATTTTTTCTGCAAAGCATAAAGGAGTGTTTTAAAGGAGTTCTTTAAAAAGAAAAGACCTCAGTAAAAAGCTACTTATATATTGAGCATCAAGATCTATTGAGATAGATCAAGACGCTTGATAAGATTTTCAATGAGTACATACCTTGGCAAGATTTTGAAATAGTTCAAAATAGAACAGTTAAAGAAAGAGTTCTTGCCTGTGTTGCAAAGGTATGAAATTGAGTAAGACTCAAATCCCGACCACAGCAAAAAATAGAAAGAGAATGAAAAATCATTCCCTATGCCTCAGTCATAGGTTCTATAAAGTATGCTATGCTTTGTACCGGACCTATTGTATACCTTGCTCTGTATTTGGCAAGGGAGTACAATAGTGATCTAGGAGTAGATCACTGGACATTGGTCAAGAATATCCTTAGTAAGGACTAAGGAGATGTTTCTCGATTATGGAGGTGATAAAAGAGTTTGTTGTAAAAGTTACATCAGTGCAAACTTTTACACTAATCCAGATGACTCTAAGACTCAATCTGGATACATATTGAAAGTGGGAGCGATTAGCTAGAGTAGCTCCGTACAGAGCATTGTAGACATAGAATATTTGCAAAATACATACGGCTCTGAATGTGACAGACCCGTTGACTAAGCTTCTCTCACGAGCAAAACATGATCACACCTTAGTACTCTTTGGATGTTAATCACATAGCGATGTGAACTAGATTATTGACTCTAGTAAACCCTTTGGGTGTTAGTCACATGATGATGTGAACTATGGGTGTTAATCATATACAGATATGAATATTGGTGTTAAATCACATGACGATGTGAACTAGATTATTGACTCTAGTGCAAGTGGGAGACTGAAGGAAATATGCCCTAGAGGCAATAATAAAGTTATTATTTATTTCCTTATAATCATGATAAATGTTTATTATTCATGCTAGAATTGTATTTACCGGAAACATAATACATGTGTGAATACATAGACAAACAAAGTGTCACTAGTATGCCTCTACTTGACTAAGCTCGTTAATCAAAGATGGTTATGTTTCCTAACCATGAACAATGAGTTGTTATTTGATTAACGAGGTCACATCATTAGTAGAATGATCTGATTGACATGACCCATTCCATTAGCTTAGCACCTGATCGTTTAGTATGTTGCTATTGCTTTCTTCATGACTTATACATGTTCCTATGACTATGAGATTATGCAACTCCCGTTTACCGGAGGAACACTTTGGGTACTACCAAACGTCACAACGTAACTGGGTGATTATAAAGGAGTACTACAGGTGTCTCCAATGGTCGATGTTGGGTTGGCGTATTTCGAGATTAGGATTTGTCACTCCGATTGTCGGAGAGGTATCTCTGGGCCCTCTCGGTAATACACATCACATAAGCCTTGCAAGCATTACAACTAATATGTTAGTTGTGAGATGATGTATTACGGGACGAGTAAAGAGACTTGCCGGTAACGAGATTGAACTAGGTATTGGATACCGACGATCGAATCTCGGGCAAGTAACATACCGATGACAAAGGGAACAACGTATGTTGTTATGCGGTCTGACCGATAAAGATCTTCGTAGAATATGTAGGAGCCAATATGGGCATCCAGGTCCCGCTATTGGTTATTGACCGGAGACGTGTCTCGGTCATGTCTACATTGTTCTCGAACCCGTAGGGTCCGCACGCTTAAGGTTACGATGACAGTTATATTATGAGTTTACATGTTTTGATGTACCGAAGGAGTTCGGAGTCCCGGATGAGATCGGGGACATGACGAGGAGTCTCGAAATGGTCGAGACGTAAGGATTCATATATTGGATGATATGGTTAGGCCAAGGGGTCAAGCCCATGAGGCTTTAGGTCGGTGCAAAAGGAGTTTTGCGGAGGCCAGGGGGCCAAACGCCGGAGACCCTGGCGTCTGGCCCTGGGCCAGACGCCGAGGCCCATGGCGTCTGGGCCAGACGCCAAGGATTGTGGCGTTTGGTCCTGGAGTCCGAGTGGGACTCTTGCCTTTCGGGCAAAACCGACTTTGAGGAGGCTTTTGCTCCAAGTTTCGACCCCGGGGCTCAACATATAAATAGAGGGGCAGGGCTAGCACCAAAGACACAACAAGTTGATCCACGTGATCTATTCCTTAGCCGTGTGCGGCGCCCCCAGCCACCATATTCCTCGATAATACTGTAGCGGAGTTTAGGTGAAGCCCTGCTGCTGTAGTTCATCAAGATCGTCACCACGCCGTCGTGCTGACAGAACTCTTCCCCGACACTTTGCTGGATCGGAGTCCGGGGATCGTCATCGAGCTGAACGTGTGCTCGAACTCGGAGGTGCCGTAGTTTCGGTGCTTGATCGGTTGGATCGGGAAGACGTACGACTACTTCCTCTACGTTGCGTCAACGCTTCCGCAGTCGGTCTGCGTGGGTACGTAGACAACACTCTCTCCTCTCGTTGCTATGCATCACATGATCTTGCGTGTGCGTAGGAATTTTTTTGAAATTACTACGAAACCCAACACCATTGAGCTTGGACCCCATGGTTTGAAGTATATGCCTCGCACATCCATGAAGTCTCAAGCACTTGTGGACTTCATAAATGACTGGATAGAGCTGAAGATGCCTGAGGAGAAGCCGAATAGCACATATTGGACTATTCACTTCGATGGATCCAGGCAGTTGGAAGGTTCGGGGGCGGGAGTTATCTTGACTTCCCCACGAGGTGATAAATTTTGTTATGTTTTAAGGTTGATGTTCCCTTGTACTAATAATGCAGCTGAGTATGAGGCCTTGCTCCATGGTCTTCGGATGGCTAAGGAGATGAACTTAAGCCGGGTGAGGTGTTTTGGTGACTCAGATTTAGTAGCTCAGCAAGTTTCAGGCACTTGGGATTGTAAGGACCCACTCATGGCGGCTTATCGCCGAGAGGTTGATGCTATTGCTGGTCACTTCAAGGGTTATCAAGTAGAGCATGTTGATCGAAGGAAAAACAAGGCGGCTGATGCTTTAAGGCGGTTGGTATCCCAACCTAAGCCGGTGCCACCCAATATTTTCCTTGATATTATGCATAATCCTTCAGTTAAACTGCCTACAGAGGAAGATCTTGCTATTCCCAACCAGAGGCACAGCTGGTGGCGGCTCTTCATGCTATTCCTGATTGGACAGTTCCATATTTGGCGTATATGACCCGGGGTGAGTTGCCTGAAGATGAAATTTTGGCCAGGCAGATAACCTGACGGTCTAAGTCAATGACTATTGTCAATGGAGAGTTGCATCATCGTAGTGTTACGGGGGCATTTCAATGTTGTGTCTCTCCCGAAGAAGGCCGTGAGATCCTACGAGAGATTCATGAAGGAGACTGTGGTCATCATGCAGGCTCTAAGTCTCTCGTGGCCAAGGCTTTTCGTCATGGATTTTATTGGCTGACGGCTCATGCTGATGCAGAGGATTTGGTCAGTAAATGTGATGGTTGTCAGAAGTTCTCAAGACGAGCTCACGTGCCGGCTCAAGAATTGAGGATGATTCCAATTAGGCCGTTTGCAGTCTGGGGGCTTGATATGGTTGGGCCTTTCAAAAGGTCCAAGGATAAAAACACCCACCTTTTGGTGGCGGTTGACAAATTCACAAAGTGGGTTGAAGCAGAGCCGGTTAGTAAGTGTGACGCGGCCACAGTGGTTCAATTCATCAAAAAGGTGATCTTCCATTTTGGTTTTCCCCACAACATTATAATAGATAATGGCACCAATCTGTCCAAGGGTGCTATGAAAGAGTTTTGTTAACGAGAGCATATACGACTTGATGTGTCATCAGTGGCTCACCCCCAGTCCAATGGTCAAGCTGAGAGAGCCAATCAAGAAATTTTGAGAGGCATCAAGCCCTGGCTTATGGTCCCTTTGTAGAGGACGTTGGGTTGTTGGGTGGAGGAGTTACCCTCAGTATTATGGAGCATCAATACCACCCCAACAGATATACGGGTTACACGCCTTTCTTCATGGTTTACGGAGTAGATGTTGTTCTCCCTAGTGACATCCATCACGATTTGCCTCGTGTGGCAGCTTATGTTGAAGCTGATAATGAAAAAGCACGTCAAGATGCTATTGACCTGTTGGATGAGGAGCGCAAACTTGCGGCGGCTCATTCGACGATTTACCAGCAAGATCTGCGCCATTATCATAGCCGCCGAGTTAAAACCAGGACCTTTCAAGAAGGTGATTTGGTGCTCCGGCTTATCCAGGATCAAACTGATATGCACAAACTATCCCCGCCTTGGGAAGGACCCTTTGTGGTAAGCAAAAATCTGAACAATGGGTCATACTACTTTATCGATGTTCAAGACCACAAGGACTCACGCACGTCTGAAGAGGAGACCCGCTAGCCGTGGAATATTGCTCATCTTCGGCCTTATTACACCTGAGCCACTAGCTCTTGTGATGTACATATTTTGACAATGTATATAATTATGATGAATATAATAAATACAGCATCCCTGCTAAGTCAGGGCCTCTGTCATTTCATTTTTGAGAATAATGAGTCTTTATTGTCACTTCATACGATCACTTGGGGGCTTCCTGCTCATTGAGCATAGCTATGACTACCCTCTTGATCCGGCTTGTACACCATGATTACAAAATACTTGGGGGCTTCCTGCTCATTGAGCATAACTATGACTACCCTGTTGATCCGGCTTGTACGCCTGGAATGAAACGTTACTTGGGGGCTATTTGTTAATGGACAAGAGCTTTATTGACCCTTGTAATAGGCTTGGACGCCAGGTGTATTCACCAAAAAAATCCGGGTTATCCTGCCTTTGTAAGTTTGCCACTCCGCCCATGTAATCCTGGAATGACTCGCCGTACTCTTGACAGTCAATCTTGTAAAGACCCTGAACTTGTCAAAGTTAAAATGGCGATTAGTCATGTGAGGCCCGACTTACATGGTTTGAATGAAGGCTTAACTCAGTGGTTGTGTGGCCCTTGAAAAGCACTTGACTCTGAGGCTTGGCAGCCTATGAAAGCCTTGTTTTTGGTTTATATTTGATTTTGAATATTTTCGCGGTTCAATTCTTGTGACATGTTAATACATGGTTGAAAACCGATGAGGGCCATGTTGCCTTATGGTTCATATATGAATCTATCCAGAGTTTATTAACCCGGCCTGGATTTGGACTTTAAGTCACCAGTATATGATAATTTTTTTATGCTTGGAGTACTGGCTCTAAAACTTTGGGATGTTACCCCTTGCTGCATATGGCGTTATGAGCCAGCGGTATGAGTCAATTGAACAGGGCGTTGTGCTCTCAATTGTTGGGTTGTAACCCTTACTGCACAGGTATGATAAACCGACAGTATGAGAAAATATCACAGGTATGATATTTTGTTATGATTATATGAGGTTGTGATTAAACCGGCTCTGGTTATGAACTATTATAGTCACCAATGGTTTTTATATGGGATATTGTGACCCGCCCTGGGGTAAACTGCCAGGGCACTTGTAATCTATTTTGTGTGTAGGAAAATTATAAAACTGACCTGCATATTGATAATATCATGAGCATAAGTGGCAGATCTTCAAATGACAGATCAACAGTGTTATGCAAGCAAAACATGCACGATGGCACGATAGATCAGAGTTGAACTATCCTATTACCTAGCTCCCTGAGCTCAAATGACTTAAGTGTTTTTACAAGAAATGCTTGCTGCTGAAAATTGAGAACCGTCCAGCTGATTAGTTCTCCTGGTCTTGGCGGTTCGATGCTTCCAGATCATCCCGCGCCAGTTTTTCTTCTCCCTCCACCGTCTGGAAGTCAGGTGATGACCAATTGATGCCAGTCAAGGCTTGAAATTCAGCTTTGTCACCAACAAGCTCAGATGGGTCAATTTCAGGGGCAAAAGTGTGCTTACAGATTGGAGGGATAAGATCTGCAATCTTGTAAGCCGATGTGGGCATTTTGTGGTTCTCCGCAGTATAAGCCGCCTGATATTTTGTCAGGTCTGTTTCTTCAACAAGCAGGCTCTCCAAGAGATGCATTTCCTTCACAAACGCAGTGAAATCTTTCTAATCAAAAGCAGACCTGTCCTCTTTGAAACTAGGTCAGCCAGTGGCTAGCTTGGCCGGGTCTAATTCTGACTGCCATGCCTTTCCCCGGCTTAGAGCTGTAATGGCACCGGCTCTAGCAGCCGACCGTTTGTTTTCTTCAAAGGCAGAACAGAAAGTTGGCTTAAAACGTTGCTGAGAAGAGATGGAGCTTGATTACTCGGGGAGATGGTGGCTACCGTACACTGAGCTTCGGTGTATAGTTATTCTACTAATGTATAAACCGCCTTGAGCTTTATCAGCATCTCCTTCCCAAGATTGTTGCTTCTATGACCTACATGGCATATGATGATTAAGTCACTTGATGGTTGATGTCTACTACACAACCTTGTTCTTGTAGACGTTGTTGGGCCTCCAAGTGCAGAGGTTTGTAGGACAACAGCAAATTTCCCTCAAGTGGATGACCTAAGGTTTATCAATCCATGGGAGGCGTAGGATGAAGATGGTCTCTCTCAAACAACCCTGAAACCAAATAACAAAGAGTCTCTTGTGTCCCCAACACACCCAATAGAATGGTAAATTGTATAGGTGCACTAGTTCGGCGAAGAGATGGTGATACAAGCGCAATATGGATGATAGATATATGTTTTTGTAATCTAAAAATATAAAAAACAGCAAGGTAACTAATGATAAAAGTGAGCACAAACGGTATTGCAATGCTAGGAAACAAGGCCTAGGGTTCATACTTTCACTAGTGCAAGTTCTCTCAACAATAATAACATAATTGGATCATATAACTATCACTCAACATGCTACAAAGAGTCACTCCAAAGTCACTGTCGGTGTCAAAACCGGCGGATCTCGGGTAGGGGGTCCCGAACTGTGCGTCTAAGGCGGATGGTAACAGGAGGCAGGGAACATGATGTTTTACCCAGGTTCGGGCCCTCTTGATGGAGGTAAAACCCTACGTCCTGCTTGATTAATATTAATGATATGGGTAGTACAAGAGTAGATCTACCACGAGATCAGAGAGGCTAAACCCTATAAGCTAGCCTATGGTATGATTGTATGTTGTCCTACGGACTAAAATCCTCCGGTTTATATAGACACCGGAGGGGGCTAGGGTTACACATGGTCGGTTACAAAGGAGGAGATATACATATCTATATTGCCTAGCTTGCCTTCCACGCCAAGTAGAGTCCCATTCGGACACGAGACGAAGTCTTCAATCTTGTATCTTCATAGTCCAGCAGTCCGGCTAAAGGATATAATCCGGCTATCCGGAGACCCCCTAATCCAGGACTCCCTCAGTAGCCCCTGAACCAGGCTTCAATGACGATGAGTCCGGCGCGCAGTGTTGTCTTCGGCATTGCAAGGCAGGTTCTTCCTCCGAATACATCACGGAAGAATTTGAATACAAGGATAGTGTCCGACCCTGCAAAATAAGTTCCACATACCACCGTAGAGAGAATAATATTTCCACAAATCTTAATCTGCCGACACGTTTTGGCAACATGACATCATGCCATGGCTCGGTGATTACTGGAACCGTTTTTCTTTAACCAGCTCCACACATAACGCGAGGCGGTTTCTTGACACGTCTTGTCGAAGCAGAGATCGTGTTCCCCTAATTACGGGATTCTCATCAAAACGGTTGTGGGTAACCCAACCGTGTCTAGGACTCCTAGATTATAGGCAAGTCCCAAACGGCTACGGAGAGGACGCTTGATATTCACCCTCTTTATAAAGGGACAAGGCTTTTACTTTTTTCCCTCCCGTGCTCAATCGAATCCTTCCCTCGCCTCGAGTTCTAACACCCAAAGCCCAGGTCAGGTGCTTCGGACCTTCAATCATGTCTGGATCTAGCCTTCAAGGCCAGTGGATTCCCTCCTCCGTTACGGAAGAGGATATCAAGAAGTTGAGGGAGGCCAGATACCTGACCGCCGAGGTTTTGCATCGGCTGCCTGCCCGAGGGCAGGTCGTCCCTACTCCCGAAGCCAACGAGAACGTTGTGTTCATTTCCCACTTCCTCCGAGGCCTAGGCCTCACCCTGGATCCCTTTGTTAGGGGTTTGATGTTCTATTACGGGCTAGATATCCACGATCTAGCCCCGGACTCCTTTCTTCATATCTCGGCATTCATTATCGTGTGTGAGGCCTTCCTCCGCATTACCCCTCACTTCGGCCTGTGGCTCAAGACCTTTGACGTGAAGCCGAAGATGGTCGAGGGGCAGTGTGCAGCGTGCGGAGGCGCATTAATAAGCAAGATAGCAGGAGCTTCGTGGCCAAAAGGTTCCTTTCCAGAGGTGTCCGGATTATGGCAACGGGAGTGGTTTTACATCACAGCTCCCAGAAGTGCCAAGTGGGTGGCTGCCCCTGCTTTCCGCTTGGGCCCTCCACCACAACTGATGTCATGGATTAGCAGAGGACTGGGCTGGGGTCCAGCCAAGGACGTGCCTATACTGCAGAGCCGCATTCAAGATCTCTTCGAAGGAGATTTCAGTCTGGTTACGGTGGTGCAAGTCATGCTGGTTCGTCGAGTCCAGCCTTGCAAACGCCGTCCCCTCCGCATGTGGGAGTTCAACCCAGAAGGGCCGCGCACCATTCAGAATTTCCTCGGCCTGACACACGCGGAGATGTACAAATCATTCTTCAGACCCCAAATAGAGTGTCTGGATACTACCGAGGATGTGGGCCTGAGCAGCAACCGTACCGCCGATCCAAGTAAGTAATCCTTTAGCCGAACACACCGTCTTTCATTTACCATGATGTCATTCTGGGAAATCGCTCTTTGACCAAGACTGGCTAACCGGGGCGAAGATGATTCGGTGTTCGGCCCCCCTTCCTAAGGGTTTGGAGAATCTGGTACTGGAAAAGATGCTCGAGCTAGCACCTTGCCCAGAGCCCTCAAAGGAAGATAAAGGGGGAATAATGAGGTCGGAAGCGGGCCCCCATCGCTACCAATTCCAACCGAGGGAATGAGTGCCTCCGTGAAGGAGGATAACCAAGGGGAAGAATCTGACCTTCTCTCGCTTCGGGGAAGGAAGAGGACTGCCTCTGAAGATCCAGAAACCAAGGCTTCCAAACGGGAGAAGAAGCCTCCACCAGAGAGTCCTACCTTGGAGGGTGCTCTTGCCACCCAAAGTCCGCGCGAGGATCAGCCCTCCAACGAGCTGTAAGTAATCAAAAAGTACTTTAATAGTGGAGATATACTACCTTACCTCTGAGGAAAATAACCAAAGCGTTTATCTTGCAGTTCAGATCTTAGCCCTTCTCAGCAGAGCTCGTCTTCAGGGCATCTTCTTCCGGAGATGATGGAGAGCGAAACGCCTCCCCCGGACTCCCCCGCTCAAGAAGCGGGCGACCTTAAAGTGTCGTCACGGAGGGCCTCTCCGGATCCGGTGAGGCCAGAAGATAATCCTATAGTCACCCGAAGTCCCCAGCGTCCGGCTCTTGAAGAGAGCAAACAAAAGAGTCCGACACCATCTGGTATGCGGTCGGACGTACTGAGGGAGCTGTTGGAGCGAGCGGCCATCTCAGAAGAACACCATACGTTGATGGGTACAGTGATGGAAAGAATTTTGTCCGTCGAAAGAGGATTGCATGAAGCTTTTATGAGTCTACTGACGGGCTTTGAGGTACGTGAAATGATATACTTTTTGATAGTACTGCATATTTTTTGGTGTGCCCTGTGTAGATAGTAGCCCCTGAGACTCTGGTTGTCGTCGAGAACGGCGGCGAACAGAGGATCATAGTCCCAGGTAATAACCAAACTGCCTTTATGTGCAGGTGGTGGAAGCTCCGGTGGCTAGCCAGACTAATGGGTTTGCCAAGCTAAAGCCGACATTTTATGCCGACATCGAGCTTGTTAACAAGCGGCTTGACGAGGCACAGGGTAAGTAATGTTTTCTGGTGAATGTCACATAGTAAGAGCAGCGTAACACCAGTATCTTTAATATGTTGTGACTGCAGATGGAGCTGCCACCGTGGAGACCCTTCGGGCGGAACTTGCCCGAGCCAAGGAACAAGCAAGAATTAGTAATGCGGCCGCTTTAAAGGTGGCCGAAGAGTTAAGAGCCGAAAAGGCTGCACATTGCGAGGGCAAAGATAAGATGGCCAAGATGGCTGTAAAGTTGAAAGACACTGCCGACCGCTGCCGGCTCCTTGAAGAAGAAAACCGAGCGAAGGCGACAAACATTGAAAAGGCCGCGGTGGCGACCAAAGACACCCGCTCTGCTATGAGGTCAAAGAAGGAAGAGCTGCGTGAAGTCGGGGATACCGTGGCTGGGAAGCCCTTCTTGCTGCGGAGGAAGTTCGGAGATCCGCGGTATGCCCCTCTAGATCGGTTGTGGAGTTCGGCAGACGCATATATGGACTTGGCGGCGAGCGCTATCGATGCGGCCAAATACTTCCGAGATCAAACAGATCGTGAAGTGGACAAGGTGTTCTGGTTGCAGTTTAACGTTCCAGAGCGTCCGCTTCCATTGACTGATCAGCTAGCCGAATTGGCCGAACTCAACAGGTTGTCCGGACTCGCCATGAGGACCGTCGTAGACCATCTATGGCCGGAAAAACCGAAGCCGAACAGCTATTTCAGCTTAGTGCAGCAGTTCCTTGGAGCGATGCCGCGCATCAGTGCGATGAAGAGGTCGGCGTGTATAGAGGGCTCGCGGATGGCCCTTGCCCGTGTCAAAGCATACTGGGCGGAGATGGATGCTACCACTGTTGTGACGCAGGGTTCGGCCATAGGCCGAGTGGCTGCCGAGCACTATTTCGAAGAAGTTCTCGAGGGCGCTCGTTTGTTAGAGGCCCAGTGCTTGAAGAATATTATGTTTGAGTGACATGTATTCCCATTGTAAACACAATGTTTTTATGAAATTTATTAAGGCTGTATTTATACTTTTGCCCGAAAGTAATATGATGCCTCATGTGCGGCCATTTATGTATACATGTGTATAACCTGAAAGATTGCAGTCGTCGGCTTCAGCCCCCACACATATAATGCGGGGGTGTTCGCAGAAGATGCGTATTCACACTTAATCCGACGTCTTGGTCCTAATAAGGAGGTGATGGCGCAGCGAACTAGGCAACCAGACTATAATGCTTTAACACTTTCACTTAGCCATAGGAGTTTGACAGTGGGGCTACTATATAGCCCCTGGTGGCTCCGCACTCTCCCGAATTCGGGGTGCGTACATGCCTGGCCGGGAAACGGCCCTTCGTTAAGGCGGAGGAATTCTAACATTCCGATAGGTCATCGAGTGGTTGACCAGTCTCATGCTATATCACGACAGTCAGTTTTCGGCTTTCTCTACCGAGGTGCTCGTCCGGATGAACCGCGGCACAATCGCAGTAGTTCTCCTGGTGCCGCCTTAGCCGATAGAGCGGAACGTAAGGCAGCAAAACACAGGAGCCGGGCAAACCCAACATTTGACCAAAGACATGATTCGGAGTTGATGCATATAAGGCCAAACTCGCAACGCCGAACACTCCCTAAGGTATTCGGTCTTTATGGTATAAACCGGGCCTAAACAGTGCCCTTTGTAAGAAGCCCTTGGTGTCCAGGTACGTGCATGATTCTGACGTGGCCACATGCCAAGACATCAGCATCCTTCACAATTGTAGTGAGAATCCGAGGGATGTGTATCAACAAGAGACAGTAAAAAAGGTTTACGCAGGGTCTTAATCTAAAAAGAATCCTTGGAACGGGTCCCTGCTGCATGTTTGCTCTCTTGTCTCTGTTGTGTCGTATCCTGGACGGGTGTAGCACGATGGTCATCTGTAAAAGAGAGGAACTTAGGTGAAAAGTTGTCGTGCGAAAAGGTAGGTTTAAAGAAACCATGTACAATTCAAGATGAGTAAAAATTGCCACTTGTCTGCGCGCGTCGAGCCCCTTATATTTGTAATAGGGGTGTGGCCATCAAACCTGTATGAATTACATGTAGCTGCGCCGGACTCGTTTAACCGTGTCCGTGGTCTTGACGACCTATCAAATGCTTTAGTTGGTGAGGCCGTTCTTAGTGTGCGGCTGCCCAGGCAGTCGCACTCTCTTCGGCGCGCAAGGATCGCTCAATATTTCCATTCACTGTAATGATGCCACGTGGACCGGGCATCTTAAGCATGAGGGAAGCATAATGCGGTATTGCATTAAAGCAAGCAAAAGCTTCGCGTCCAAGTAGTGCTTGATAGCCACTTTGGAACGGAGCAATGTGGAAGGTTAAATTTTTGCTACGGAGGTTATCGGGGAAGCCGAATATAACCCCTAGTAGCAGGGAGCCCATGCAATGAGCCCCTGGGCCTGTCATTACTCCTTTAAAGGTAGTATTGTTATGGCAAATTTTCGTTTGGTCTATCCCCATTTTGCGGATTGTGTCCTGATATATCAAGTTTAGATTGCTGCCACCGTCCATCAGGACTCGTGTGAAGAGGTATCCGTCAATTATTGGGTCTAATACCAAGGCAGCCCATCCTGCGTGCCGGATAGTTGCTGAGTAATCCCGATGGTCAAAAGTGATCGGTTGGGACGACCAGTGGCAGGACTCCGCGGTGATAGGCCCTTGGGCGTATTTCTCTAGGAGTGCCGCTTTGTTTCTCCCCTTGATCACGTGTAACACGTTTACTGTTTTGATTTCTAGTGGAAATTTCTTTTGTTCCCTAGTGTCTTGCTTGAGAGGCTCATCCTTGTCTTCGCTTGGTGTATCCTCCCCCTTGTGTACGGCGTTGAGCTTGCCGGACTGCTTGAAGACCCAACATTCTCTATGGGTATGATTAGCGGGTTTACTAGGGGTGCTATGGATCTGACATATTTGGTCCAGAATTTTGTTTAAGCTGGACAGTTCGTCTCTGCTGCCTTTAGAGGGCGGCCTTTGCTGACCTGGCCGAGAGCTTCTGAATCCGGCGTTTACTGCCATGCTCTTCGGGCTGTCTTCTTTATTCCGGCGCGTATTATTTTTGCTACGTCGTGATTTCCCATTTCCATCTCTAACTTCAGATGTACTTGGGTCGCTCGTGCTGCATCTGGCTAGCCAGCTGTCCTCACCCGCGCAAAAGCGGGTCATGAGGCTTGTTAATGCTGCCATTGTTCTCGGCTTTTCTTGGCCGAGGTGTCTGGCAAGCCATTCGTTGCGGATGCTATGCTTAAAAGCTGCCAAGGCTTCGGCGTCTAGACAGTCGACTATTTGGTTCTTTTTAGTAAGAAACCTGTTCCAAAGCTTTCGGGCTGACTCTCCGGGCTGTTGAGTTATGGCTCAAATCGTCGGTGTGCGGAGGTCGGACATAAGTCCCTTGAAAATTTGACCAAAAAGCATCTCCGAGCTCTTCCCAGCTTCCAATGGAGCATTCGGGGAGGCTTTTAAGCTAGTGCCGAGCTGGCCCTTTGAGTTTGAGGGGTAAATACTCAATGGCGTGGAGATCATCTCCTCGAGACATATGGATATGGAGGATATAGTCCTCAATCCAGACCCCTGGGTCTGTTGTTCCGTCGTATGCCTCTATATTTACGGGTCCCTCTGGAAATTCATGGTCCAGCACCTCGTCGGTGAAACATAGGGGGTGTGCGGCACGCCTGTATCTGGGTGTACCGCGTTGTTCGGATGTTTGTTGTGTTGCATCGTATGCTGGAGCGCGCTTGCGTGGTCCATAGATGGATCTGGTTGCGCCGTCCTTTTGATGCGAGCCCTCGCGTGGATCGCGTATTGGCTTACGTGTGGTGTTGTTTGCCGCTCTATGTTGGCCGTGAGGTCGTCTATCCGGCCAGATGGTCGTTTTAATTTTTGGTTGCGGGGGATCTAAGGCCTCCTCATCGAATTCGGGTAGCAACTTCCGCTTCGGGTAGCTCTTGGTTGGGTGATTACCGCTGTACTTCGCTGCTGTGTTGAGCACTTTACTCCATCTAATTCTGAGTGTGTCTTGCGCAACCTTGAGCCTTTGCTTCTGCTTTTTTAGACTCCTCGCGGTGGCAACGACCTTTGATGGGCATTTTGTTGCTCCGGGTGTCTGTCCGGTGTGATGTCGTCCGGACTATTATCTTTGACAGAGTCGGGTTGTTTGGTGATTCTCCGTGTTGCCGTGGTCCGGCGATGGTTCACCCTGCTCTAACGCTGGGTCTATATGATCGTTGTTTCTGCCAAGGAGGGATTTGGAGCGGCGCTTACGTCGCCACTTTGACTGCTTCTCGAGGGAACAACCCTTTGTTGCGTCCTCGTCGTCGTATTCTTTTGGTGTGTCCACCATGTATACGTCATGTGATGAAGTGGGCGTCCAGTGCCCTGTGGGTAGTGGTTCCTGTTTGTCTCCTGCATCATCGTCCATACCGTGGATGTCTTCGGAGTCGGAGTCGAGCATGTCAGTTAAGTCATCAACAATGGCTACTAAGTGGGTGGTGGGTGGGCGGCGAATTTCTTCGTCATCCACATCCCAATCCTGTCGGACATATTTCGGCCAGGACTCTCCTGATAAGGAGAGAGACTTTAATGAATTCAGTATGTCACCGAAGGGCGAGTGCTGAAAGATATCCCCGGAGGTAAACTCCATGATCGGCGCCCAACCGGATTCGATAGGAACGAGCGCAGGCGGTTCGGAGTCCGTGGCCGGAGAAGTATCCGGCAGTTTAACAACATGGCTCTCGTGAAGGGTAAGATCGATATTCGGCTCGATCGCCCTTGGGGATGCGGCCTCTGTGGCGGGGTCTATCCACCCGTCCATGGGAGGCGCAACTGGCTCCGAATTAAGGGTCAGAGCGGCTGCCGGTGTGATTTCTTGAACACTATCCGATGGCAGAACTAAATCGTACTCATTGTGACCGCGTGACGCACAAGGCAGGGGCTCGAATCCGTCGAAGATCAAGTCTCCGCGGATATCGGCCGTGCAGTTTAAGCTTCCAAACCTGACCTGGTGGCCAGGGGCATAACTTTCGATCTGCTCCAGATGGCCAAGCGAGTTGGCCCGCAGTGCGAAGCCGCCGAACACAAAGATCTGTCCGGGGAGAAAAGTCTCACCTTGGACTGCATCGCTATCGATGATAGTAGGAGCCATCAAGCCTAACGGCGACGACACATAGGAACTCCCAATGAAAGCACCAATGTCGGTGTCAAAACCGGTGGATCTCGGGTAGGGGGTCCCGAACTGTGCGTCTAAGGCGGATGGTAACAGGAGGCAGGGAACACGATGTTTTACCCAGGTTCGGGCCCTCTTGATGGAGGTAAAACCCTACGTCCTGCTTCATTAATATTAATGGTATGGGTAGTACAAGAGTAGATCTACCACGAGATCAGAGAGGCTAAACCCTAGAAGCTAGCCTATGGTATGATTGTATGTTGTCCTACGGACTAAAATCCTCCGGTTTATATAGACACCGGAGGGGGCTAGGGTTACACATGGTCGGTTACAAAGGAGGAGATATACATATCCGTATTGCCTAGCTTGCCTTCCACGCCAAGTAGATTCCCATCCAGACATGAGACGAAGTCTTCAATCTTGTATCTTCATAGTCCAATAGTCCGGCCAAAGGATATAATCCGGCTGTCCGGAGACCCCCTAATCCAGGACTCCCTCAGTCACTAATAGCGGAGAACAAACGAAGATATTACTGTAGGGTACGAAACCACCTCAAAGTTATTCTTTCGGATCGATATATTCAAGAGTTCATACTAGAATAACACCTTAAGACACATATCAACCAAAACCCTAATGTCACCTAGATACTCCAATGTCACCTCAAGTATCCATGGGTATGATTATACTATATGCATCACACAATCTCAAATTCATCTATTCAACCAACACAAAGTACTTCAAAGAGTGCCCCAAAGTTTCTACTGGAGAGTCAAGATGAAAACGTGTGCCAAACCCTATGCATAAGTTCACGAGCGGAACCTGCAAGTTGATCACCAAAACATACATCAAGTGGATCACGTGATATCCCATTGTCACCACAGATAAGCACATTCAAGACATACATCAAGTGTTCTCAAATCCTTAAAGACTCAATCCGATAAGATAACTTCAAAGGGAAAACTCAATCCATTACAAGAGAGTAGAGGGGAAGAAGCATCATAAGATCCAAATATAATAGCAAAGCTCGCGACACATCAAGATCGTGCCGACTCAAGAACACGAGAGAGAGAAAGAGAGCAAACACATAGCTACTGGTACATACCCTCATCCCCATGGGTGAACTACTCCCTCCTAGTCATGGAGAGCACCGGTATGATGAATATGGCCACCAGAGAGGGATCCCCCCTCCGGCAGGGTGCCGGAACGGGTCTATATTGGTTTTCGATGGCTACAGAGGCTTCTGGCGGCGGAACTCTTGATCTATTGTGCTCCTCGATGTTTTTAGGGTATATGGACATATATAGGCGAAAGAAGTCGGTCAGTGGAGCCACGAGGGGCCCATGAGGGTGTGGCACGCCCAGGGGGTAGGGCGTGCCTCCCTGCCTCGTGGCTTCCTCGAAGCTTCCCTGACGTCTACTCCAAGTCTCCTGGATTGCTTCCGTTCCAAAAATAACTCTCCCAAAGTTTTCATTCCGTTTGGACTCCGTTTATATTCCTTTTCTTCGAAACACTAAAATAGGCAAGAAAACAACAATTTGGGATGGGCCTCCGGTTAATAGGTTAGTCCCAAAAATAATATAAAAGTGTTTAGTAAATCCCATAAACATCTAAAACAGATAATATAATAGCATGAATACTTCATAAATTATAGATACGTTGGAGACGTATCAGCATCCCCAAGCTTAATTCCTACTCGTCCTCGAGTAGGTAAATGATAAAAGAAATAATTTATGAAGTGTGAATGCTAGCAGGTGCACAAGTTTGATCAATGATAATTTCAATCACCTTTTCTAGCACCATTTTATATCATAAGAGTAACTCAACTCAAAGGACTTCTCATGATCAAGTAACAAGCTATTCACATGTTAAAGTATAGATCATAAACTTTCTTGGAAACTAACAAACCGTGTTATTAGTCATCAAACAATTACAATTTGATACGTCCATTTTGCATCATGCTTTTATATCGATATTTATTGCATTATGGGATGCTATTACACATTATGTCACAATACGTATGCCTATTCTCTCTTATTTTACAAGGTTTACATAAAGAGGGAGAATGTCGGCAGCTGGGATTCTGGGCTGGAAAAGGAGCAAAATATTAGAGACCTATTCTGCACAGCTCCAAAAGTCCTGAAACATCATAGAAGTTATTTCCAGAATATATAAAAAATACCGAGCACAAGAAGTACCAGAGGGGGGCCACCTACCAGCCACGAGGGTGGGGGTGCGCCCTACCCCGTGGCCCCCTGGTGGCCCTCCGATGCCCATCTTCTGCTATATGGAGTCTTTCGTCAAGGAAAAAAATCATAAGCAAGCTTTCGGGACGAGACTCCGCCACCACGAGGCGGAACCAATCTAGGGCTCCCGCGGAGCTGTTCTGCCAGGGAAACTTCCCTCCGGGAGGGGGAAATCATCACCATCGTCATCACCAACGATCCTCTCATCGGGAGGGGGTCAATATCCATCAACATCTTCTCCAGCACCATCTCATCTCAAACCCTAGTTCATCTCTTGTATCCAATCTTTGTATCCAAACCTCAGATTGGTACCTGTGGGTTGCTAGTAGTGTTGATTACTCCTTGTAGTTGATGGTAGTTGGTTTACTTGGTGGAAGATTATATGTTTAGATCCATTATGCATATTAATACCCCTATGATTATGAACATGAATATGCTAAGTGAGTAGTTACGTTTGTTCCTGAGGACATGGGAGAAGTCTTGCTATTAGTAGTCATGTGAATTTGGTATTCGTTTGATATTTTGATGAGATGTATGTTGTCATCCCTCTAATGGTGTCATGTGAACATCGACTACATGACACTTCACCATTGTTTGGGCCTAGAGGGAGGCATTGGGAAGTAATAAGTAGATTATGGGTTTCTAGGGTGACAGAAGCTTAAACCCTAGATTATGTGTTGCTTCGTAAGGGGCTGATTTGGATCCATATGTTTCATTCTATGGTTAGGTTTACCTTAATACTTTTGTTGTAGTTGCGGATGCTTGCAATAGGGGTTAATCATAAGTGGGATGTTTTTGCAAGTAAGGACAACACCCAAGCACCGGTCCACCCACATATCAAATTATCAAAGTACCGAACGCGAATCATATGAACGTGATGAAAACTAGCTTGACGATAATTCCCATGTGTCCTCGGGAGCGCTTTACTTCATATAAGAGTTTGTCCAGGCTTGTCCTTTGCTACAAAAAGGATTGGGCCATCTTGCTGCACCTTATTTACTTTTATTACTTGCTACTCGTTACAAATTACCTTATCACAAAACTGTCTGTTACCGATAATTTCAGTGCTTGCAGAGAATACCTTGCTGAAAACCGCTTATCATTTCCTTCTGCTCCTCGTTGGGTTCGACACACTTACTTATCGAAAGGACTACGATAGATCCCCTATACTTGTGGGTCATCAAGACTCTTTTCTGGCGCCATTGCCAGGGAGTGAAGCGCCTTTGGTAGGTTGAATTTGGTAAGGAAAAAATTATATAGTGTGGTGAAATTTACTGTCACTTGTTACTATGGAAAGCAATCCTTTGAGGGGCTTGTTCGGGGTATCTTCACCCTGACCGGTAGAGCAAATAGTTGCTCCTCAACCAACTGGACCTACTGAAAATGAAAATGTTTACTTCGAAATTCCTTCGGGTATGATAGAGAAACTGCTAGCTAATCCTTTTGCAGGAGATGGAGCATTGCATCCCGACTTACACTTAATCTATGTGGATGAAGTTTGTGGATTATTTAAGCTTGCAGGTATGCCCGATGATGTTATCAAGAAGAAGGTCTTCCCTTTATCTTTGAAGGGAGATGCATTGACATGGTATAGGCTATGTGATGATATGGGATCATGGGACTACAAACGGTTGAAATTGGAATTCCATCAGAAGTTTTATCCTATGCATCTTGTTCATCGTGATCGTAATTATATATATATATATATATATATATATATATATATATATATATATATATATATATATATATATAATTTTTGGCCTCGCGAAGGAGAAAGCATCGCTCAAGCTTGGGGGAGGCTTAAGTCAATGTTATATTCATGCCCCAATCATGATCTCTCAAGAGAAATGATTATTCAAAATTTTTATGCTCGGCTTTGTGACAACAATCACTCCATGCTCGATACTTCTTGTATTGGTTCCTTTATGACGAAGACTATTGAATTCAAATGGAATTTATTGGAGAGAATTAAACGCAACTCTGAAGATTGGGATCTCGATGAAGGTAAGGAGTCAGGTATAACACCTAAGTTTGATTGTGTTGAATCTTTTATGGATACCGATGTTTTCCGTAAATTTAGCACTAAATATGGACTTGACTCTGAGATAGTAGCTTCTTTCTGTGAATCCTTTGCTACTCATGTTGATCTCCTTAAGGAGAAGTGGTTTAAATATAATCCTCCCATTGAAACAAAAGTAGTTGCACCTATTAAAGTTGAAGAAAAACTATCACTTATGATGATCTGTTGTTCCCACTACTTATGTTGAGAAACCACCTTTCCCTGTTAGAATTAAGGATCATGCTAAAGCTTCAACTGTAGTCAACAAAAGTAATATTAGGACACACAAACCCCATGAGCAAATTAAAGTTGAACCTAATATTGCTATGGTTAAAGATCTCTTGGCTGATAATATTGATGGGCATGTTATTTACTTTTGTGATGAAGCTGCTAGAATTGCTAGACCTGATGCTAAAAATAAACATAGGCCTGTTGTAGGCATGCTTGTTATTTCTGTTAAAATAGCAGATCATTGTTATCATGGCTTATGTGATATGGGTGCTAGTGCTAGTGCAATACCTCATTCCTTATACAAAGAAATTATGCATGATATTGCACCTGCTGAGATAGAAGAGATTGATGTTACAATTAAGCTTGCCAATAGAGATACTATTTCACCAATTGGGATTGTTAGAGATGTTGAAGTCTTGTGTGGGAAAGTTAAATATCCTGCTGATTTTCTTGTTCTTGGTTCCCCACAAGATAGCTTTTGCCCCATTATAATTGGCAGACCCTTCTTGAATACTGTTAATGCCAAGATAGACTACGAAAAGGATGTTGTTACTATTGTTTTGGGTGATATGTCTCATGAGTTTAATTTTGCTAAATTTCGTAGACAACCCTGTGATGAAGAATTGCCTAGTAAATATGAAATTATTGGTCTTGCTTCTATTGTTGTGCCTCCTAATGATCCTTTAGAACAATATTTGCTAGACCATGAGAATGATATGTTTATGGATGAAAGATGGGAAATAGATGAAGTATTCTTTAAATAAGGACCCATTCCGAAACACAATTTGCCTTTTGAAATCCTAGGGGATCCTCCTCCACCCAAGGGTGATCCCGTGTTTGAGCTTAAACCATTACCTGATACTCTTAAATATGCTTATCTTGATGAAAAGAAGATATATCCTATTATTATTAGTGCTAACCTTTCAGAGCATGAAGAAGAGAAATTATTGAAAACTCCGAAGAAGCACCGTGCTGCTATTGGATATACTCTTGATGATCTTAAGGGCATTAGTCCCACTCTGTGTCAACACAAAATAAATTTGGAGAAAGACGCCAAACCAGTTATTGATCACCAACGACGGCTGAATCCTAATATGAAAGAAGTGGTAAGAAAGGAAATATTAAAGCTCCTTGAGCCAGGTATAATTTATCCTGTTGCTGATAGTCAGTGGGTAAGTCCTATCCATTGTGTCCCTAAGAAGGGAGGTATTACTGTTGTTCCTAATGATAAAGATGAATTGATTCCGCAAAGAATTATTACAGGTTATAAGATGGTTATTGATTTCCGCAAATTAAATAAAGCTACTAAAAAGATCATTACCCTTTGCCTTTTATTGATCAAATGCTAGAAAGATTATCCAAACATACACATTTTTGCTTTCTAGATGGTTACTCTGGCTTCTCTCAAATACATGTGTCAGCTGATGATCAAGCAAAGACCACGTTTACTTGCCCTTTCGGTACTTTTGCCTATAGACGTATGCCTTTTGGTTTATGTAATGCACCTGCTACCTTTCAAAGATGCATGATGGCTATATTTTCTGACTTTTGTGAAAAGATATGTGAGGTTTTCATGGACGATTTCTCCGTTTATGGATCCTCTTTTGATGATTGCTTGAGCAACCTTGATCGAGTTTTGCAGAGATGTGAAGAAACTAATCTCGTCTTGAACTGGGAGAAGTGCCACTTTATGGTTAATGAAGGTATTGTCTTGGGGCATAAAATTTCTGAAAGAGGCATTGAAGTTGATAAAGCTAAAGTTGATGCTATTGAAAAGATGCCATGTCCCAAGGACATTAAAGGTATAAGAAGCTTCCTCGGTCATGCCGGTTTTTATAGGAGGTTCATTAAGGACTTCTCAAAAATTTCTTGGCCTCTCACTAATCTATTACAAAAAGATATTCCTTTTGTCTTTGATGATGATTGTGTAGAAGCATTTGAAATACTTAAGAAAGCATTGATTTCTGCACCTATTATTCAGCCACCTGATTGGGATTTACCCTTTGAAATTATGTGTGATGCTAGTGATTATGTT
Organism: Triticum dicoccoides; assembly: GCF_002162155.2. Taxonomy (NCBI): domain Eukaryota; kingdom Viridiplantae; phylum Streptophyta; class Magnoliopsida; order Poales; family Poaceae; genus Triticum; species Triticum dicoccoides. Next base: position 434,067,888 of record NC_041390.1, read on the forward strand.
GTAGGTGTTGTTCTAGGGCAAAGAGTTGATAAGAAATTAAATGTTATCCAATATGCTAGTAAAACTTTAGACAATGCCCAGAGAAATTATGCTACTACTGAAGAAGAATTTTTAGCAGTTGTTTTTGCTTGTGATAAGTTCAGACCTTATATTGTTGATTCTAAAGTAACTATTCACACTCATCATGCTGCTACTAAATACCTTATGGAAAAGAAAGATGCTAAATCTAGACTTATTAGATGGGTTCTCCTGCTACAAGAATTTGATTTGCATATTATTGATAGAAAGGGAGCCGAGAACCCCGTTGCAGACAACTTGTCTAGGTTAGAAAATGTTCTTGATGACCCACTACCTATTGATGATAGCTTTCCTGATGAACAATTAAATGTAATAAATGCTTCTCGTACTGCTCCATGGTATGCTGATTATGCTAATTATATTGTTGCTAAATTTATACCACCTAGTTTCACATACCAGCAAAAGAAAATGTTCTTCTATGATTTGAGACATTAATTTTGGGATGACCCACATCTTTATAAAGAAGGGGTAGATGATATTATTAGATGTTGTGTACCTGAGCATGAATAGGAATAGATCCTACGCAAGTGTCACTCCGAGTCTTATGGAGGACACCATGCTGGAGATAGAACTGCACATAAGGTATTGCAATCCGGTTTTTATTGGCCTACTCTCTTCAAGGATGCCCGTAAGTTTGTCTTGTCTTGTGATGAATGTCAAAGAATTGGTAATATTAGTAGACGTCAAGAAAGGCCTATGAATTATTCACTTGTTATTGAACCATTTGATGTTTGGGGCTTTGATTATATGAGACCTTTTCCTTCCTCTAACGGGTATACACATATTTTAGTCATTGTTGATTACGTTACTAAGTGGGTAGAAGCTATTCCAACTAGTAGTGCTGATCATAACACCTCTATTAAGATGCTTAAAGAAGTTATTTTCCCGAGGTTTGGAGTCCCTAGATATTTAATGACTGATGGCGGTTCACATTTTATTCATGGTGCCTTTTGTAAAATGCTTGCTAAGTACGATGTTAATCATAGAATTACATCTCCTTATCACCCACAGTCTAGTGGTCAAGTAGAATTAAGTATCAGAGAGCTCAAATTAATTTTGCAAAAGACTGTTAATAGATCTAGAAAGAATTGGTCCAAGAAATTTGATGATGCATTATGGGCCTATAGAACTGCATATAAAAATCCTATGGGTATGTCTCCGTACAAAATGGTTTATGGTAAATCATGTCGCTTACCTCTTGAATTAGAACATAAGGCATATTGGGCTATAAAAGAGCTCAACTATGACTTCAAACTTGCTGGTGAGAAGAGGCTTTTTGACATTAGCTCACTTGATGAATGGAGAACCCAGGCTTATGAAAATGCCAAGCTGTTTAAAGAAAAAGTTAAAAGATGGCATGATAAAAGGATACAAAAGCGCGTTCCCGATTGTTCGGCTAGGGAGTAAAGGGAGCACCTCTGTGATTGTCATGACCGGGTCCTCCGAGCTCTGACCTCAGACTGGGTGAAGTCGAAAGCTAGCGCTCTTATTGTTTTCAATCATGGTCGGCACACAACGGAACTCATGAGTACAAAAAAATCTATTGCGCAAGTCTCATAGTAACAATGAGCACCAAAGAAAGGTATCGGTGGGGGTACTATTTTCTTCGAAGATGCTTCTTACACTTCGTCTGTAATATAGCATAAGTTCCCTGAGCGCACTTTGTCTGTTACAGCCTTATGGCCCGGTTGCCTGGTTATCGGAAACACTGTCGATATTCTCGACAGGTGAAGTACATAACACTTTTTGGTCCTTGACCGAAGAGGGAGAAGCCGACGGTCGGTTAAGACGCGTTTAAAGTTCGGTTGAACAAAGATATGATATAAGTACTTCGGTACATACAATCATTATACATAAAATCTTTTACCCAAGTCACTTGGGGGCTCTTAAAATTTATATGAGCTATTTTATAGTAAATGTGTTTTCTTCTTGGTCGTTGCAAAGTCTTTTTCTATCGCTCCTTTTTCGACGTGAGTGTGTGGTCAATAGCCAGATAACCCATTTTCTCTCTAGTGACCGCTCGAGTTTAGTTCGCTAAACCGGTCTAACGAGAAGCACTCCGCCTTCGAGATAGGAGGCTGCAGCCGTAGGCTGACCCGCCTGAAGTCTTGAGATCGGATGTGTAATGTTAAAGCACGACAGAAGCACTCTTTTTTTCTAAGACCAATTTTTGGATTGGCACCGAACACTTGATCTTGTTCGGACGTCGAGTTTTTACTAACGTTTTTTGGTTTTCCAAGCTTATGGCACTTTTAAACTATTTGTGTGTTTTCAGCACAAGTCTCGCAGTGCAATGCCGGACACCTTTATAGATTCGGCAAAAATATTCTCGGATATTGCTATATATGCATTGGTTTCGAATTGTGTCTTCGGTCAATAGTTGGGTTGCCCGGCTCCTGCACTTGCTTCCTACGTTCCGCTTTGTTCGGCTAGGCGTGCAAAGGGAGAACCACTGCGATTGTGCTTCCAGCTCACACGGTTAAGCACCTTAGTGGAGAAAGCCGAAAACTGACCGTCACGATAAGCGTAAACTGGTCAGCGATCCGATGACTGTGTTAAATGACGGGCCACTCATAACAATGGCCGAAGTGTTTACGGCTTGACCTCGACTGTCGCCGAACACTACCAGGGGCTATTAACTGGCCTCCCAAACTAAATCCTCGATATTTTGCTCTTACATTAGAGCTGAGGTTTCATGATCATGCTTAGCATGACAACCCAAAGAAAGGAACCGATAGCGGGACTATTTTCTTTGGAAGACATTTCTTATGTTAAACAGTAATATAACATATCTCTCTGCGTACCTTTGTTTATAAAACCATATGGCCAGATTGCCTTGTTTGTCGTAAATCTTTGCCCTCATAAAGGCTTTATAAAGTAGGACAAACACTCCTCGGCTACTGGCCGAGGAGGTGGAAGCCGATGGTCGGTCAATAAAGTTTTGTACAATGCGGATCCGAGCATTAATGACGTAAAGTACTTGGATACATAGTCATTACACATAATTTGTGATTTTACTATGGATATTGATCCTTAATTCGGCCACCCGTGCCCGCATTAAGGCTCGGGGCTAGTGGGCTTCGGGCTTATTATTTACAAATATTAAAGGGGCACATCGATCCCCTGATCTGGTGTTGCCACCCGACCAATGTCTCGGGGGCTACTGCATTGCCTATCCAATGTAGAAAATTTTAAGTGTAATATAGTTTCCGAGGAGATTTTGATCCTCAAGTTGGTTGGCCGCACCCAACCTGAGTCTCGAGGACTGAGCACGCCGCTTTTTGTGTTCCGAAGTATCCTGCCGAGCTAGGACTTGATCCTCAGGCCGATTTTACAAATCAACCTGAGTCTCAGCGGCTACTGGGATCAGCGGTCTTACATCATCCTTTAGGTGCATCTCGGGTTTTAAACCGATACACACCTTGAGGGCTACTGGCTATATATCTCGGCACAGAATAAATTGCATCAATAAAAAATATTGACAAAAAATCGGCCCACAGTCGGGGTGGTGCACCACCCCGGAAGCAGTCCGACATAAAGCTCGGGCCCTACTGGCTGGCTCCATAGAGGGCATTTCCAGCATTAAGCTCGGCTAAACTCCTTCAACTTTTTGGACCAAGATGATCTATGGCATCTTGGATATAGTCCGGCGTTGGAGCTTGGACACAGTCCGGCATTGGAGCTCGGATACATTTCGGCGTTGGAGCTCGAAAGCAGTCTGGCATTAGTGCTCGGCTGCAAAAGATACCTTGAATGCTATCTGGCGTTAGAGCTCGGACGCAAGAGGACACTGCCTCCCGGGAACAACTTCAAACCCGAGGTGTGGCATAAAAATAACAAGACATTGATAAAGGCCGGAAACTTAAAGGGGCTCCTCAGATACCCGACGTGTAAACTCGTCGAATGCATTTCGGAGATCCTCAAGATCGAAGATGGGAAGATTTGTTGAACCGGTTTCCAAGACCAACAACCGAAGATGATGAATAGTTTGAAAGAATCGAGGAGCGTCCCTAACTGGAAGACCGGTTCAGGGGGCTACTGACGGTGTCCTGGACTAGGGAGTACTCACCACGTCGTCTCCCGATCTGTTAGATTGGGCTGAGGACCCCCATGGCCGTATACTCATGGGCCAGTTCGGACAACTGCCGCATACATGGAAGATTCTACAAGACTTGGTGATCAAGACAAGGACTCCTCCCCACCAGCGTATTCGGCTAGGACTCTTGTTATCCTAGGCCTCTGGTGCATTATATAAACCGAGGCCAGGCTAGTCGATAGATCAGATACATACAATCATACCATAGGCTAGCTTCTAGGGTTTAGCCTCTCCGATCTCGTGGTAGATCAACTCTTGTACTACCCACATTATCAATATTAATCAAGCAGGACGTAGGGTTTTACCTCCATCAAGAGGGCCCGAACCTGGGTAAAACATCGTGTTCCCTGCCTCCTGTTACCATCCGGCCTAGACGCGCAGTTCGGGACCCCCTACCCGAGATCTGCCGGTTTTGACACCGACAGCTGGCATCTTCTGATTCTCTAGTGGAGGTGTTGGTGCAGTCTCCTTCACCTGTTCATCATTCTTCTGGGGAAGGGATGAAGAAGGAACCACCTTGCTCCCTTGCTCAGTGCTTCTTGTGGACGTCTTGCGTTGTTTCGGCGCCAACCAGCTGAACAGGTAGCTATACCGCTCATGCCGCTACAAGTCGGGGGAGATGCGAAACTTGATCCTGTTATTTTCTTGCACAACCCCACCATCGGGTCGTAAACGTACCTGAGTGTGTCGAAGGACTAAGTCCTCAAGTTCTTTATAAAGAACATGGCGGTTTCTCCGACGCCTCTCGCGCTTGTGCTGGTTCTCTGTTGGAAAGATACCATCCCTTTGTACCTGTGGCATGCGTAGGAGTGCTGGTGCAGGGTGCCTCGTAGAGGATGAAGTCCTGTTCGTCATCGCCTGCAGCTGTGGCTGATCTCCCCGCCTAGGAGGTGAAGAAGGTCGTGGTGGAAGTGTCGGTCGCAAAGGTTCCCGTAGTTGCCACTGTTGAGTGGGCCGAGGGCCCCTCTCATCGTCTTGATGTCCACTAGTAGAAAAATGGTCAAATGTTCACCCCTTTAGCCCCGGTTTGTATTTGAGCTGGCACTAATGTGACCGTTAGTGCCGCTTCGAATGGCTATGCATTAGTGCCGGTTCGTAATGAACCTTTAGTACCGGTTCGTGCCATGAACCGGTACTAAAGGGGTGGTGGCAGGCTGGCGTCAGGCCAGGGCCCCACGAGCCCCTTTAGTGATGGTTTGTGACACAAACCGGTATTAAAGGTCTAACCTATAGTATCGGTTTGTGTCACCAACCGGCACTAAAGAGTCTTAACCTATAGTCCCGGTTGGAGACACAAACC
>NC_041390.1:434073681-434093001 GCF_002162155.2 Triticum dicoccoides
TTTGAAAAAACCAAAAGAAAATGATAAAAACTTCAAAAAATAAAATCCTTCGAGAGGTAGTTATATTACTACATCTACTAGTTAGGAAAATTTGAAAACTTAAATTTGGACATGTTTTGCAACAAGTGTAGGGAAAATGTAAAACGGCTATAACTTTTGCATACGATGTCGGAAAAAAACGTATAATATATCAAAAAATTCAGCACGAAAATCCGCATCTGATGGAGACCGCCTATGGCCTGTTTGCAATTTTTTAGAATCCTCAAATTCCAAAAGGAAAAAAGATATGGTCAAATTTCAGTTTTTTTTTAAAAATTTGGTTAAATCTGGTCAAACTACTTATTCAAGAAGTATTAATTTTACTACATAATTATTTAAGAATATTAGTGTTACTAAATAATTATTTCAATTTTTTGAATTTTGGTCAAATCTGGTCAAACTATGGTCAAACTGTGGTCAAACTATGGTCAAACTTATTCAAGAAATATTAGTGTTACTAAATAATTACTGTTTTTTAGAATAATAGTTTCAAACTCAAACGGTGAAACGTGTGACCTAATGCTCAAGCTAAACTGCTGAGGGTTAATAGGATTGACAGGTTACATTTGTCAGGAAAACAACAAGTGCATACTTGGAATGTAGGGTGAATAGAACTCCGAAGTTAAGTGTGCTCAGGCTGGGGGAGTGAGAGGATGGGTGACCGGCCGGGAAGTTAGGCGATTTGGAATGAGTGATTCACACTTGAGCAGTTAAGAGAGGTGATTAGAGACTAAATCATCAAATAATTCAAAAAAATTAAAAATTAAAAAATCAAATTTTTTTCCAAAATTTTCAAAAAAAATTCAAAAAAAAATCCTTTAGTACCGGTTGGTAACACCAACTGGTACTAATGGTCCCCCATACCAGGGCGCGAGCTCACGCCACGTGGCACTACAAGAAACTTGTTAATCCATGACGGATTTCCCGTGACAATTTCGAAATCTGTCATGGACGACCCAGTATAGCCTGCTGAGCCCGCTAAAGCCCGCCCAAGCCCGCCTAAGCATTCCCCGTATATAATGCAAACCCTAAAACATGCTCCCCAGCCCCCTCCCTCCCCCCTCCGCCACAGCCTTTCCTCTCGTGAGCCCCCTCTCTCCCACACGCGACTCCTCGCGCCACCGCCCGATTCCGTCGACTTCCCGCGGGTATGGCCGGTGCGCAGCACACCCCCATCTTCCTCTCGCTCCGCTCCTTCCTCCCCTCTAGCTAGATTCACAGCTCCCGGCCACCAGCGCTCGCCAGCAAGCCCTCCCCATGGCTAGGGTTTCGGCGCCAGGGCAGCTCCGATGGATCCTCTCCATCGCCTGCTGCCGATGCTGCTAGAACGGGGTGGCGCGGATGCCCTCCTCCCGCGGGATGTGCTGAGGCAACGCAACCTGCAGCGGCATACTCGGGAGTCGGGACGAGCGCGGGCGCCATGGCCTTGTCTCCCTCGACGATGGTGGCCGCGAACGCCGGTGGTCCTTCTCGTCCTCTACCTCCAAGGACATGCTTCGGTACAACTCAGGCACCCCTGCCCGTGAAGCCTGTCCTCTCATCCGGTGATGTACAGATCATCCTCGCGTGCGTCGATTTGCCTCCTCCTCGACGCGGCACCTGAAACCTAGATGTGGACGTGGTGAGCTCCCTCTCTCCCTCTTCCTGTACCGAAAATCTGGATGACACTTGTATCTGTAGTCACTTGCATCTGTACATACATACGCATGAATAAGTTTCTCATTAATTTTTGAGTACATTCTATTGAACCTAATTGTACTTGCTGCCCTGTAAGCTATGAGAAGGAATTGTTTCATTGAAAGGGCCAAACACAATGATAACGACTCTTGCATTAGTTGAAGGGGTCAAAGAAATAGCATCAAAATATATTGAATTGAAATGTACTAATATATTGAAGTGAAAGTTACTATGCACATAATTTTGCAGAGCTAAATATATTGTGGCTATCCTACCCTGATTGCAATATATTGAAGTGCAAAAGGATTTGGATGTGAGATGCAGGCACGTTCATTCTGTTAACTGGTAGTTTTTACCGCGTGGCAATATATTTTGGGTCTGTTTGGATGGATACCAACGCCGGCATTACCAATTTATTGGTTGTGCCCGTGACTTTTGGATACTGCTTGGATTGGAGCCATTTTTGGCTCGCCCAGCTCAGGTCGGCCACGCCCCTACATGATTTTCGCCAATTAGCGGGCGAAACGAAGGCGTGGAAAACGTCCGCCAATAATTTGGCAGCCAAATCATGCGCATGTCTTATTATCCTGGCCGACCGCATAATTTAGCAGTACAGTTTAAGTTTTAGATTTGTTAAGATGTAGTGTTGGCCTTGCATCTTCAGTTTAGGTTTGCATTACAAAGATTGCTCTGTACTTTGCTTGTTTTCATATTAGCTTTATTGGTGGGGTTGCTGAATGTAAGATTGCTCTGTACTTATTTCCTGTGCTTACAACCTACTAGCAGCAGTATTTTAACTGCTTAAAGCCATTTGCTCTTGTTATTCATGATGTTGCAAATTTCTGCAAGGTATTCGAAAATAGTTCAAGAGTAACTCACTTGCATTACAATGAACCAAAAGATGCTAGAGTGGTGTTCACACTTATTTTGATACGTATGAGCATATTTTCAAGCAGCTAAAGCTGCAAGTTATAGACAGAGTTATAGATAGAGTTTACGTAATGGCATTCTTCTCCTTGACCGATGTGTAAAATTGTGGTGTACTATTGTATTATGCCCTCTGTTGTGCTCCTTGCTAGTATATTGTAACCAGTGAGTACTCTCAGCCATATCAGTATCGCACACGTTGGGAATTCGTCTTTGGGAGCTTGCAGATTTTATTAGTTGTTAGTTTAACTCGTCCAGAGAAGAAATTCAGTTTAAAGACATGTATTAAATGCAAGAAAATGTAAGTGGACAACCCCTAGCCCTTATCATATATAATCATTATGCACAGTGGTACTTGAATAATTATATCAATTTAGGTTTCTAATTTTTTGGCGGATTTATATGGCCTCAACTTTTGCTGCTATAGCACTTGAGTTCTGTGATGTATAATTTGTTATGTTGTCACTTATAGGTCATCTCTAGAAATGTCTAATGTTTGTTCTAATTTTGTGCAGATCATGTTCTTCCTACTTGGTCCAGCCTATCACATATGCCATGACATGGTGTAGTTGGGCCAACGACAAGAAGTTGAATAAGAATCTTTTGTATATGTTTTTGATGTAAACTGGATTGTGTTGGTTCTAACCTTGCTATGTGTTGTATTTCGTCAATTGATGTTGTAAATTTTCTATTCACGGAGGATTTTGTAGATTGCTATGTTGTATATACACGTGGATGGCTTAATAAATACTCTTTGTCCTGGGCCAAAGTTGGCATTATGATCTGTGTAAATGCTAAAATAATGTACTTGCTTAAAATTTCATGGAGGGAAATGGGTTAATTTGCCGGACAAAATTTAAATTTTGCATAAATCAATGACGGTTTCTATGACAAAATCAGTATCCATGTAGGCAGCCACGTCATTCCAATAGGTCTATCCAAAATGCTACGTGGCGCTTGTCTGTGACGGCCCATTCTGTCACAAACGCTCGGGCGTTTGGGCTGGGCGGGCCAGGGGCTAGACCTGTGACGGTCAAGATCCGTCATGGAAGGTGAGGTGTCAAATTATGACGCGATATACATGACGGATTTGAAATCCGTCATGCCTGGCCATCCTTGACGGATTTTCACTGCCCTGTGACGGATTGGAACCGTCATGTATTAACAGATTTCTTGTAGTGTGGTGGCACTTTAGCGCCGGTTCGTGCCGAACCGGTACTAAAGGGGGGGGGCTTTAGTGCCCACCCTTTAGTGCCGGTTATGGAACCGGCACTAAAGACCCTTACGAACCGGTTTTAAAGCTCCGTTTTCTACTAGTGGTCCCCGCCTGGGAGGTTTTAAAGCTCCGGTACTAAAGGTCGTGGTGGAAGTGCATGTCGCAAAGGTTCCCGTGGTTGCCATTGTTGAGTGGGCCGGGGGTCCCTCTCATCGTCTTGATGTCTTGACCATCGGTTCCAACGTGGAGGCATGTTGGGATATCTCCCTTGTGGGAAGTGTCGAGTTGGTGAAGGTTGTCGCCGAGGCGCCAAAGTCTGGCGCTCATGTTGAGGACGATGGCTTGAGGCTTGACGCCTCATCCTTCCTGCAGCTTGAGCCGACGATGCACTCGGCGCCGTTGGATCTTGGAGCCTCCTCTAGATATTGTTCATCTGCTCTTGGAGTTGGCGAAATTCTCGCCGTAGGTCGTCATCCCGTGGCACGGGTGCTTCATGCCGAATGGTGGAAAACCTGTTGTTGTTGGGGAGAGACCTTCCGTCGACTGCCAAGTTGTGGAGACACGGCGCCCATGCACCCCTTCGAGTGTCGCCAATGTTGAGGGAGACAGTAGGGCCTGGTAGAACGGGTTCTTTGCATGAGCGCCGCTTCCAGAACTCCTTCATGATGGTGCGTCTCACCAGCTCCTTGACCTTGCATGGCTCGTATGCCCAATCATCGGGGAACAAGTCATACGGAGGGGTTAAGGTGCTTCGGTAAGTGAACACCTTATCAGCTAGGTCCATGGCGCCGAGGGACCAATCCTCCTCCGGCACCGTGCTCTGAGCGATGCGGGAAGCTATCTGTTGGTGGAGTAATTGTTCCTTGCGGTACTTCCTCCTGTAGTTGCATAGGGGATGAGGGCTATCTGACAAACGAGCGTTGGCCATGAGCCTACGCAAGTCTTGTGACATAGCCTCTAAACCCTCGAGAAGCTCAACCTCGGTACGCCGCGGTGTTGGTGTCAGCGGCTCCGAGTGCGTAGTCGCGGTAGGGGCGTGGAGAGATGCCGCACTAGACTGCCTGTTGGCGGCTCTAGTGCGGAGGCGTTGAGCTTCCTCCATATCTCCTTTCATGTCCGCCCTTGTCGATTCCTTCAACAGGGCGCGCGCCTCAAGCATTAGCTCGCGACGCTCCTTCTTCATCTTGGCAGCCTCCCGCCTTAGCGCCTTCTTCGACTGCACAGTTTGAAACTGCGCAGGATCCTGGGCTTGATGGATGTAGACCTTCTTGCCAAGCTCAATGACGATCATGGGCGACATCAATCCAAACTAGATCATCACCGACTCCGAGTTGCTGTCACGGGAGAGTCCACCTGCATGAAAGGGATCTTGATGAGCGGAAACCCTTGCCAACGTCTTGTCATGCAGCATGCTGTGCGGGTTGGGAGACGAGCGAAGATGATTCAGACGACCACACCGTAGCGAAGATGGGAGGAGAACCAGGTCCCACCGGGCGTGCCAATTTGTTTGACACGAGAAAAATCTTATATGCACTCCGGTAGAACGGAAGAGAAGGAGTATGGATTCCTCTCATGCGCCGGGGAAAAAATGCGGGCATGCCAGTGTACCCTAGTACACAAAGAAAAATGATACGGGAAACAAGTATTTCATTTATCTCTTTGGATGAACAAAATTACAAGATCCCATAAAAAATGATTGCGCTCCGTGACCTACTAGCGCGGCCTGCCTGACTATGGCGATGTGCGGTCTCCTGGTTCCCAGGGCCTCAAAAAGCTCCCGGTTAATTACTCCCGCGGGTTGCTCTGCGAGATACCTCCGATTAAGCCGTGTGGTCATCTTCGTCGTCTTCGCTTCGCCTTCTCCATGCATGATGATGCTGGTGTGTGTGTGGTGTGGGCGGCGGCAAAGCCCGTGTCCTCGTCGGTACATGTGCCGCTCAAAACATGGCTTTGTGCTGGCCACGTTCGCCCTCGCTGTCGCGCCTCGTCGGTCTTGACAACATTGATGTAGTTGGTGTTGAAGTTGCATGGGTCCTGCTCTGCTCAGACTTCTTGACAATGTAGCGGCTTCGTCGGGTATGCAAGGGGTTCGCCTCGCGGGAGTATTCTTATGGAGACCGGCGTCGGTGAAAAACCAACGCTCGCTCGGATCGGCAATGCCAGTGTGGTTGGCGCCTCGTCTCGGCTGGACTTAGGCGGTCCTCCAAGACAAGGGCACCGCCTCACGGGGCCATCGGGAGTTAGTGTTGGTGAAATCAAGTCGCCTCCTCGCCATCACGCCTCGTATTCATGGGCTTCGTGTCGCAAATAGCACCATGTAGTGGTAAGGGTTGGTGAAGCCACGTCATTGCGTAGCGCCATCTTCTTCGCATCGCGGGCTCCGTGTTGCGGCAGCACCGAGGGCGTGTGTCATCTCCATGGCTCCGGGTCGTGGGCTCCATCTTGACGAGGTAGACATTGGTAGTTTCCTCCTTGCGAGCTCCATGCCACAATCCTTTGCAGTACCGGTTGATGTTGGCGACGTGTGTTGTCTTGGCGAGCTCCGCGCCGCCATCCACCGCGGCACGACAATGGCATCCTTGTGAGCTCCACGCCTCCGTTCTCCATGGCACCGGCTTGGTTATATTGGCGTTGGTGTCGTCTTGGCGAGCTCCGCGCCACTATCCACCGCGGAAAGGGGGCGCCATCGTTGCGAGCCTCCACGCCTTTGTCCTCCATGGAAGAATACAGGCATCGTCCTAGCGAGCTCCACGCCACGATTCTCCGTGGTACCGGGTGTTTGCGATGGGCGTCATCTTGGCGAACTCCGCGCCTTCGGGCTCCAGCTTGACGAAGTGGATGTCGGCGGCATCCTCAATGGGCGCCACGCCTCCACCCTCTAGCTCCATGACGAAGTGGATGGCGGGCGTCCTTCTTGTGAGCTCCCGTCACAATCCTTGCGGCACTGGGTTGATGATGTTGACATTGGCGTTATCTTGGCGAAATTCATGGCGCCATCCACCACGGCACGGCGGCGGCATCCTCCCGAGCCTCCACGCCTTCGTCCTCCATGGCGCCGGCTTGATGAAGTTGACATTGGCGTCGTCTTGCCAAACTTCGCGCCACAATCCACCACGGCACGTCGGCGGCATCCTCGCAAGCCTCTCCACCTTCGTCCTCCATTGCGCCAGCTTGATGAAGAAAATGAGGGCGTCGTCCTAGCAAGCTTCATGTCGCCATCCACGGCAGCATCCTCGCGAGCCTCGCGCCTTCGGGGCTCCAGCTTGACGAAGTAGACGTCGTCGGCCTCATCACCAAGGACGGCCACCACAAAGGAGTCCAACGGGCTGCACGCCGGCAGCCCCATTGGTATTGCCATCGTCTTCAAGGCTGCTAGATTGCATGCTCCACCAATATGGTCTTCGGCGCCGATTTGTGTGATGACTTGCTCGTGTGCATGAATGCTGTATGCCAAGGAGAAACAAGAAAATAGATGCATTAGTTCAAAGTCTCACCCTCGGAGAATGTGTGCTTCATCATGGCGCCTCCTGGACTGCGTTTTCTCCTTCCTCCTTGCTCTTCTCAATGACGCCGGATGACGGGATGAGGTGCTGGTCTGATGGATGTGTTGCTGCGTGGGTTTGATGTGCGCGTGATGGCGACGATGTGGTGGCTGGATGTGTTCGGGTGTGGTGTTGCGTGCGTGGTGTGTTGGCTCTCCTCCTCTATGTTGAGGCCTTGTCTCTATATATAGGCGGCCGGTCGAATCAGATTTCTTGGCCCGTACATCTTGCGTCGTTTGGCAGGTCATCTAATCTTTCCTTTTGTATGACCTTTTTGATGCGAACGTGTGTGGCCTTCCCAAAATGATCAAAGGCGGCTGCTTTTGTTTCCAAATTTTGCCGACTTGCCAATTGTGCATTGCTCCTTGTACAAGTTGATCTTCGATACGTGAGCTAAGTAAAATAAATCCCGACGTCGTTTCTACACCTTCCTTCTGCTAGAACCTTTCCGTTTGAGCCTGCAAAAAGAAAGGAAGACATTTTGCCTACATGTGATTATGGGCCTGCCTCCCGCGAACACTCCAGCATGTATGCATGCGTACGTGGCTGCCGCGTATAATCTACCAAAAGAAAATACATGCATGCTACCTTAGGTTTACATGTGCATGCAAAGATATAAACTTGCCCTCCAGTGCAGTACGAAGCATGTAATAAACTTAACTTGGATGCATGTGCAAAACTAAACCAAATACCAGCTAGTACAGGAGTGGGCTACTGTACAGGTACACGTATATGCATGGTTTGAGACTTGTGGGTATTCGGGTATATACGGGCGCTAGGGCCGGTCCTATGATTTCGGGGCCCGGGGCGAAACAAGAACCCGGGGTCCTTTTTCTAAAATGGTAACCATGTGTTTGTACAACATCAAAATAGTAATAAGCACGCTTAAGTTGCATTTAACAACTATGTATAAGATAAAAAAAACTATGTAGTATATGATAATTAATTTGTCGAGAAACTTAAGTTACTCACTGCAAGGAATATGTAGCGGCGATATTTCATATGAGATGAAACATAAATTTTGACACACCTCTTGTGAAGCCAGACACAAGTAAAACTCCATATATTAGGTGGGCAAGAGTTGATCGATATATCCACCAATAATCTATCCTAAAAAAAATCAAAAGTAAAAAAAAGATCCATATAGAGAGGGTAAGCTAAATCATGCACTGTATACTAGGAAATATGAAACTTGGGAGTGCATAACTATAATTTTCCCCACATGAGTGCACATATTGGAATTGCATCCGGTTGAAATGCCTGAAAATGCATGGTGTCACAGCCATGAACTTGATTACAACAATGAAGATTTATATAACCTAATTCTTGGCTACTAAAATAATATGTATATACGTAGAAGTTCAAATCAATTAGCAATGCACATGGGCCTCTAAAACTTCCAATGACGCGGTGTCACAGCAATAAAATAGTAGGCATATGCATAGAAGTTCAAATCAATTAGTAATACACTTGGGCCTCTAAAAATTCCATTGACGTAAATCTCCTATATAGTGGCCCACAAACGTGGTCATTACAGAACACAATGTGAAAATTTCTGGCCTAATTGGGAGACTCATAAATCATATGCATATTTTTCGTCTGTATGTGGGCATTATTCAAAATCAAGATATCCTTGGCAATGTCTGTAGAACGTAAAGTTACGTAATCATATCTCCAAAGTTGTCAGCAGTTACACACAATCAGTGCCAAAACTGAACCCTAACAATCACAATACTTAAGAAATCCTCCTTTCTTGTTTCAATGTACCATCCAACTAGATCGCTAGTTTGCTACTACAAGAAACAACAGTCTCGAGAAGTACCACGGAGATGGTTCCTTTTTTCAGAAAGGGGAAATAAGAGAGATGCATTACCACATGTACTGAAGGAGGATGAAGGTGCGCGGACGAGGGATGTCTCGGCGGCTGCATGGCCGACGTACTCCCGGAACAATCATGGGGCATGTCGTCTGTTGACCCCGGCAAAAACCTTAGAACCAGCCCTCGCGGCTCGGCTTGTCGGCGTGGCCGGCGATGGGCGACTACCGCCACGATTTCAGGAGATCAAACGTCGGGCACGATCTAATCTATGCGTCATCAGAGGGGCTGTGTGTCTTCCGCCTGCCCACCTCCCGTTTGGGTTGTGTGCTGGGCTAAATCAACTAGTATACGTAACACACATACATATAGAAGGGGGCCCCTTGATCCCAGGGGCCCGGGGCGGCCGCCCCCCTGCCCCCCTCAGGGCCGGGCCTGACGGGCGCGAGCTTTTTTTTTGAGCATCAGTACAGACATAAGCGCTCATATACACGCGCGTACACTCACCCATATGAACGCACACACGTATACCCTATCACTATGAGCACCTTCGAGAGACTGAGCCGGCATATCATCTTGAAATTTACGAAGTCATCGTAGGCGCCTCGTCGTCGACGGGAACGTCTTCTCCCACTGAAAGCGCATCGTCGGAAATCCTGAAATAAATCCAGAAATAATGCGAGCACCAGGATTTGAACCCTGATGGGTTGGAGATACCACTATCCATCTAACCAACTCAACCACAGGTGTTGGCGCCGCCTCTCGCAGCGCCGCTTCTTCTCTACCTCGCAACTCTCTCAACTCAAGGATTCTCTCAAGAAAACATGCATGTGCTGGAGGTAGAAGAAGAGGACGTAGGAAATTTTGTGGCACCGCACAACTTGTGCCTTTTCCATTTCTCTTACAATTGACAATGAACTTGATTACATGGAGTTAAGTAGCCAGACTAACCCAGCCAAAACGCACCCACTAACCACTACCTTGCATGCACGCCCACATAGTTCTGCATGCAGCACACACGGTAAAGCCACTGACAGCTTGACCCATTAATCACTCCACGAACAGCACACATATGTACAGGCTTGTGTCATCTCCAAGTTTGCAACAACCATGAGCTTGCCCACGGCACACTTGACGCACGCCACAACTGTTTGCGTCCACTTTTAGCTCCACGTTGATCTGCTGCCGGACTTGGCCACTATGATTCTACGGAGCTGTACCCATTTTGCTAACCAACACATCCATGCAGACTATGTACTCATCACTAGCTTGTACACACACAAGTCATCTTATCTCTACGTGAGTGTATGGCCGCAGCCTAATGGTTGAGCATGTCTACGTGCATGTCACTACCAAGTAAATGTAATGAAAAATAAAAAACAACAAGGTTAATTCTAACAATCACCCCCTAAACCTGGTTGTCGCTTATTCGGAAATCTCCATGTCGACCTTCAAAGCAGCGCGAGCTCGTCCTCGATGTTGTTGGTGCAACACGTAGATGGCGGCCAATGCCATCTTGTCACGTCGATTGCCGCCGTCGGCGGTAGCTTCAATGAGAACCGCACCTCCTACGCCTTCACCATGAGTGTGGCACCGCGACATGCTCGCTGCCTCATGTTCGCCACCAGTGCCACAACTCGCCAATGTCTCGCCTCCATGTTCGTCACCGATGACACAAATCGCCGGCAACTCACCTCCAAGTTCGCCACCGGTGTCGCAACTCGCCGGTGACTCGCCTCCATGTTGCCGACGATGACGCACCTTGTCGCCAACTCGGACATGGACCTCCTCATGGCAATGGCCTCCGCTCCATGGCCGTCACCTCCTTGCCGCCGGTGACACAACTTACCGGGCAGCATACCTATCTCCATCGCTCATGACGCAGCTCGACGATGATGAAGACACGCACCCACCGCAAGTAGCATCGCGGTCCACATTGCGCCGCCGGCCTCTACGTCACATGGAGTCCGCCGCGCCGCCACCACCGCCTCGGATCGTCAAGGCTCTGATGCCAATTGTTGGCGCCGCCTCTCGCAGCGCCGCTTCTTCTCCACCTTGCAACTCTCTCAACTCAAGGATTCTCTCAAGAAAACATGCATGTGCTGGAGGTAGAAGAAGAGGACGTAGGAAATTTTGTGGCACCGCACAACTTGTGCCTTTTCCATTTCTCTTACAATTGACAATGAACTTGATTACATGGAGTTAAGTAGCCGGACTAACCCAGCCAAAACGCACCCACTAACCACTACCTTGCATGCACGCCCACATAGTTCTGCATGCAGCACACACGGTAAAGCCACTGACAGCTTGACTCATTAATCACTCCACGAACAGCACACATATGTACAGGCTTGAGTCATCTCCAAGTTTGCAACAACCATGAGCTTGCCCACGGCACACTTGACGCACGCCACAACTGTTTGCGTCCACTTTTAGCTCCACGTTGATCTGCTGCCGGACTTGGCCACTATGACTGTACGGAGCTGTACCCATTTTGCTAACCAACACATCCATGCAGACTATCTACTCATCACTAGCTTGTACACACACAAGTCATCTCATCTCTACGTGAGTGTATGGCCGCAGCCTAATGGTTGAGCATGTCTACGTGCATGTCACTACCAAGTAAATGTAATGAAAAATCAAAAACAACAAGGTTAATTCTAACAACAGGTTGATACGCTATACGGGCGCGAGCTTGCCGGCCGGCCGAGACACACGAGTACATACATATAGCGTATAAATACTAGTCCAAGGCAAAACTCTTCGCGTACGCGCAAACCCCCTATTTTTATTTTTGAACGTGCATGCATAAGCTATGTACATATGATAATAAGCCCAATCTCACACGTACATTACCTGTGCCAAAAAAAAACTCAAAGATAATCATCAGTAAAGAAAAATATCCATCGAACACTACTATTCAATTTAGTACATTCAATATTAGTAGTTACGTAGTTATCATTTAGTTTGTTGTTGAATTCATCTCATTGTTAGTATTTTTTTGGATAATTCATACTAGTAATTACACACTGATGGTTGTTCACATTGAACAGCCACACCTGATGGTCAAAGATGTTCGCTGTTTTAATATGTAGTTTCTTATCTAACGAGCCATGTATATTCAGAACATGTGCAGGGCTATTAAGATAAGTAGAATGCCCCCAGTTTTCAGAACATGTGCAGGGCTATTAAGATAAATAGAATGCCCCCAGTTTATAAAGAATTGGTGAAGACCCGAGGTCTATGTGTTTGTAATTCATAGCATGGTGATGACCCTTTCGCTGTGTGTATTCTTGTTATTTCTTTACAGAGTGATGGTACTAACACTGCAAGTAATAATAGTTCATATTTTGGTCATCTTTTTTTAGAGAATATAGACTGGAACAATAAATCAATTATGATAGTTCATACAGGTTTGAGTTGATGCAAGATGCAAAACAATTAGTACATGTATATAGGTTGCATTATCTGATATGTTATTTGATAAACTCTTGTTGAAAAAGTTTTAGTATTTAGGTTATTAATTAGCGGCACATATATATAAATCTAAGTCTTTGGAAATCACATTTGTATGATGCTCCTTTAAATTGTACACTCTCTGTCAATTAATATAAGAGCGTTTAGATCACTACTTTAGTGATCTAAATGCTCTTATACTAGTGATCTAAATGCTCTTATACTAGTTGACAGAGGGAGTATTCATCTATTAACTTGATTTTCTACAATGTAACTTACTTGTATCGTTGTTGTTGTTGTAGATCACCAAGATAAATTGGCGATCAATGGTTGTCCATTGCAGAGGTTGATTGCAAGGTTAAGAATGGGGCTACTACAAGCTAATTAGAATGTCATATTAGGATTAATGTTTCAAAGATTATATTTTTAGGATCAATGTTTCAAACTTTATAGTTGATTGCAAGGTCAAGTATTGGGCTACTACAGATAGTTTCACCTCTTGTAATCTTCGGATCATGTCCTTTGTAATGCAAGATAGTCGATTCAATATATGAGAACTTTCCGTTATTATACTGATATATGAGACCTTTCTGCTTATTATATCATGGCTCCTATGCAGTATTGACATTGACCTAATAAGTCTGGCTGGTAATATATAAAATACCGTTAATTGTTCATGCAAGCTAGTAAATCTTGATCTGTTGTGTCCATTTGAATATCAATTTGTCAGGGTCTCACCAACGCATATGAAGTGTTGTTGGGCTCTAGCTCTATATGTTGCTACCTACCAACGCTTCTACGTGTCGTTTACCAACGCATGCGTATACGTTGTTGTAGACCTTTGCAACGCCACCAACGACAACGCATAATAATCCGTTGGTGTAGACCTTAGCAACGCATATATTGACATATAACAATGCATCGATGTGTTGCTGTAGGGGGGTTTCTGTTGTAGTGCCTGCAGTTGCTAACTTGATATTTGATTACCTCATGACTGCAGGCATGCCCTTACATGAGCGACGATGATTATTTTGGTTTTTTGCAAACCATGCAAAAAAATTGTAGCAGCAGGACCATGACCCCTCAGAAATTTACAAAAATGTGCCTATTAGTTCTTCTGAAACTGTGTGCTAAGTAATTTTGCAGTGATTTCTTTGAGGAAGATTTGAAAGAATGGGGTGTCTGATTCATAATTCCTTCTTCGTAGGTGAAGAGATGTATGAGTAATTGTCAAGTTGTTGGAATAGTTTGTGGATAATTATGTCCCTACAGACCTAAAGGTACCTTTTCTCAACAAGGTAACATCATTCAGTTTATTATGAACTCATGTGTGACGTGATGGTCTCTTTGGTTCTCCTTTGTAGGCCTTTCTAAGGGTTAAAGCATATGATAATCACAACTTGGATGGTATCCATATGAAAGAAGGTGCGCAAAAGTTTTCTACCGTCCTTCCTTGAATACAAACAGTTCCCAGGTTCTTTGTTTCAGCATTCACCTATGGTTACCAGATGCAAATATCCATCCTTTTTCTATAAATTACTCCCAAAAATGCAATTTGCAGTCCACAACTTGAGCTATTATTTGTTTATTTTTTACTGCTTGCTTCCTAGCTATTGATCCGTACATGAATATCGTCATGCTATCATTCAACAGCCGGCTCAGTAACATCATATATGTATTCTTTTCTGATCAAGTAACTTCATATATGTACTCATCTCTGATAGGTAACATGATTCTGCGGCCGCTTGAAGATAAACAAGCATTTAACTCTTTATTCAGTTAATAAACTATTGTTTGTTTGTTTTTTCTTGCGCAAAGCTCTACACAGGAGGTGCATTGAAAAACTATATGATGATGATCCTGAGCGTGATGATCTGTTGGTGAGTCAGAATAATTCTTACAGATCGAAGTTAGCACCTATCATATGTGGGTTTAAAAAACATGAAATTATGAGAATAGACAAAAACGCTCATTGTTAAAATTATTGTGTATTTTTAAGTAATATGATTGGTGTCACGGATATAAATTGTCTTCTTAGGATGAGTTGAGTTGTCGAATTTCATTCCAGGCTTGGGCTTGACAATGATATTTACTTTTAATGGGCTTTGTAATGTGCTTTCATTGAATTATGTCAGCAGGGATGCACAATGTGTGTACCTCCGAGCTTGCTAAATGTTTTTTTATATAAGTACTGCATGCCTGATTATTCTTATTGCTTATTACTTCAGATTTTGTCTGCCAATTGTCTCAGCAAAAAATATATTAGGTGTTCCCTTTATATTTCATTTTTGTAGCCTCTATTGTACTCTCCACCCCTACAAGAAGAAAATTAGTTCATGTTCTTACATACTTATTTAAATGAGGGGATTATTATGCATCCAACTTGTGCTTACCATGGGTGAGTCAGAATTCAGGAGGCCTAATCTACTTATCCTGCAAAGTCGAGTCAATGAATCGCGGGAGATGCCACTGCTGCTAGTTGGAACGCGGATGATGGCGTGTGTGCTTGTTGCCGCTGCTTGCATGTGGATGAGTAGTATAGTGCACAGCTGCATCAGCTTGGGACATATGTGCTTTGATACATTACTTTTTTTCACTGTGGGCTTTAATATTCTACTCCATTTCTGAGGGATAAAATGTTTGAGGCTACTATAGTATATGTGAAATATACACTTATTTATTACTTCTTTTCTTGGCATCTAATGTGTTTGGCATTTCTTCTTTCAGATTTACATCTCCTCTTTGTGCAGGAGGTACAAGGTCTCACCACATGTTGAAGGCTGCTTTCAGTAATTCTATTTTCATTTTCATTTTGATTTTTGTGAGTGTATTTTTATGCCTTACAAGGACCTGAGGTGATTCGTGGGTTGTAGGGGGCATGGGGAGCTTCACGATTATGTATTTTTTGTCTATATATTTAATATATCATTGTTGTGGTTACTTTTATTGTTTGATTACACAAAGTTATGGTAACACTATATCTATAGATTGTTATACATGGAGATGCATCTTGCAAGGTTAATGTGTACCTATTTATTGATACTTTGACAGTTTCTAATTAAGTGGTTTACACTGAAGGTGCATAGCATCAACAAAGATATGATTAAGCTTAAGAAATTAGGAGAAATAATGGTTATATATGAAAGTTAAATACGCATGGTTTGTTGCTTCCGTACAGGATGGTGTTATGATAATAGATCAAATATGCTCAATGTCTAACTTACTTTCACATTTTGTTGTATATGGATCCAGAGCCGATGACCAAGATGCTGTCTATGTGTGTGTTACTTAAGTGTCATGCTGTGGGACAAAATTGGCAAGGTACTTTGTATGTGACGTGTTTTTTGCTAAGTCTGTATGGTTGAGAAGTCCATTGAGATATGGTCCTCATATGGAACAAGAATTATCTGCAAAAGCTATATTTAGTTCAAATTAAGATGGGGCGTGCTATGCGTCTGCCGGCTCGGCCAGCTCACGGGCTGTCAAATCTGGCGTATCAGTGCCCTCCATCATTGCAACATAGGTCTTGTTGCAGAAAATTTCTGTAGCAAGAATTTTTTGCAACTCGGGTTTTGTGTTGTTGCATAACTTTTTTGCAACTTAGGTTTTGTTGCATATTTTTTATCACAGGTTTTGTTGCAAACATAATAATTCATCTTCACCTTTTTGCAACATAGCTAATGTTATGGGAGAAACTTCCGAAACATTGGTGATGTTGCAAAAGTTGCCAAAGAAAAACATCAGGGGGCGCGTCACGTGGGACACGTGTTGTGTTAGCGAGGCGGCGAACTGGAGCCACAAAATCAGTAGGTCGAGGGGAATCGTTTCCCAATTAAGATTCAAAGTAAAGCATGATGACTCAAGAAATCTTTATACGATTATACGTGCGTTGCATGTGTATGTTTACTAGTAATGTAAAATGTTTTTGATACTACACTATAGTCAAAAAACATCTTACATTATGAAATGGATGGAGTAATTATTGTTGTATTTTGATAGTATGTTTATGACAAAAATCTCATTGATCGTTCCATGCTCGAAGCTCAAAATACTTTCTGAAGTTAAGATTTTTTATTTGTTTTTACGCAGAGGTGTGATTTTTTACTAGAGACGTTGCAATTGGCAGGGTAGCAAAGTGTGGGTCTTTTGTGGCCATGACAAGTTTGATTTTGCGGTACGATCTATTTATGATGGCGTCTACCTAGCAAGTTTGTGGGTCTTTTGTGGCCATGACAAGTTTGATCCATAATGAGAGAAAAGCTGTGGGGGTGTACGTCTTACAACATGGCCCAAAAGAAATAGGAAATTGTAAATAAGTCCCTGACTTTCACAAGGAGGACCCCAAACTAGAAGACAAAATCACAAATGTGTCCAACGGAACTTCAACAGGGATTCAATCTCGCTGTTGCCAGGGAGAACCACTTGGGGAGACAAGACCTCCATCGGCGCAGAACCTCCACGGTATGGCCCGTGTATAGAAGTTGCACCTACCTTCCCTTTGGCATCCAGGCTGAGAGAATAGGGTAGGTCGCCTTCTGGCCAGAAGAAGCAGTTGTGTGGCCGTGAAGACTGACCAATGAATGCGTACGAAGGTGTCGTAGCTCTATCAAGCACCCCTCTATTGGTGAGCTTTGACCCAATCTACAAGCTTCAGATCTCTAATCCCCCTCTCACTACATGAATCAGGCACTTTGCCGTCTCTCATGGCTGACGACAAAGGCATGCCTGGCGGCCGGCAAAGGCCTTTGCCGTTAGCCAGCAGACGGCAACAGGTCCGGCTGAATAAGCTACGACAAAGGGCACTTTGCCGTCTGCTGGCGGGCGGCAAAGATGGAATGGTCTTTGCCGTCAGCCAGCGGACGACAAAGGACCTGAACGACACACGTGGCAGCTTAGGGCCGTTAAGGGGTTAACGGCGTGCTTTGCCGTCTGCTGTCAGACGGCAAATATGTAAAGGTCTTTGCCGTCTGCCAGCAGACGGCAAAGCTGCCAAATAGGCCAGCCCAGTGCACCCCAGGTTGCACAGGTAGCTGCCACGTGGCAGCTTTGCCGTCTGCTGTCTGATGGCAAAGCTCTTTGCCGTCTGCCAGCAGACGGCAAAGAGCATGGACAACCCCTATTTTTCCGTTTCTTCTTAAATTCATTCAATTGGATAGAATTTCACACACACACACACACACACACACACACACACACACACACACATATATATATATATATAGACACACACACACACACACACATTTGAAAAATAATTTCAACAAGTATACCAACAATAAGTTTCCATCAACATATCCAACATACAAGTTTCTAACATGATATCCAACATACAATGATTTCCAACAAGAAGTTTCCAACAACATATCCATATATACATACATATCCAAAACAAGTTTCCAACAAGTATCCATAAACAAAAAGGAAGCACAAGGAGAAGAGGACACTCCATCAATGCAAGCTTCCTCATCTAAAGCAAATCTGCAAATTGGGAAAGATGAAAGTTAGAAGAAGAAGAAGAAGAAGAAAAATACTAGCTAGAAGAAAAGGAAGAAGAAAAAGAAGAAGAAGAATTTATCTTCTCTTTCTTTTTCTCCTCTTCTTTATCTTCTTCTTCTTCTAACTAAGGTTGGTAAAAATGGCATTTTTAGCTAAGCTAGGTAAAAATGCTAAATGTGTAGGTCATTTTAGAGCTAAGCTAGGTAAATAGGTCATTTTGGTGCTAACCTTGGTAAAATGGATCATATTGGAGCTAACCTAGGGAAACTTTGTTATTTTGGAGCTTACCTAGGTAAAATGGATCATATTTGAGCTAACCTAGGTAAAATGGGTCATTTTGGAGCTAACCTAGCTAATTATGCCATTTTTGAGTTAACTAAGTATATTATGCCATTTTTTACATAAGTAAGCTAAGTATAGATCTTTATTGAGCTAACCCAGGTAACTAAGCATATTAGAGCTAATTTAGCATTTTAGAGCTAACTTAGGTAAAATTGATCATTTTGGAGCTAATTAGGCTTATTATGTCATTTTCGAGGAAAATAAGCTAATTATATGACATATATGAGGTTACCAAGATTGTTATGTCATTTCAAACCTAAGTAAGCTAATTATGCCATTTTTTACATAAGTAAGCTAAGTGTATGTCACTATTGAGGAAAGCTAGGTAACTAAGCATATTAGAGATAACTTAGAATATTAGAGATAACTTAGCATATTAGAGCTAACTTAGGTCATTTCAGAGGAAACAATGCTAAGTATAGATCATTTTGGAGATCTGACATACCTGACATACTTAACATTGACTTGATTTTCTTAAGATCTGCACTCCTCCTTCTCCTTCTCCTTCTCCTTCATCACACTACTAGGAAAAGGGCTACTAATGGCGCACCAGTTTTGCCTACTAATGGCGCATCACTGGTGCGCCATTAGTATCACGCCATTAGAATTTTTTACTAATGGCGCACCACTGGTGCGCCATTAGTATCTGGTATACTAATGGCGCACCTGGTAGTGCGCCATTAGTTTTGCCCACGGTGCGCCACTAGTGTCTGCTATTCTAATGGCGCACCACACGGTAGTGCGCCATTAGTAACAATTTTTTAAATTTTTTTCTTCTTAATCTCAGGTCATTATTTCACCTATGA
>NC_041390.1:434093979-434097062 GCF_002162155.2 Triticum dicoccoides
ATATATATATATATATATATATATATATATATATATATATATATATATATATATATATATATCATTTTGGAGATCTGACATACCTGACAAAGTTCAGTTCTCATGCATTATTCTTCTCCTTCTCCTTCCCCAGCCTGATGCGCCAAGAGCGGCGAGGCGGTGGACGCGGTGGAGGCAGTGGGATGTAGTCTTCTACCTCAATTGGCGTGGTCATGTCGCCCAGCTGTGGGATTGCCGGCGCCACCACCGGTGCGTGGTCATTGTCAGGCACCACCACCATCGCGAGGCCACCTTCAGGCACGACCATCGCTAGGTCATCCTCAGCCACCTCCATCTCTTGCCCATGGTCAGCCACCACCATCTCTTGCCCTTGGTCAGCCACCACCATCTCCTGCCCTTGGTCAGGCACCACCAGCGCTAGGTCATCCTCAGCCTGATGCCCATCGTCATCCTGCAGCTCCTCATCCCCACTCTGCTCCTCTTCTCCCGCACTCCAGTCTGGATCATCCTTCTTGTTGTCTATGCTGCTGCCAGAATCGCTGTTGCTTTCGCTACAGCCAGAATCGCTGCTGCTTTCGCTACAGCCATGGTCGCTGCTGCTTTGGCTGTAGCCATTGTCGCTGCTGCTGCTCCCATTACCTGTCCAAATGCAACAATGACCGTTAACAATCGATGTGAGACAAAGCCAAATGTAGAGGAATAAGAAGAGGCAGAACGTACCGGCATCACAATCTTCAGCGTAGCGCATGCGACACATAGTCGCGTTGAACACCTTCACGATGAGCATGGTGGCGTCGTCGTCATACATGAAGAGAAGGAAGTACCCCAACCGCAGGTCGTAGGCACGGTAGAACTTCTCCCACCCACGAGACAAGTACATGTGGCCCTCCTTGATCACCAACTACACATCTCACAGCCTATGAAACCCGTTGCCGGTCTGTCGCAGCTTCACATTATTTGGCGGATCTTCACCCATCAACATGTTCATAAAACTGTCAGGCAGCCTCTGCAGGTTGGGACAATGAGTGATGTAGGCAAACAACAGATATCATAATGAGATGGGTGAAGGGGAGATCTCTCGTTTTATATACCTGCGTCATGGATGATACTGAAGTCCCAAGTATGATAGTGAAGAACTCGGAAGCATCCAACTCGTACTGCGATGTCGCAGAGCGGTGGTGGCTGCTTCCCGCCATCTCTGATAAGCAGTAGAAGAGACCAATTAGTACCCTTACAATAGATCATAAAACATATGGAGTACCCGAATTTGCCGGAACGGAAGTTAATCGACATTCCGGCAAACTCAAGGGCCTCTCGGGGTACCTGCAAAATCATTATCCCCGCGTAATGAAGTCGCCAATGGGTCATTTCAGAAGATCACAAGTAGCATCATCACAAGTACAACATCATCACAAATACAGCAGCAGCAGCAGCAGCTGTGAATACAGGCATAACAGCAGCAACAGCAAGAAGAAACCAGCAACAGCAGATAACAACACAACAGCAGCAGAATAACAACAGCAACAGTAGCAAGAATAAGAAGCAGGACTACAACCAGAATGTTAACCAAGGAAGCTTTAACAGAATTTGCTTGCAGCAACAGTAGCTTGCAATTTTGCTTGCTTGCACTGCTTGAGTAGTCCCAGGCTGTTCTACTGTAGGTAGTGACAAGGCTATTATTACTGCCAAAAAACCAGAGATATTGTCTTTTAACCTGGGCATATTGCTGTTGTCTTTTAACCTGGGCATGATTAATGATAATGATAGCACACTGAACTTGTCTCGTGGCTACAAGTGGCAGCAGCTAGCAAGCACATTTTTATTACTATTTATCTCAGAAAAGAATAATAAGCAAAGTGGCACAGCTCATCCCAGGCTGTGTCGTGCCCCCTTGATGGCCTGCACATCCCATCTCTGGCCATTCAAATATTTATATTTGTTTAAACATTTGCCCCTTGCAAGCATTATCACAAACACCTAGCAAACAAAAGGCAAATATTTATATGGCACCTTAGCATTTTTATTACTCCTACTATCTATGGCGCTGTCAAAATGCAGTTTATACTCCTGAGTAGAAAAATGCAGGAGTAGGTTTGATGTTATATGGCACTGTGACAAAAATACTCTTGAGTACAAGAGGATGGCACTGACCTAGAGTAATTCACAGCAAGTTATAGAATGGCAAGTTATACTCCATTTCAAGTTACTCCTAAAATTACTCTACGATGGGCCAGGATGCAATGAAGAATTTAGCCAACACCCCAGCTGGGCAATAGCCAATGCCTGCTACAACTTTCTACAATTTACCGCTAGTTCACTGTGACACTAGAAGCAGAGTACAGAAACATGAGCTTTTTATTAGTTACTCCCTTTGTAAATATTAGTACTCCAGTTGCAATATAACTACAGAACTGAGACCTTGCTTATAGATATAAAATGCAGTGAAATGCACTACCAATAAAATGCACTAGAGCAGCAATGTATTGACCCAAAAGCCAAGAACTTGTGAAGACTGTCTATAAGAACAAGATCCAAGAACTTGTGCAGAGTGTCTATAGGAACAGGATGACCTCAAACTCGATCGTTGACCGCACATGAGTTTGCTCCGTTAATTTGCTTGTTTGGACGAGAAGCAAGATGCGACTGCTAACTACTGGGTGAACAGATATACAGGAAGCAGAGCACACCTACATAGACGAATGGCTTCTTTTAGGCTTACACGGGTGAAATCCCGGCGTTGCTCGCGAGTAGTTGCGGAACTAGATGAGCACAAGAAAGCACAAGTTTGTGTGCCTAATTACGCTGGTCGATTCGGCAGTAAGCTATTCCTACTCCTATCTACCAGCATGCGGAAGGGGGGAGGGAGGGGATGGGCGGACTACCTGGCCTCCTGCTCGACGACGTGGATGGTGGCGAGGGTGTGGATGAGACGCAGGTTGGGGTTGGCCTCCTGCTCGACGACGCGGGAGATGAGGGCCTGCGCGCGGTCCAGCAGCGCGTCCTCCGCGGCCTCCTGCTCCGCGTCGGCCGCCTCCGTCTCCTCCTCCTACTCATCCTCCTCCTCTGGCTCGGGGCGCGGGGGC
>NC_041390.1:434097266-434099657 GCF_002162155.2 Triticum dicoccoides
CGGGGGCGGCGGCGCGGGGGAGCTGCAGTAGTGGGGGCGCGGGGGCGCGGGGGCGGCGGGGGTCGGGGCGGCGGGGTGGAGAAGAAGGCAGGGAAGGAGAGGCGGCGGCAGGGGACGGAGGGGACGGAGGGGGCGGAGGGGGCGTGCAGGCGCGACGGCGGCGTACGGTTGGGGCGGAGGGGGCGTACGGTTAGGTCGAGTGGGAAGGAAGGGAGGGAGGGGAATAGGTTGAGTGGGGGAAGCTTACTAATGGCGCACCCAGCAGCGGTGCGCCATTAGAATGTTTTTTTGCCAAAAAGTAAAAAAAATTTACTGGCGCACTCTGTCGCCGGTGCGCCATTAGTAGTTCTAACTACTAATGTCGCACTTTGCCAGGATGCGCCATTAGTATGTTTGAAAAAATGAAAAAAAATGTTTTACTAGTGGCGCACCGTTTGCCTGGTGCGCCATTAGTGTCTTCCACACTAATGGCGTATCTCCACCAGGTGCGCCATTAGTATATAGTAGTGGCGCACCACTACTCTGGTGCGCCATTAGTGTCAATCCTATCTTTAGCCCTTTTCCTAGTAGTGTCATCCTGATGCGCCTAGAGGGGTGAGGCAGTGGGATGTACTCTTCTACCACAATTGGCATGGTCATGTCGCCCAGCTGTGGGATCGCCGGTGCCACCACCATCACGAGGTCATTGTCAGGCACCACCACCATCGCGAGGCCATCTTCAGGCACCATCATCGCTAGGTCATCGTCAGCCACCACCATCGCTTGGCCATCGTCAGCCACCACCATCACTTGGCCATCGTCAGCCACCACCATTGCGAGGTCATCCTCAGACAGAATAGGTTGCACCACCTCATCCCCACTCTGCTCCTCTTCTTCACCACTCCGTTCCTCCTCATCCTCGCTGCTGCTTTTGCTGTAGCCAGAGTCGCTGCTGCTTTTGCTGTAGCCAGAATCGCTACTGCTGCTCCCATTGCCTGACCAAATGCAACAAAGTTGTTTTTAACAATCGTGTGAGACAAAGCCAAATGGAGAGGAAGAAGAGGCAGAGCGTACTGGCATCGTCATCGTCCTGGTAGCACATGTGGCACATAGTCGTGTTGAACACCTTCACGGTGAGCATGGTGTTGCCGTCGTACCTGAGGACAAGGAAGTACATGTGCCACAGGTCGTAGGCACGGACTAACTGCTCCCAGCCACAACAGAGGTACATGTGGCAGTCGGTGTCGAACACCACCTCCACGTGACAGCCTGCGAAGCCCGCTGCCAGCCTGTCGCAGCTTCACATTCCATGCCCGACAGTCGTGCAACATCTTCATAAAAGTGTCAAGCAGCCTCTGCAGCGTGGGTCAAGTAGTGATGTAGCAAACAACAGAGTTATGATAAAGAGATGGGTGAAGGGGAGATCTCTCCTTTTATATACCTGCATGCTGGAGGAATTCTCAAATATGATCGTGAAGAACTCGAATCCTTCCAAGTCGGACTCCGGCGTGGCAGAGCGCAGCCGGCGGTGGCGGCCTCCCCCCATCTATGATAAGCAACAGAAGAGACCAATTACTACCCATACAACATTATCATATAACATTACAGCAGCAGAAGTTTTGAGCAGAAGAGAATTAACTACACCAAGTTATCATTTCACATTCAAAAAGCAATGCACTTGTTGACATTTATGATGGCAAGAACACCTCTGTGTTCTTCTTCAACTCATTCCCCATGAAATGAAATCACATCGCAGTTGAATCAGTCAATATATGCAAGCAACAAAGGAAACTTGGCTCTAATTCAACACTATCATATTTGATAAATGGACATAGTTGGAACAAAGCCAAGTTTTTATACATGAAAGTAAATTGAGAAAAAAGCAATGCACTTGTGCTCAACAACATCAACAACACTTAATTAATTTGGTACGTTAGTTGGCAATGGAAAACTAACAAAGCATAGTAATCTAACAAAGTACCCTAATCAATATTGCATCCACCTAGAACAACTAGGAAAATTCTCAAACCCTAGATTCTCAAACCCTAGAACAATATGCCTAATCTGCTGCTACTCAAACAACTTTGCATCCACTAAGATCAACTTTGCATTCAACTTTGCATCAACCAAGCGCAGCCCCAAACCCTAGAAAAATAACTTTGCATCAACAAAGTCAAGCTAGATAGACCAAGCTCTAGTTGAAGTACTGCCAATTTGGTCTCAATAAGTAAACATGACTAATTAAACTAAACTAATTAAACCTAAACCTAAACTAATTAAACTAAATAACCTGAACTAATTAAACTAAATAACCTAAAGTAACTAAACTAAAAAACCTAAACTAAACAGAAAAGAAAAACAGAAAAAAAACAGGAGAGGGGGTGGCAGGGGCTCACCGTGGGGGGCGACGAC
>NC_041390.1:434100102-434121666 GCF_002162155.2 Triticum dicoccoides
CGAGAAGGCGGCGGCGGGGAGGCTCGGGAGGGGGTGGGAGGCAGGGAGGTGGCGGGGAGGGGGCGGCGACGATGTAGAGGGTGCGGCGGCGAGGGGGCGGCGACGAGACGGGGAGGGGGCGGCGACGGTGCAGGCAGGCTGCGGCGACGACGGCGATGGCCCTGAGAGGGTGCAGCCGCGGGATGAGAAGGGGGCGGCGACAGCGCGGGGAGGCTGCGGCGGCGATGGCGCGGGGTGGCAGAGGGAGAAAAGAGGAAAGGAGACAGAGAGACACGGCGACAGCGGGGGCACGGCCCCGTTAAGTCAATTTTGATGCTTCGCCATCCGTCTCTCCTTTGCCTTCTGCTAGCGGATGGCAAAGAGGGGGCCCGTTAGGGTTTGACAGCCAGTGGGCCAAACCCCCTCTTTGCCGTCCGCTAGACGACGACAAAGAGGTGGCCGATGGCAAAGCCTACCTTTGTCGTCCGCTGCCTCTTTGCTGTTAGCTTTCTGGTGGAAAATGGCAAAGCCTACCTTTGCCGTTCGCTAGGGGATGACAAAGAGTGGGCAGACGGCTAATACGTCTCCATCATATCTATAATTTTTGTTTGTTCCATGCCAATATTATACAACTTTCATATACTTATGACAACTTTTTATACTATTTTTTGGGACTAACATATTGATCCAGTGCCCAGTGCCAGTTCCTGTTTGTTGCATGTTTTTTGTTCCGCTGTAAATCCATATCAAACGGAGTCCAAACGGGATAAAAACTGATGGAGATTTTTTTGGAATATATGTGGTTTTTTGGAAGAAGAATCAACGTGAGACGATGCCCGAGGGGGCCACAAGGCAGGGGGTGCGCCCCAGGGGGTCAGGCGCGCCCTGGGCCCTCGTGGCCACCCCGTAAGGTGGTTGATGCCCTTCTTTCGCCGCAAGAAAGTTAATATCCAGATAGAG
This sequence comes from Triticum dicoccoides, assembly GCF_002162155.2. Classification (NCBI taxonomy): domain Eukaryota; kingdom Viridiplantae; phylum Streptophyta; class Magnoliopsida; order Poales; family Poaceae; genus Triticum; species Triticum dicoccoides. The sequence goes on from NC_041390.1 coordinate 434,101,042, forward strand.
ATTGTGTTAACATTTCATCCCAATCGGAGTTACCGATCTCCGGGAATATAAGAAACGGTGAAAGGGCAGAATCCCAGAACGCAGAAACAAAGAGAGACAGAGAGACATATCCAATCTCGGAGGGGCTCTCACCCCTCCCATGCCATGGAGGCCATGGAACAGAGAGGAAACCTTTCTCCCATCTAGGGAGAAGGTCAAGGAATAAGAAGAAGGAGGGAGGCTCTCTCCCCCTCGCTTCCGGTGGCACCGGAACGCCGTCGGGGCCATCATCATCACCGCTATCTTCACCAACACCTACGCCATCTTCACCAACATGTCCATCACCTTCCCCCCTCTATCTACATCGGTCCACTCTCCCGCAACCCGCTTTACCCTCTACTTGAACATGGTGCTTTATGCTTCATATTATTATCCAATGATGTGTTGCCATCCTATGATGTCTGAGTAGATTTTCGTTGCCCTATCGGTAGTTGATGAATTGCTATGATTGATTTAATTTTCTTGTGGTTATGTTGCTGTCCTTTGGTACCCATCATATGAGCGCGCACGTGGATCACACCATAGGGTTAGTTGTATGTTGGTAGGACTATGTATTGGAAGGCAAGAGTGACAGAAGCTTCAACCTAGCATAGAAATTGATGCATACGGGATTGAAGGGGGACCAATATATCTTAATGCTATGGTTGGGTTTTACCTTAATGAACGTTAGTAGTTTTGGATGCTTGCTAATAGTTCCAATCATAAGTGCATAGAATTCCAAGTCAGGGATGACATGCTAGCAGTGGCCTCTCCCACATAAAACTTGCTATCGGTCTAGTAAAGTAGTCAATTGCTTAGGGACAATTTCGCAACTCCTACCACCACTTTTCCACACTCGCTATACTAACCTTGTTGCTTCTTTATCTAAACAACCCCTAGTTTTTATTTACGCGCTCTTTATTATCTTGCAAACCTATCCAACAACACCTACAAAGTACTTCTAGTTTCATACTTGTTCTAGGTAAAGCAAACGTTAAGCGTGCGTAGAGTTGTATCGGTGGTCGATAGAACTTGAGGGAATATTTGTTCTACCTTTAGCTCCTCGTTGAGTTTGACACTCTTACTTACCGAAAGAGGCTACAATTGATCCCCTATACTTGTGGGTTATCAAGACCTTTTTCTGGCGCCGTTGCCGAGTTATAGCGTGGGGTGAATATTCTCGTGTGTTCTTGTTTGCTTTATCACTAAGTAATTTTTATTTGCTATTCTAAGTTGTTCTCTATCTTTAGTTATGGATATGGAACACGAGATACCAAAAAATAGGTTTACTTGCTACTCATGGAGATGAGGAACCTCCTAAAACCCTAGATGCTCATTATGTGAAAGATATTATGTACTACTTTGATAATCCTGAGAAAACCCCATTCAAATTTATAATGGGAGTAATGTTGGATCAACGCGAATACTTTAGGGTTATCGCTTGACTCAAAAAGGGAAACTATTATGGGATCAAATTTATATGTTGCATTGGTATGCTCGACAACTATGCTTGAGATATGATTATACTTGTTTCTCTAGGATGAAGGCTCCACACCTTCCCTTTTCATGTGAATTTAATGATGATGAAACCTTGGCTTCTTATGCTAATGGTATATATGATTATTATGATGTGGAACAAATAGAAGAATCCATTGCTTTTATGGGTGCTTATGAAATTGATTTTTTGTTTAAAGAGTTTGAAGATTTTGATGATTCAGTTTGTAGACCTGAAAATCTAGCTATCCTTAAATATTGCTATGAGAATTATAAATACAATTATAATATTGATGAATTTATTGAGAAAGTCTCCGCTGTCCAAGAAGAGACTAATATTTTGCAGGAGTCTATGGAAGAAGAAATTGATGAAACTGTGAGCTCATTGGATGAAAAAGATGACGAGGAAGAGCGGAGGAAGAGCGGATTAGCTACCCGTGCCCACATTCTAATGAGAGTAACTCTTCAACTCATACATTGTTTAATTTCTCTTCGTTCTTACCGAAGGATGATTGCTATGATGATTGTTATGATCCCGTTGATTCTTTTGAAATATCCCTTTTTGATGATGCTTGCTATGCCTGTGGCCAAGATGACAATATGAATTATGCTTATGGAGATGAACTTGCTATAGTTCATTATGTTAAACATGAAATTGTTGCTATTGCACCCATGCATGATAGTCCTATTATCTTTTTGAATTCTCCCGACTACACTATATCGAAGAAGTTTGCCCTTATTAAGGATTATATTGATGGGTTGCATTTTACCGTTGCACATGATGATTTTGATGAATATAATATGCATGTGCTTGCTGCTCCTACTTGCAATTATTATGAGAGAGGAACTACATCTCTGCCTCTCCATGTTTCCAATATGATAAAATTGCAAGAAACTGTTTATACTATGCATTGGCCTTTACTAGGTGTGCATGAATTGTTCTTTTATGACATGCCGATGCATAGGAAGAGAGTTAGACTTAGTTGTTGCATGATTTATGTTAATTTGTGCTCACTACAAAATCACAAATCATTGTTAATTAAAATTGGCTTTGATATACCTTGGGATCCGGGTGGATCCATTACTTGAGCACTATATGCCTAGCTTAATGGCTTTAAGGAAAGCGCTGCCAGGGAGAAAACCCGGAAGTTTTAGAGAGTCATTTATTTGCTGTTGTGTGCTTTTATAAAGTTTAAAAACAAGAATAATGTGCCAAGATTTGCCTTTAGGATGTTCACATTGCTTGTTGGTTTGTGCGGTACAAGATAGAAACTTTGGGTGTAGTGCGCGATTTTACATTTTTTTTACTGGAATGTCAAATGGTTCTGAAACTTTTTGCACTGTCTTTATATACAAATTGTTTGTTTTTCTAAAAAATTTAGAATTGTTGGATTACCAGAAGTACGGTGAATGTTCATATTACTACAGACTGTCCTGTTTAAGACAAATTCTGTTTTTGATGCATACTTTGCTTATTTTGATGAAACTATCGATTTCTATCAGTGCATTAAGCCATGGAAAAGTTATATTACAGAAGCTACAATGCAAAAACAAAATATGAATTGGTTTGCAATAGTAGTTAGAGTAGTGATTTGCTTTATTATACTAACGGATCTTACCGAGCTTTCTGTTGAGTTTTGTGTGGATGAAGTGTTCGAAGATCGAGGATGTCTCGATGTGAGGAGAAGGAGGGGAGGCAAGAGCTCAAGCTTGGGGATGACCAAGGCACCCCAAGTAAATATTCAAGGAGACTCAAGCGTCTAAGCTTGGGGATGCCCCGGAAGGCATCCCATCTTTCTTTAACAAGTATCAGTATGTTTTCAGATTCGTTTCGTTCATGTGACATGTGCAAATCTTGGAGCGTATTTTCCATTTAGTTTTCACTTTTCTTTTATGGACCATGATGGTATGAGATATTCCTTCGTTGATTTATAGAATGCTCATTGCACTTCACTTATATTTTTTGAGTATGGCTTTATCGAACGCTTCATGTGCGTCACTTATATCATTTGAAGTTTGGATTGCCTGTTTCTATTCACATAGAAAACCGCCATTTGTAGAATGCTCTTTTGCTTCACTTATATTTGTTAGAGCGTGGGCATATCTTTTGTAGAAAGAATTAAACTCTCTTTCTTCACTTATATCTATTTAGAGAGATGACAGGAGTTGGTCATTCACATGGTTAGTCATAAAATCCTACATAAAACTTGTAGATCACTGAATATGATATGTTTAATTCCTTGCAATAGTTTTGCGATATAAAGGTGGTGATATTAGAGTTGTGCTAGTTTAGTAATTTTGAAATTGAGAAATACTTGTGTTGAGGTTTGCAAGTCCCGTAGCATGCACATATGGTGAACCGTTATGTAACGAAGTTGGAGCATGAGGTATTTATTGATTGTCTTCCTTATGAGTGGCGATCGGGGACGAGCGGTGGTCTTTTCCTACCAATCTACCCCCTAGGGGCATGCGTAGTAGTACTTTGCTTTGATGGCTAATAAACTTTTGCAATAAGTATATGAGTTCTTTATGACTAATGTGAGTCCATGGATTATACGCACTCTCACCCTTCCATATTGCTAGCCTCTTCGGTATCGTGCATTGCCCTTTCTCACCTCGAGAGTTGGTGCAAACTTCGCCGGTGCATCCAAACCCCGTGATACGATACACTCTATCACATATAAGCCTCCTTATATCTTCCTCAAAACAGCCACCATACCTACCTATCATGGCATTTCCATAGCCATTCCTAGATATATTGCCATGCAACTTCCATCATCATCATATACATGACTTGAGCATTCATTGTCATATTGCTTTGCATGATCGTAAGATAGCTAGCATGATATTTTCATGGCTTGTCCGTTTTTTGATGTCATTGCTACGCTAGATCATTGCACATCCTGGTACACCGCCAGATGCATTCATATAGAGTCATATTTTGTTCTAGTATCGAGTTGTAATATTGAGTTGTAAGTAAATAAAAGTGTGATGATCATCATTATTAGAGCATTATCCCATGTGAGGAAAGGATGATGGAAGCTATGATTCCCTCACAAGTTGGGATGAGTCTCCGGACTTTACAAAAAAATAAAGGAGGCCAAAGAAGCCCACAAAAAATATAAAAGAAGCCCACCAAAAAAGAGAAAAAAATGAGAGAAAAAATGAGAGAAAAGAGAGAAGGGACAATGTTACTATCCTTTTACCACACTTGTGCTTCAGAATAGCACCATGTTCTTCATATAGAGAGTCTCTTGAGTTATCACTTTCATATACTAGTGGGAATTTTCATTATAGAACTTGGCTTGTATATTCCGACGATGGGCTTCCTCAAATGCCCGAGGTCTTCATGAGCAAGCAAGTTGGATGCACACCCACTTAGTTTCCAGTTTGAGCTTTCATACACTTATAGCTCTTAGTGCATCCGTTGCATGGCAATCCCTACTCCTCACATTGACATCAATTGATGGGCCTCTCCATAGCCTGTTGATTAGCCGCGTCGATGTGAGACTTTCTCCTTTTTTGTCTTCTTCACACAAACCCCCATCATCATATTCTATTCCACCCATAGTGCTATGACCATGGCTTGCGCTCATATATTGCGTGAGGGTTGAAAAGGCTGAAGCGCGTTAAAAAGTATGAACCAATTGCTCGGCTTGTCATCGGGGTTGTGCATGATTTGAACGCTTTGTGTGGTGAACATGAAGCATAGCCAGACTATATGATTTTGTAGGGATGAGCTTTCTTTGGCCATGTTATTTTGATAAGACATAATTGCTTGGTTAGCATGCTTGAAGTATTATTGTCTTAATGTCAAATGACAGACTATTGCCAACACCTACGCCATGTTCACCAACATCTCCATCACCTTCCCCCCTCTATCTATAGCGGTCCACTCCCCCGCAACCCGCTGTACCCTCTACTTGAACATGGTGCTTTATGCTTCATATTATTATCCAATAATGTGTTGCCATCCTATGATGTCTGAGTAGATTTTCGTTGCCCTATTGGTACTTGATGAATTGCTATGATTGATTTAATTTGGTTGTGGTTATGTTGCTGCCCTTTGGTGCCCATCATATGAGCGCGCGTGTGGATCACACCATAGAGTTAGTTGTATGTTGATAGGACTATGTATTGGAGGGAAAGAGTGACAGAAGCTTCAACCTAGCATATAAATTGATGCATACGGGATTGAAGGGGGACCAATATATCTTAATGCTATGGTTGGGTTTTACCTTAATGAACGTTAGTACTTGCGGATGCTTGCTAATAGTTCCAATCATAAGTGCATAGAATTCCAAGTCAGGGATGACATGCTAGTAGTGGCCTCTCCCACATAAAACTTGCTATTGGTCTAGTAAAGTAGTCAATTTCTTAGGGACAATTTCGCAACTCCTACCACCACTTTTCCACACTCGCTATACTAACTTTATTGCTTCTTTATCTAAAAATCCCCTAGGTTTTATTTATGCACTCTTTATTATCTTGCAACCCTATCCCACAACACCTACAAAGTACTTCTAGTTTCATACTTGTTCTAGGTAAAGCAAATGTTAAGCGTGCGTAGAGTTGTATCGGTGGTCGATAGAACTTGAGGGGATATTTGTTCTACCTTTAGCTCCTCGTTGGGTGCTACCTCATGAGCATTGCGTTGGTTTTCCCCGAAGAGGAAGGGATGATGCAGCAAAGTAGCTAAGTATTTCCCTCAGTTTTTGAGAACCAAGGTATCAATCTAGTAGGAGGCTACGCGTGAGTCCCTCGTACCTGCACAAAGCAAATAGCTCCTCGCAACCAACGCGATAAGGGGTTGTCAATCCCTTCACGGTCACTTACGAGAGTGAGATCTGATAGATATGATAAGATAATATTTTTGGTATTTTTATGATAAAGATGCAAAGTAAAATAAAAGCAAAGGAAATAGCAAAGGAAATAACTAAGTATTGGAAGATTAATATGATGAAGATAGACCCGGGGGGCATAGGTTTCACTAGTGGCTTCTGTAAAGAGCATAGGTATTTTACGGTGGGTGGACGAATTACTGTTGAGCAATTGACAGAATTGAGCATACTTCTGAGAATATCTAGGTATGATCATGTATATAGGCATCACGTCCAAAACAACTAGACCGACTCCTGCCTGCATCTACTACTATTACTCCACTCATCGACCGCTATCCAGCATGCATCTAGAGTATTAAGTTCATGAAAACAGAGTAACGCCTTAAGCAAGATGACATGATGTAGAGGGATAAATTCATGCAATATGATGAAAACCCGATCTTGTTATCCTCGATGGCAACAATACAATATGCCTTGCTGCCCCTACTGTCACTGGGAAAGGACACCGCAAGATTGAACCCAAAGCTAAGCACTTCTACCATTGCAAGAAAGATCAATCTAGTAGGCCAAACCAAACTGTTAATTCAAATAGACTTGCAAAGATAACTAACCATACATAAAAGAATTCAGAGAAGATTCAAATATTGTTCATAGATAGACTTGATCATAAACCCACAATTCATCGGTCCCAACAAACACACCGCAAAAAGAAGATTACATCGAATAGATCTCCACAAAAGAGGGGGAGAACATTGTATTGAGATCCAAAAAGAGAGAAGAAGAGAATCTAGCTAATAACTATGGACTCGTAGGTCTGAGGTGAACTACTCACACTTCATCGGAGGGGCTATGGTGTTGATGTAGAAGCCCTCTGTGATGGATACCCCCTCCGGCGGAGCTCCGGAACAGGCCCCAAGATGGGATCTCGTGGATACAGAAAGTTGCGGCGGTGGAATTAGGGTTTTGGCTCTGTATCTGATCGTTTGGGGGTACGTAGGTATATATAGGAGGAAGGACTATGTCGGTGGAGCAACAGGGGCCCACGAGGGTGGAGGGCGCGCCTAGGGGGGGGGGGTAGGCGCGCCCCCTACCTCGTGGCGTCCTCCTTTATTTCTTGACTAGGGTGCAAGTCTCCTGGATCATGTTCGGTGAGAAAATCACGTTCCCAAAGGTTTCATTCGTTTGGACTCCGTTTGATATTCCTTTTCTTCGAAACCCTAAAATAGGCAAAAAATAACAATTCTGGACTGGGCCTCCGGTTAATAGGTTAGTCCCAAAAATAATATAAAAGTGGATAATAAAGCCCAATAATGTCCAAAACAGTAGATAATATAGCATGGAGCAATAAAAAATTATAGATACGTTGGAGACGTATCAAGCATCCCCAAGCTTAATTCCTGCTCGTCCTCGAGTAGGTAAATGATAAAAACAGAATTTTTGATGCGGAGTGCTACTTGGCATAATTTTAATGTAATTCTTCTTAATTGTGGTATGAATATTCAGATCCGAAAGATTCAAGATAAAAGTTCATATTGACATAAAAATAATAATACTTCAAGCATACTAACTAAGCAATTATGACTTCTCAAAATAACATGGCCAAAGAAAGTTCATCCCTACAAAATCATATAGTTTAGTCATTCTCCATTTTCGTCACACAAGAATGCTCTCATCATGCACAACCCCGATGACAAGCCAAGCAATTGTTTCATACTTTAGTAATCTCAAACCTATAAACTTTCATGCAATACATGAGCGTGAGCCATGGATATAGAACTATGGGTGGAATAGAATATAATGAGGGGGTTATGTGGAGAAGACAAAAAGGAGAAAGTCTCACATCAACGAGGCTAATCAATGGGCTATGGAGATGCCCACCGATTGATGTTAATGCAAGGAGTAGGGATTGCCATGCAACGGATGCACTAGAGCTATAAATGTATGAAAGCTCAACAAAAGAAACTAACTGGGTGTGAATCCAACTTGCTTGCTCACGAAGACCTAGGGCACTTGAGGAGGCCCATTGTTGGAATATACAAGCCAAGTTCTATAATGAAAATTTCCCACTAGTATATGAAAGTGACAAAACAAAAGACTCTCTATCATGAAGATTATGGTGCTACTTTGAAGCACAAGTGTGGAAAAGGATAGTAGCATTGTCCCTTTTATTTATTTATTTTTTGGCCTTCCCTTTTTTGGCCTTTCTATTTTTTTAGGACAATGCTCTATGAATGATGGTCATCGCACTTCTATTTACTTACAACTCAAGAATTACAACTCGATACTTAGAACAAGATATGACTCTATATGAATGCCTCCGGCGGTGTACCAGGATATGCAATGAACCAAGAGTGACATGTATGAAAGAAGGGTGGCTTTTCCACAAATACTATGTCAACTACATGATCATGCTAAGCAATATGACAATGATGAATGTGTCATGATAAATGGAATGGTGGAAAGTTGCATGGCAATATATCTCGGAATGTCTATGGAAATGCCATAATAGGTAGGTATGGTGGCTATTTTGAGGAAGATATAAGGAGGTTTATGTGTGAAAGAGCGTATCATATCACGGGGTTTGGATGCACCGGCGAAGTTTGCACCAACTCTCAATGTGAGAAAGAGCAATGCACGGTACTGAAGAGGCTAGCAATGATGGAAGGGTGAGAGTGCGTATAATCCATGGACTCAACATTAGTCATAAAGAACTCACATACTTATTGCAAAAATCTACAAGTCATCAAAAACAAAGCACTACACACATGCTCCTAGGGGGATAGATTGTTAGGAAAAGACCATCGCTCGTCCCCGACCGCCACTGATAAGGAAGACAATCAAATAACACCTCATGTTTCAAATTTGTTACATAACGTTTATCATACGTGCATGCTACGGGACTTGCAAACTCCAACACAAGCATTTCTCAAATTCACAACTACTCAACTAGCACGACTTTGATATTATTACCTCTATATCTCAAAACAATCATCAAGCATCAAACTTCTCTTAGTATTCAAAACACTCATAAGAAGAAAAAAAATTAATCTTGAATACCTAGCATATTAGGATTATTTAAGCAAATTACCATGCTATTTAAGGCTCTCAAAATAATTTAAGTGAAGCATGAGAGATCAATAGTTTCTATAAAACTAATCTACCACCGTGCTCTAAAAGATATAAGTGAAGTACTGGAGAAAACTATATTACTCAAAAAGATATTTGTGAAGCACATAGAGTATTCTAACAAGTTCCAAATCATGTATGGCTCTATCAAAAGGTGTGTACAGCAAGGATGATTGTGGTAAACTAAAAAGAAAAGACTCAAATCATACAAGACGCTCCAAGCAAAACACATATCATGTGGTGAATAAAAATATAGCTCCAAGTAAAGTTACCGATAGAAGTAGACGAAAAGAAGGGATGCCTTCCGGGGCATCCCCAAGCTTTGGCTTTTAGGTGTCCTTAGGTTATCTTGGGGGTGCCATGGGAATCCCCAAGCTTAGGCTCTTGCCACTCCTTGTTCCATAATCCATCAAATCTTTACCCAAAACTTGAAAACTTCACAACACAAAACTTAAAGTAGAAAATCTCGTGAGCTCCGTTAGCGAAAGAAAACAAAAGACCACTTCATGGTACTGTAATGAACTCACTATTTATTTATATTGGTGTTAAACCTACTGTATTCCAACTTCTCTATGGTTTATAAACTATTTTACTAGCCATAGATTCATCAAAATAAGCAAACAACACATGAAAAACAGAATCTGTCAAAAACAGAACAGTCTGTAGTAATCTGTAGCTAGCGCAAGATATGGAACCCCAAAAATTCTAAAATAAATTGTTGTAAGTGACTAATTTATATATTAATCATCTGCAAAAATTATTAACTAAATAGTACTTTCCAAATAAAAATGGCAGCAGTTCTCGTGAGCGCTAAAGTTTCTGTTTTTTACAGCAAGATATCAAGACTTTCCCCAAGTCTTCCCAAAGGTTCTACTTGGCACAAACACTAATTAAACACAAAAAACACAACATAAAAAGTGATAGATAAATTATTTATTACTAAACAGGATCAAAATGCAAGTAATAAAAATAAAATTGGGTTGCCTCCCAACAAGCGCTATCGTTTAACGCCCCTAGCTAGGCATAAAAAGCAAGGATAGATGTAGTTATTGCCATGTTTGGTGGGCAATCCATAAGTGGCTCTCACAATAGATTCATAAGGTAATTTAATTTTCTTTCTAGGAAAGTGTTCCATGACTTTCCTTAACGGAAATTGGAATCTAATATTTCCTTCCTTCATATCAATAATTGCACCAATCGTTCTAAGGAAAGGTCTACCAAGAATAATAGGACATGACAGATTGCAATCTATGTCAAGAACAATAAAATATACAGGTACATAATTCCTATTTGCAACAATAAGAACATCATTAATTCTTCCTATAGGTTTCTTAATAGTGGAATCCGCAAGGTGCAAGTTTAGAGAGCAATCATCAAAATCACGGAAACCTAACAAATCACACAAAGTCTTTGGAATTGTGGAAACACTAGCACCCAAATCACATAAAGCATAGAACCCATGATCTCTAATCTTAATTTTAGTAGTTGGTTCCCACTCATCATAAAGTTTTCTAGGGATAGAAACTCCCAACTCAAGTTTTTCTTCATAAGATTGCATCAAGGCATCAACGATATGTTTAGTAAACGCTTTATTTTGACTATAAGCGTGAGGAGAATTTAGCACGGATTGCAACAAGGAAATACAATCAATAAAAGAGCAATTTTCATAATTAAATTCCTTGAAATCCAAAATAGTGGGTTTAGCAACATCTAGGGTTTTAATTTCTTCAATCCCACTTTTATCAAATTTAGCATCAAGATCTAAAAACTCCAAATTCTTGGAACGCCTTCTAGGTAAAGGTGGATCATATTCAGTCCCATCATTATTAAGATTCATATTGAAAAACAAAGATTTAATAGGGGACACATCAATAACTTTTAGATCTTCATCTTTATTTTCATAGGAACTAGAAAAACACGCTTTTATAAAGGCATCTTTCTTAGCACGCATCCTAGCGGTTCTTTATTTGCACTCATCAATGGAAATTCTCATGGCTTTGAGAGACTCATTGATATCATGCTTAGGTGGAATAGATCTAAGTTTCAAAGAATCAACATCAAGAGAAATTCTATCAACGTTCCTAGCCAACTCATCAATCTTAAGCAATTTTTCTTCAATGAAAGCATTGAAATTCTTTTGCGAAGTAATAAATTCTTTAATATTAGATTAAAAATCAGAGGGCATACTATTATAATTTCCATAAGAATTGTTGTAGGAATTACCATAATTATTAGAGGGATTACTAGGACAAGGCCTAGGATTAAAATTTCCTCTATACGCGTTATTACCAAAATTGTTCCTACCAACAAAATTCACATCCATAGATTCATTATTATTCTCAATCAAAGTAGACAATAGCATATCATTAGGATCAGAATAAACACTTTTATTAGCAAACAATTTCATAAGGTCGTCCATCTTTCTACTCAAAACATTAATTTCTTCTATCGCATGCATCTTTTTATTAGTAGATCTTTCAGTATGCCATTGAGAATAATTAACCATAATATTATCTAGGAGTTTAGTAGCTTCTCCTAAAGTGATTTCCATAAAGGTGCCTCTCGCGTCCGAATCTAAAAGATTTCTAGAAGCAAAATTCAATCCGGCATAAATTTTTTTGTATAATCATCCACAAATTCAAACTAGAGTAGGGCAATTACGTATCATTAATTTCATCCTCTCCCAAGCTTGTGCAACATGTTCATGATCATGTTGCTTAAAATTCATAATATCGTTTCTAAGGGGGATGATCTTAGCCGGAGGAAAATACTTAGAGATAAAAGCTTCTTTGCACTTATTCCAAGAATCAATACTATTTTTAGGCAAAGACGAAAACCAAGCTTTAGCACGATCTCTAAGCGAAAAAGGAAATAGATTCAATTTAACAATATCATTATCCACATCTTTCTTCTTTTGCATATCACACAAATCAACAAAGCTATTTAGATGGGTAGCGGCATCTTCACTAGGAAGGCCGGAAAACGGATCTTTCATGACAAGATTCAGCAAAGCGGCATTAATTTCACAAGATTCAGCATTGATAAGAGGAGCAATAGGAGTGCTAATAAAATCATTGTTGTTGGTATTGGTAAAGTCACACAATTTAGTGTTATCTTGAGCCATCGTGACAAGCAAGCAATCCAACACACAAGCAAACAAAAAGCAAGCGAGCAAAAAGAGGCAAATAGAGAAAGAGATGGAGGATAGAGAGAGAGAGGGCGAATAAAACGGCAAGGGTGAAGTGGGGGAGAGGAAAACGAGAGGCAAATGGAAAATAATGTAATGCAGGAGATAAGGATTGTGATGGGTACTTGGTATATTGACTTTTGCGTAGACTCCCTAGCAACGGCGCCAGAAATCCTTCTTACTGCCTCTTGAGCACTGCGTTGGTTTTCCCCGAAGAGGAAGGGATGATGCAGCAAAGTAGCGTAAGTATTTCCCTCAGTTTTTGAGAACCAAGGTATCAATCCAGTAGGAGGCTATGCGCAAGTCCCTCGTACCTGCACAAAGCAAATAGCTCCTCGCAACCAACGCGATAAGGGGTTGTTAATCCCTTCACGGTCACTTACGAGAGTGAGATATGATAAGATAATATTTTTGGTATTTTTATGATAAAGATGCAAAGTAAAATAAAAGCAAATGAAATAACTAAGTATTGGAAGATTAATATGATGAAGATAGACCCGGGGGCCATAGTTTCACTAGTGGCTTCTCTCAAGAGCATAAGTATTTTACGGTGGGTGAACGAATTACTGTTGAGCAATTGACATAATTGAGCAGAGTTATGAGAATATCTAGGTATGATCATGTATATAGGCATCACGTCCAAAACAAGTAGACCGACTCCTGCCTGCATCTACTACTATTACTCCACTCATGGACCGCTATCCAGCATGCATCTAGAGTATTAAGTTCATGAAAACAGAGTAACTCCTTAAGCAAGATGACATGATGTAGAGGGATAAACTCATGCAATATGATGAAAACCCCATCTTGTTATCCTCGATAGCAACAATAAAATATGTGCCTTCCTGCCCCTACTGTCATTGGGGAAGGACACCGCAAGATTGAACACAAAGCCAAGCACTTCTCCCATTGCAAGAAATATCAATCTAGTAGGCAGACCAAACTGATAATTCAAAGAGACTTGCAAAGATAACCAATCATACATAAAAGAATTCAGAGAAGATTCAAATATCTTTCATAGATAGACTTGATCATAAACCCACAATTCATCGCTCTCAACAAACACACCGCAAAAAGAAGATTACACCGAATAGATCTCCACATGAGAGGGGGAGAACATTGTATTGGGATCCAAAAAGAGAGAAGAAGCCATCTAGCTAATAACCATGGACCCGTAGGTCTGAGGTGAACTACTCACACTTCATCGGAGGGGCTATGGTGTTGATGTAGATGCCCTCCGTGATGGATGCCCCCTCCGGTGGAGCTCCGGAACAGGCCCCAAGATGGGATCTCGTGGATACAGAAAGTTGCAACAGTGGAATTAGGGTTTTGGCTCCGTATCTAATCGTTTGGGGGTACGTAGGTATATATAGGAGGAAGGAGTACGTCAGTGGAGCAACAGGTGGCCCACGAGGGTGGAGGGCGCGCTTGGGGGGGGGGGGGTAGGCGCGCCCCCTACCTCATGGCCTCCTCCTTCGTTTCTTGACGTAGGGTCCAAGTCTCCTAGATCATGTTCTGTGAGAAAATCACGTTCCCGAAGTTTTCATTCCGTTTGGACTCCATTTGATATTCCTTTTCTTCGAAACCCTAAAATAGGCAAAAAAAAAACAATAATTCTGGGCTGGGCCTCCGGTTAATAGGTTAGTCCCAAAAATAATATAAAAATGGATAATAAAGCCCAATAATTGTCAAAATAGTAGATAATATAGCATGGAGCAATCAAAAATTATAGATACATTGGAGACGTATCATTGGGTTCGACACTCTTACTTATCGAAAGAGGCTACAATTGATCCCCTATACTTGTGGGTTATCAACGGCAAATGTGCTGATTCTAGTAGTGTCTTCTCATTAACCATCACAGCGACAACTTCAAGAACCGGGAGTAGGCAGAGCAGCCTCCTCTAGATCAGGGTATACCTCAAGATTATTGAGGGAGAGAACACTAGATTCCTCTTTCTACTCCATGTCCACTAGGGTGACATATGGAAAACTAGCTAGCCACCTACCGATGTGGCTCACATGCACTGACTGTCTTCTCCAACTTGCATAAATGCCAATGGCCCTACATGCAATCCTAAACTAGACCTAGACCTAATATCTACATAGATGGCCTAGACGCCTCCGTCAACCCTTCACCCATTAGAGGCGGCATCGGAGGGTCAGAGAGATGGACTAGGAGGCTTCAGTAAACTCCCAGAGAATTTCCTAAGGACTTTTGAGTTATACACACCACTATGCCCAGTAAACACTCGCAAGGGATGACGACGGAGGAACTACTTTGAGCTTCAATATTTAAGGGCCATATGTTCGCCATGTTTACAGGATTAATAATTATCCAAAACACTTCTTTTTGGAGGAAATATGGCATGGAAGACAAATGTTATGCTCTCATTTTATGGGACAGAGTATGTAATCTTAAAGAGCAAGGTGGTCATGGGGTCCTTGATATCTCTATCCAAACAAAGCATCACTTATGAAGCACTTGCACAAATTCCTAAACAATGAAGATATCCTCTGGGTGAAGATTATTTGGGAATCTTTATACTCCAACGCACCCTCCCCCCTCCACTTATTCCAGCACCCACACACTTCGTCTTCCTCCAGAAAAAATCCTCCCACAGCTCAAACCCGAGTTCTAGCTCATCTAGCTGCCATTTTCGATCTCCTAGCTCAAAGCTCCATTCACAAAACTTCTTTGGGGGATTGTTCTTCGGTATGTGACTCCTCCAATGGTCCAATTAGTTTTTGTTCTAGTGCTTTATTAATTGTAAATTTTTGCTGCTTAGGTGACCCTGTTCTTGAGCTTGCATGTCAAATTTATGTGGTCAAAAGTAGTTTTAATGCATGATATGGCCTCTAGTCACTTGTATGAGTAGTTGCTATCAATCTTGTCGAGTTTGGTTCATTTTATTTTGAGTCAGTAAAAATTTCAGAATTTTTTTAGAGAAAGAAAATGATGAAGAGATTGTTGAGGGGCTCTTCGAGCCGAAACTTGAACGATAAGCAAAGTGAAGAGAATAAGAAGCCCAAATATAATCTCCCTCGCACTACGGAGGTTCGGCCCTGCGAATGGCCTTGTGATTAGTTCTCGAGATCCGCTGGAATTCATGATGACTTTTATTATTTGGCTGAGAATGCAGGCTTCACCGACTTCCTCCGCGACCTGCGCGAACAGTATCTCCTCCTCACTAATATTTTCGTGCAAAATTTTTACTTTCATGCAAAGAAATCACCACCTACAATGGAATTTCACTTATATGATGAGGTTAAGGAGATGTCACTATATGATTTTTGTCGGGTCTGTAAGATACCCTTTGCGGGCAGCATCGAGGAACCACATCGTAATGATGTGGAGGGGTTTATTGATACAATTGTTGTAGGGGAAACGACGAAAGTTTCTGATGCAAGAATTACTAGCATGCATTTTCCTGTTCTACATTACTTTGCAATATTTGCTAGTAGATGCTTAATTGGTCGCAGGAATAGTGGAAATCTTAGTGCCCCTGATATTGTTATTTTGCACCATGCTTTCTTTCGTGATACAACTTTCAGTTTATGCGCTATTATTGCTAAATGATTAAGTCTGAACCGAACAAAGGGCCCCATCTTCGAAGGCATCTTTGCTTCGCGCCTTGCTGCACACTTTAAGATACCTATTAGGCATTATGAGAAAGAGGAAAAGTTGCTGCCCCCTGTTTTAGTAGATTATAAGAGTATGGTAGCACATGACTTTATTGTTAAAAATAAGAAGAAACTCCTTAAGTATAATTTGATATTTGGTAAAACTCACTATGAGGTTATTACCTTGCCTTCGCCCTCTTTGTTTAACCTACTTTCACGCACATACCTCATCTTGCTGGAGGCCATTTATGCATACTAGAGCTTGCCACAAGTTCCAGATCCTGAGTCGGAGCCACCACTTGACCCTTATCGATAGTCTGTTTATCAGTGGGATCCGGAGGATATCGCCAACCAGTGGCACCTAGAGGACACTCCGTCGTACACCGGAGAGGGCAGCTTTGATCCGTGGCCATAGACCAACTTAGGCCAAAAGCCTAAGCTTAGGGGAGTACGTATTTTGCACCGATATTACATTCATGTTCACACACTCATTCCAGTTGCCGGTGCTCATACTTTTTCATTGTACTATCCATGCTAATTTAATTTCTTTTTAAGCCTTCTTCTTTTGTGTTTGAAAAACCTTAATAAAAACCAAAAAAATTAGTTATAGCTTTTAGCTAGCTTACTTCCATTCTTGTAGTGGTAGTAATTAAAAGAAAACCCAAAAAGATTTCTCGTTCTTATTTTGCTTGTTAGGAGCTATCCCGTGTAAATAATTTTGTTTCTTTTCTTTTCTTGGGGGGGGGGGCGAGAGGAGAAGACCATGATGAAAATGTTGAGTGGCTCTCATATGCATTATTGTTGATCTAACCAAGAGCCCATATTACATTGCCTTCTCCCTTGTATTAAATGCTTGTAGATTCCATCTTAGTCCAATGCACATGCACTATTATTGTTATCCACACCGTTCGGTCGTGCAAGTGAAAGGCAATAATGATGATATATGATGGACTGATTGAGATGAGAAAAATAGGTATGAAATCAGCCTATCTTGTTTTTGTAAATATGATTAGTTCATCATTCCCGATTCAGCCTATTATGTATGAAACATGTTTGCAATGACAATTAGAGATTATAGTTGCTCATGTCATGCTTAATTAGCTAGGAGTTTATAATGGTTTACCTTGCGTGCCAACATGCTATTAAAATGGTTGTTATGTGGTATGATAGGGTGGTATCTTCCTTTGAATGATTCGAGTGGCTTGACTTGATGCATGTTCACGCATGTAGTTGAAACAAAATCAACATAGCCTCCACGATATTTATGCTCATGGTGAATTATATCCTACTCATGCTTGCACTCAGTGTTGATTAATTTTAAAGCATGTTCATGACTGTTGTCGCTCTCTAGTTGGTCGCTTCCCAGTCTTTTTCTAGCCTTCACTTGTACTAAGCGAGAATACTACTTGTGCATCCACTTCCATAAACCCCAAAGTTATTTCATATGAGTCCACCATACCTTCCTATAAGCGGTATCTACCTGCCATTCCAAGTAAATTTGTATGTGCCAAACTCTAAACCTGCATATGAAATCATGTTTTGTATGCTCGAATAGCTCATGTATCAACTAGGGTTGTCTGTATCTTCCATGCTAGGTGGGTTATTCTCAAGATGAGTGGACTCCGCTCATCTTTCACGAGAAAATGGCTGGTAACCGGGATGCCCAGTCCCATGCTTAAATTAAAATAATTGCAAACAAAACTCCCCCAGGATTGTTGTTAGTTGGAGGCACCCGTTGTTTCGTACAAGCCATGGATTGATGTTTGTTGGTGGTGGAGGAGTAATAACTTTACCATTCTGTTTGGGAATGTGTGTAGCATGGAAGATATCGAGATCTCTTGGTTGTTATGCTGACAATGAAAGTATACCACTCAAATATTATTCATCTCTATTTCAAAACTCGAGCTCTAACACCTCTACAAATCCCCGCTGCCCTCTGAGAAGGGCCTATCTATTTACTTTTATGTTGAGTCATCATCCTCTTATTAAAAAGCACCAGTTGGAGAGCACCCCTGTCATGTGCATGTGTTACTATTAATTTACATTGAGTATGACTGTGACTGGATCTCTTTTACCATGAATTACAATGTCTAGCCAGTCCTTGATCTTTAGGGTGCTCTGCATTTATGTTTTGCGGTCTCAGAAAGGGCTAGCGATATACCCTCTTGTTATATCATATTATGATTGTTTTGAGAAAGTGTTGTCATCCAAGATTTATTATTATTGCTCGCTAGTTGACTATTCCATTGATATGAGTAAACATGAGACCTAAATGTTATTGTGAATGTGGTTAGTTCACAACCTTTGCTGAAAACTTGAATGTTGGGTTTACATATTTGCAACAACAAGATCAAACGGAGATTGTAGAAGTTTTTCTTTATCACTTTCAGTTTGTCAACTGAATTGCTTGAGGACAAGCAAATGTTTAAGCTTGGGGGAGTTGATACGTCTCCAACGTATCTACTTTTTCAAACACTTTTGACCTTGTTTTGGACTCTAACTTGCATGATTTGAATGGAACTAACCTGGACTCAGCTGTTTTCAGCAGAGTTGCCATGGTGTTATTTTTGTGCAGAAATAAAAGTTCTCGGAATGACCTAAAAATCAACGGAGACACATTTTGGTATAAATAAAAAATACTTGCGAAAGAATTAACACCAGGGGGCCTACACCCTGTCCACGATGGTGCAGGGCGCCCCCCAGGGCATGCCACCTGCCTCGTGGGCCTCCTGAGGCTCCACCGATGTCAACTCCAACTCTATATATTCACGTTCGGGGAGAAAAAAAATCAGAGAGAAGGATTCATCACATTTTACGATACGGAGCCGCCACCAAGCCCTAATCTTCATCGCGAGGGCTGATGTGGAGTCCATTTGGGCCTCCGGAGAGGGGCATCCGTCACCATCATCATCAACCTTCCTCCATCACCAATTTCACGATCCTCACCGACGTGCGTGAGTAATTCCATCGTAGGCTTGCTGGACGGTGATGGGTTGGATGAGATTTATCTTGTAGTCGAGTTAGTTTTGTCATGGTTTGATCCCTGGTATCCATTATGTTCTGAGATTGATGTTGCTATGACTTTGCTATGCCTAATGGTTGTCACTAGGGCTCGAGTGCCATGATTTCAGATCTGAACCTATTATGTGTTCATGAATATATGTGAGTTCTTGATCCTATTTTGCAAGTCAATAGTCAACTACTATGTGTTATGATCTGGAAACCCTGAAGTGACAATAATCGGGACCACTCCCGGCGATGACTATAGTTTGAGGAGTTCATGTATTCACTAAGAGTTAATGCTTTGTTCCAGTACTCTATTAAAAGGAGGCCTTAATATCCCTTAGTTTCCAATAGGACCCCGCTGCCACGGGAGGGTAGGACAAAATATGTCATGCAAGTTCTTTTCCATAAGCATGTATGACGATATTCGGAATACATGCCTACATTACATTGATGAACTAGAGCTAGTTCGGTGTCACCCTATGTTATAACTATTGCATGAGGAATTGCATCCGACATAATTATCCATCACTGATCCATTGCCTATGAGCTTTTCACATACTGATCTTTGCTTAGTTACTTTTCCGTTGCCACTGTTAGAATTGCTACAAAAACTATTACTATTACTTTTGCCACCGTTACCGCTACTTTCATATTACTTTGCTACTAAATACTTTGCTGCAGATATTAAGTCTTTTAGGAGTGGTTGAATTGAAAACTCAACTGTTAATACTTGAGAGTATTCTTTGGCTCCCCTTGTGTCGAATCAATAAATTTGGGTTGAATACTCTACCCTCGAAAACTGTTGCGATCCCCTATACTTGTGGGTTATCATGCACACCCGCAGGGCATGCCCTGGTGGCTTGTGGGGCCCCTGGCCAACCTCTGGTGCCCATCTTCTGGTATGTAAGTGATGCGACACTGACTTCGGAGAAGAGGGTGTTCCAGGGGAGGTATGATCTTCACGATGTAGGATCGATAAACGGATGGGGATAACTAGCTGCAAGCAGCCAGAAAATGGAAAATAAGAGATTATGACCCGACGAGGAGGAGGCTCACCGAACATTCGCCGATCCACAACCCGCAATACTACCCCACACAAGCACACTCAAGTCGTGGAGCACGGGATAGGTGCAATCCACAAGGGAAACCACGAACTCTAATCCACACAACACGATCTAGTCGTGGAGCACGAATTAGGAGCAATTTCTCAAGGAATCACGAGAATAAGGATAACAAGAGCTCTCCAATCTCAGGAGGAGTCTATGTCTTTGGTCTTTGATAGAAATGGCAAAAGTCCCCAACGAAGGGAAGAGCTAGCCTATTTATAAT
>NC_041390.1:434122022-434128195 GCF_002162155.2 Triticum dicoccoides
TTAGGTGTGAAAGTTAAGCAGCTTTGTTTGACTAAATTGCTTCAAGACTTAATGAGGTAGCTTCTGGAAACCTCCCGTTGGAGGTGGTTGATAGTTCCCGACCAAACATTGTTAACTGGGGTCGAACAATGTTTCCTTCAGCAGAAAACTCGAGTTCTGGAAACCTTTCGCAAGTTGGGATATCAAAACTCGTGCAAAACATTGTTTCGTCAGAATCGGAACAATGTTTCTTCAGTAGACAACTCATTCTTCATGAATTCCTACCTTTGTTTCCTCGCCGTAAAACATTGTTTTGCACGGATTGAAATGTGTTTGGCCTTCTTCGACATCGCACCTGAGTTCAACCAACAACAAAGGAGGTGAAGGCACAACCATGTTTTCAAGGTCAAATGATAGACTTAAGTTAGCATTAACCTGATCATGTATTTGCATTGCGCGACTTCTTGTGATTGGACCGTTGATGGTTGGTGGTGTGGTGCCCATGGTTGGGATGTCCTCATCAATAAGCCCATTTACCCTAGAAAAAATAAAGATAGGGCTTTCGAGACGGAGTGCCACCGTCTCGAGGCGGAACTTGTGCAGGAGCACTTTTGCTCTCCGGCGGAGCGATTTGCCAAGGGTACTTCCCTCCGGGAGGGGGAAATCGAAGCTATCGACATCACCAACAACCCTCTCATCATGGGAGGACCAATCTTTATCAACATCTTCAACAACACCATCTCAACTCAAACTCTAGTTCATCTCTTGTATTCAATCTTTGGATCAAAACCTCTAATTGGAACATGTGTGCTGCTACTAGTGTTGATTACCTCTTGTAGTTGATGCTAGTCTGTTTATTTGGTGGAAGATTATATGTTCATATCCAATATGCCATTCAATACCCCTCTAATCTTGGGCCTGGATATGATGTGTGAGTAGTTACTTTTGTTCTTGAGGACATGGGAGACGTCTTGTCATAATTAAGTAATCATGTGAATTTGGTATTCGTTCGATATTTTGATGATATGTATGTTGTTTATTCTCTTAGTGGGGTCATGTGAACGACGACTACATGACACTTCACCATATTTGGACATAAGGGAATGCGTTGTGGAGTAGTAGTTAGATGATGGGTTGCTAGAGTGACAGAAGCTTAAACCCTAGTTTATGCGCTATTCCGTAAGGGGCTGATTTAGATCCATATGTTTAATGCTATGGTTAGATTTATCTTAATTCTTCATTCGTAGATGCGGATGATTGCGAGAGAGGTTAATCATAAGTGGGAGGCTTGTTCAAATAATAACAACACCCAAACACCGGTCCACCCACATATCAAATTATCAAAGTAGCGCACGCGAATCAAACAAACATGATGAAAGTGACTAGATGAAATTCCCGTGTGTCCTCAAGAACGCTTTGCTTATTACAAGAGACCCTTCTGGTCTGTCCTTTGCTACAAAAATGATTGAGCTACCTTGCTCCACTTTAAGTTACTATTGCTACTTGTCACTTGTTACAAATTACCTTGCTATCAAACTATCTGTTACCGACAATTTCAGTGCTTGTAGAAAATACATTGCTGAAAACCTCTTGTCATTTCCTTCTACTCCTCTTCGGGTTCAACACTCTTACTTATCGAAAGGACTACAATTGATACGCTACACTTGCGGGACATCAGCTCTCATGGACCAACTTACTCATGTCGGTGATTATAGCATAACCACCTTGGAGGATAGATCTTTCTTACCACCATGGTCATCGCATGACAACATAAAGATCAACCAACTTCTCATTGTACGAGCTCGAGGTTCATTAATATGAAAAAGTTTTAGTATTTGTTGACCCATAGTGCGACCTACTATGAACTGTGTCCACAACCGAGGAGGCGGCTATTCCAGTAGATTGTACACTCTACAGAGGTTAGTACACCATGCCCACACCATGGAACTCTTGACCTTGTACTTTAGTACATATTCCCATTCAGGTGGACCATATAGATGTTCCAAAAAAAGCAATCTATTGCATGACACTCCTCCGGCCACTCCGATATACACCCATCTGGGCCATGCCATGGGTGTGTGTCACTGTGTGACGCCCTGCCACCATCGTGGCTACACTAAACCGTCCCAAACGAGGACCTTGGTACCATTAAAGCTTGGCCTCACAAGGTTATAGCCGCCTACCGGGCCAGGGTAGCATGCACATATAACCTTCCCTCGTTAGAGGTACTGACAATGGGCATAACAATAGATCGAATTAGGCCCTCCCCATCCAGGCAAATGTGGCTTCACTCGTGAGCTCGATTGTTGGCACTATGACTTAGCCAACCGGCTTGTTCAAGTTCAATTAACAACAAGATTAACTTGAATGATGATCATCTGAGACATTCCAAAATAACATGATGAAATGCATACGAGCATGATATCAACAATAGCATGCATGGGTAACATAACTATTTAACAAATGAATCTTAACAGTAACAATAATTCATTTAGTCTACTAGATGTTGGGGAACGTAGTAATTTCAAAAAAAAATGCTACGCACACGCAAGATCATGGTGATGCATAGCAACGAGAGGGGGAGAGTGTGATCTACGTACCCTTGTAGATCGACAACGGAAGCGTTAATCTTGGTTGATGTAGTCGTACGTCTCCACGGCTCGACCGATCAAGCACCGAAACTACGGCACCTCCGAGTTCTAGCACACGTTCAGCTCGATGACGATCCCCGGACTTCGATCCAGCAAAGTGTCGGGGAAGAGTTCCGTCAGCACGACGACGTGGTGACGATCTTGATGTACTACCATCGCAGGGCTTCGCCTAAGCACTGCTACAATATTATCGAGGACTATGGTGGAAGGGGGCACCGCACACGGCTAAGAATATGATCACGTGGATCAACTTGTGTCTAGAGGTGCCCCCCTGCCCCCATATATAAAGGAGCAAGGGAGGAGGAGGCCGGCCCTAGGAGGGGGCGCGCCAAGTGTGGAGTCCTACTAGGACTCCCTAGTCGTAGTAGGATTCCACCTCCAATATGGAATAGGAAAAGAGGAAGGGAAAAAGAGAAGGAAGGAAGGGGGCGCCCCCCTTCCCTAGTCCAATTCGGATCAGACCAAGGGGAGGGGTGCGGCCACCCTTGAGGCCCTTTTTCTTCTTTCCCGTATGGCCCAATAAGGCCCAATACGTATTCCCGTAACTCTCCGGTACTCCGAAAAATACCCGAGTCACTCGGAACCTTTCCGATCACCGAATATAGTCGTCCAATATATCGATCTTTACGTCTCGACCATTTCGAGACTCCTCGTCATGTCCCCGATCTCATCCGGGACTCCTAACTCCTTCGGTACATCAAAACTCATAAACTCATAATATAACTGTCATCGAAACCTTAAGCGTGCGGACCCTACGGGTTCGAGAACAATGTAGAAATGACCGAGACACATCTCCAGTCAAGAACCAATAGCGGAACCTGGATGCTCATATTGGCTCCCACATATTCTACGAAGATCTTTATCGGTCAGACCGCATAACAACATACGTTGTTCCCTTTGTCATCGGTATGTTACTTGCCCGAGATTCGATCGTCGGTATCTTAATACCTAGTTCAATCTCGTTACCGGCAAGTCTATTTACTCGTTCCGTAATACATCATCTCACAACTAACTCATTAGTTGCAATGCTTGCAAGGCTTATGTGATGTGCATTACCGAGAGGGCCCAGAGACACCTCTCCGACAATCGGAGTGACAAATCCTAATCTCGAAATACGCCAACCCAACATGTACCTTTGGAGACACCTGTAGAGCACCTTTATAACCACCCAGTTACGTTGTGATCTTTGGTAGCACACAAAGTGTTCCTCCGTCAAACGGGAGTTGCATAATCTCATAGTCATAGGAACATGTATAAGTCATGAAGAAAGCAATAGCAACATACTAAACGATCGGGTGCTAAGCTAATGGAATGGGTCATGTCAATCAGATCATTCAACTAATGATGTGATCCCGTTAATCAAATGACAACTCTTTGTTCATGGTTAGGAAACACAACCATCTTTGATTAACGAGCTAGTCAAGTAGAGGCATACTAGTGACACTCTGTTTGTCTATGTATTCACACATGTATTATGTTTCCGGTTAATACAATTCTAGCATGAATAATAAACTTTTATCATGATATAAGGAAATAAATAATAACTTTATTATTGCCTCTAGGGCATATTTCCTTCACTAGATGCAAATGAGCATGCCCTAGCAATGATCATGTAATCACAAGCATATTCATCTTAATAGCAAAAATGATTTAAATGAGCAAACATTATCAAATAATTCAAGTATGAACCATGGCAATTGCAATGCCATTATGCAAATGGATGATGTGGTTTGGCTCATTCTAGAGGAGTGTCACAATATTCTTGGTCTTCTTTCATAAAGTTACTTTATTTTGAAAATAATAATAATAGCAAATAGAAAATGTCACATAAGGCATTTTCTGCTGCCAGAAATTCTAGACAGTAAGGAAAATCTCAAATTTTACCAACAAAAAGAATAGCTCAATACAAAACAGTGGCAAAAAGTTTCAACTCGTTTGGACTTATAGTTTAGATACTATAGGTGGTCAAAGTTCTGGTCAAAATATGAATTTATTTGAATTAAATCGAATTCCAGAGAAGGCCACCTCAAAGACGTATTTTTCGCTGGCGCCTCCATTAGAAAACGGTTTGGGATGGGGAAGAGAGGCTGACAGGTGGGTTCCCCTGTCAGGTTTAATAGAAAGAGATAGAGATAGAGAGAGAGAGAGAGAGAGAGAGAGAGAGAGAGAGAGAGAGAGAAGAGGTGAGTGGCTCTGCCGACGGTCATTCTCCGGCGAGGAGGCCACGACGGTCGCAGGCGATGGTCGGGATGGACCCAGGGGAGCACGGGGAGCACTTACGTACCTACACCTCTGTCGGAGGTGGACGAACGACGAGGTGAGCTTTGTCTCCACAGACGGCAGG
The DNA here is from genome assembly GCF_002162155.2 of Triticum dicoccoides. Classification (NCBI taxonomy): domain Eukaryota; kingdom Viridiplantae; phylum Streptophyta; class Magnoliopsida; order Poales; family Poaceae; genus Triticum; species Triticum dicoccoides. Next base: position 434,126,997 of record NC_041390.1, read on the forward strand.
CGGCGGGGCTCGTCGTTGTTTATGTTTCCACGTCACGCTAAGGAGCTCGAGGAGGACTTGCTCAAGGTGTTTGCAGAGGGAGAGGCGAACCGGAGAGAGGAAGTGGCCGTAGGGATCCACGGCGGAGCTCCGACGAGGATCCGAGGCAGGAGGCCCTCCTAGCCTTTGCCCGCTTGGCTTTGTTCGATTTGTGGCCAATGGAGGAGGTGTGGATGGCCAGAGAAGTTCGGGAGGGGCTGATTTATAGCAAACGGAAATGCTCAGCTTCGATCGCCATTGCATCTCATCAGGGGAGAAGATTTTCTTGGCAAAGCTATTTTCAAACACTTGCATACTCTTAGAGAGATTTCACAAGTTAATATTGGCAATGGCTCCTCAACACTTTTTTGGCTAGATTGATGGTTGTTGCCAGAGCCACTCTCCACTGCTTGTTTACACACCATACTTTGCCCAATGCTCTTGTTGACAAGATAATGATGGATGGGATTGAACTGGGCTTGCGTAGCTGGCTAACCTTAATCACTACCAATGAACTTGCTGCCTTGAGATGTCTGTTGCAGGTTGTGCGCCTCATTGGAGTACTCGAGAAAAGGTCCATGCTTAATGGAGCGGCCTTCAACACTAAGGGCGCCTACGATGCTCTTGCTTCTCAGCTGTTGGATCCCACACCTGCTCACATCTGGGGCCCTCGTGTCCCTAGCATGGTACATGTGTTTAGTTGGTTATTCTAGCTGGACAGGTTAGACACGAGGGTTAATATTCATCACAAGACCATCATCGACTCCTCATCCTATCCATGTTGTAACGCAGTGCCAGAGGACAGAGCTCACATTTTCTTCACATGCCCGATGACTGCCTCCATTTGGGGTGTTATTGGGTTGCTGCCCCGTTTCTCACCATTGGCGGCCTTGTGGAATGAATCGGTTCAGCCCGGACTTCCTCTGTCAATCTGACCCTTTATTATGTTGCTCGTGCTATTTTTTTTAAAGATCCAGCATCGCTGGCATTTCATTGATAATAGCAAGAAGCAGCGGAAAACAACAAGGTGGTGAAGTTCCTAGGACCAGATCCAAAGAGAAGAGAAAAAGAAAAGACAAGAAAAGAAACAACAACCCTAATAGTTGTAGCACAACACTCCATACAATCCATACTAGGAAGCGCAGCTCCGACTACGACGATGAACTATTAAGGAAAACCAG
>NC_041390.1:434128808-434136464 GCF_002162155.2 Triticum dicoccoides
CAACGCTGTGCAGGGCCACCAACAAGCCTCCTTGACGACGGGCTTGCAGGAAACCAGATCTGGTGAAGCACCCCGCGTCCAAACCATGGGCGAAGCCTTCCTCCTCCAACAATCGCCATCGGGCAACATCCGTCGCCGGCAGAACCCTGCCCGGGCCGCCAGCCCACGGCAGGCCTGCCAGATCCAGGTCCCCCGCCGAACACCACACGTAGTCGCCCAGCCAAGCAGCCACACCACGCACACCACAACGACCACCGTCGCCAGCCAAGCCACCGTGGTCACCACACACGCCCGTGTACGCGAACCGGCCATGACCACCATGTGCCACACCGCGCCAGATCCCCGCACTCGCTAACCGACCACGGTCAGCACGCGCTGCCCCTCACCAGATCCGCGCGCCCCGGAGCCCCCCGTGCCTCCATGCACAGCCTCGGCGGCCAAAAGCGCCGCCCCGAGCGTGCGCTGCCGCTCGAGCTCCCCCGATGCCACCGGCCCGTGCCAGCCATCCCCGGGCGAAGGAGGAAAAGGGCCCCTTCGCCGGCCGCTGCGAGAGGAGGTGGGGAGGGTGGGTAGGGTGCTGGTGGCGGCTAGCGTTTGCTCTTGAGCCGTTCGCGGGAGCGACACGAGAGCCGGGGGTTGTTGTTGCTCGTGCTATGGAAAATGTGGGTTTCTCAAAACGCCAAAAACTTTAGGAACTTGTCTCTCTCTCCAAATGATGTAATTAGGGCTATTATTTATGACCTCACTCTCTTGTCACACCGCCTTAAAAAGGCGGATCGAAAAATCCACGCCGGATTGTACCGGGATTTTTTCACCTCTCGTCCTTCCTGAACCTTAATTTTTGATTGAACGGTCAAAATTCAGCCCGCTAGAGCCCGTGGGCCGCTCGTTCACCAATCTATTTTTTTCTTCTAATTTCATAAAAACTTGGGTCAAACGGAAGAAACCTTGCGTAATCCCAGTAGCAAACTACTCTTCTACGTAACGACGACACGAGGACGACTCGAATTCGGGAAAGCAGCGCGTTCATGCAGCCACTCGCGTCTATTATATAAACTCAACATCTGCGGCACCACAAAGTCTGACCAGAGGAGAAGAGAAGAGAGGACGAGGGCAACCAGCGCCTCATCCCCTGTTCGCGTCGCCACTGCGTCTGCGTCCGCGTGCGCAAGAACCAGCAAAGATTCGGCTTGGATCCATGATCAAGAAGGGGTGCGCTACGTTCTTGGTGGGCGAGGAGGTGGAGGACGGGGCGCCGAGGCGGTTCACGGTGCCGGTGGAGCTGCTCGTGCACCCGCGGATCATGGAGCTGCTCGCTGAGGCGGAAGAGAAGTACGGCTACGCGCACGAGGGCGCCATCGTCCTGCCCTGTGGCGTCGAGCGGTTCCAGAAGGCCGTCGACGAGGCGAGGGCGCAAGAACGGCACCGTGGTCACCAACACCACCATCATCATCACTTCAGCCTTCCTCAGCTAGTCGGGTGCTTTAGGCCGGCGCATTTTGTTGTTTAGGATCCACCACTTGCGCGGCTAGGTTTAGTTTCCACGTCTTTCCTTGGTTTCTTGCTCGAATTGAATCCCTTGATCTAGAAAAAGGTCAGCACGTAGTGTGTCTAGTTTGACCGAACTGGCATGACGTATGCAGACTCTTTATGTGATCGATTGACTGAGACCGAGTAAAATTTTGTAACTAACTCAAAATACATCTGGAAGTTAAGATTTTTTTATTTGTTTTTACGCAGAGGTGTGATTTTTGACTAAAGACGTCGCAATTGGCAGGATGGCAAAGTGTGGGTCTTTTTGTGGCCACGACGAGTTTAATTCCACTGTATGGTGTATCATACATGTAGTTTTGAACCTTTCCCTCACTACGCATAACATGTATGAAAATTTGTTGATGAGTACTGTTAACATGTCTTTTTCACATATTCTCGTGAGGTGGCCGCCTTATGTTTGACTCTGAGGCTCTCTCAGAACAATGAGGGTTTTAGCAGAAAGAAAAATGTGTCAACCCCTCCGCAGGTTATTCATGCATGTGTGCATTTTCTTCGTTTGGTCTATCATGCATAGGACGAAAGACGGTGACTTTCTATGATAGCGCCTACCCGACAAAACATATGGCTAGAGAGGTTTTCTTTCGTCATGGACGTTAGTGTAATATCCGAATATGACCTCCCCATTCCTAGCTTGTACCTTTTCTTTTTCATGTATTACATTTTCTCTCTCTTTGACGTATTAACTATGCACATCTTATTATGCAGAGAACTGGGATTCGCTCGTTGAGGTTGCATCCCCTCGATATATTGATTGAATGGAAAATTTATTTCTCAAGAAAATATGTTTAATGATAATTCTAAGCAAAACTATTTATTGATCATCCACATTTGGTTTCATTGTTGAAACTACTTCACGTGCAATGGTTTACAATCCAGTTCTGGCATGACAAGTGATCCAAAGATCCTGCTTCACTCAACGGACATCATGAAAGGTTCCGTTGAATTGTCGTACAGAAGTCATACAAATAATATTGAATATGTAGCAATGTTGAAATGCGGTTTCACGAGAGTCTAGTTTCACCCTCTTTTTTAAACTAGAAGGGCCCCGAAGCTTTAAGCATGAAGTTGTGGGGCTGTACATCTTACAACATGACCCAACAGAAATAGGAAACTGCAAATAAGTCCCTGACTTTGACAAGGAGGACCCCAAACTACAAGATAGAATCACTATATATTGGGTCCAATGAAACTTCAAGAGGGATTCAATCTCGCCGTCGCCAGGGAGAAATACTTGGAGAGACAAGATTTCCATAGGCGTAGAAATCTTGTGTTACTATGTTACTATATATTGTGTTCCATAGGCATAGAAATACAGGGAGAAATAATGAGAAGTATCAAAAAATAATCATAATTGTTTTGAAAATAGGAATACAAAGGATTGTGTTACTATGTTTTTACATTTGTTTTTAATGGGTCATACAAATAATCCAATCAAATCAGCCAAAGACATCCGATTCATAATTTGCAACTTTGTTTCATACATAACGTGACGATATACCTTTGGGAGTCATGACCAAGTGCTGGGGTGAGTGAGGGTACCGACTCGAAGGAGGATGCTTTATGGGTTTACCCGGACAATATCACCGAATTGGGTGTCTAAGGACTTCTGAGTTATGCACCCCTACTACGCCCAGTAGACACTCACATGGGATGATGATGGATGCACTACTTTGAGATTCAAAATTTAAGGGCCATATGTTCTCCTTGTTCGCGGGATTAATAGTTATCCAAAACACTTATTTTGGAGGAAATAGGGCATGGAAGAAAGAGATTACACTCTCATTTCATGGGATGAATTCATGGGACGAAGTATGTAAACTAAAAGAGCAATGTTGTAAGGGCATATTTCTCCCTAAGTGGTTTTGGTGATTGATGACAATGCATTTTGCGGACTAATCGTGTGCATTGAGCATTTCAGATATCTCATGGCTAGGCACTAGACGATTCGACGCCCCTCGGAGTCTTTCGAAGACGGCGGTTTTTCAACGTTTCTTTTTTGGTGGATTTGAGTCGTAGGAAAGCCGTACTATTAAGAGGTGGTCCGCTTCGGAAAGGTATTGGTGGAATCAACACGTACATAGCCCCATATTCACCGACAACCTCATTCCCATCTCCGGAGCCTTTCCTATGTTTTCTGTAGTGTTTTCAGAATCTTGCCAGCGGTAGTACTGCCTGTTCCTATGGTAGTACCGCTTATGCGGTAGTACCACTGGTACTTGCGTGGTAGTACCGCTTAGGGTTTCCTCGAGCGTGCAACTTTCGGTTGTCTGTTTGTAATTCACGGTAGTAGGGCAGTAGTACTGTGGTAGTACCGCTCCGGCGGTACTATAGCCCGTACTACCGTCCCCACTACCGCTTGCGGGGTTTTCTTACGTGCAAGGTTTTGTTCCCACTTTGCCACAAGCGGTAGTAGAGCGGCACTAGGACGGTAGTACCGCTTGGCATGGTACTGCCGCCCCTGGCACCCTCTACTCCCGCTGCCTCTCCAGGACAAAGACCCAAAGAAGTAGTACCGCTCCATCGGCACTACTGTAGATACACTATGTGTAGTCTTAGCCCTGTGCGGAGTTGTACCGCCTAAGCGGTAGTACCGCTTAGCTGCGAGCTGGCCAGAAAACAGTTGGATTTTTTCTCCCCTATATAAAGGGGGGGGGGGGTCTTCTTCCTCCTAGAGTTGACCTCTTCCCTTCCAAGCTCCATTATTGCTCAAAGCTCCATTTTTGCCCGATCTCTTTCCCTAGCCAATCAAACTTGTTGATTTTCTAGGGATTCGTTGAGAAGGCCCCGATCTACACTTCCACCAAGAGAAATTTGATTCCCCCCACTAATCCCTTGCTGATCTTGTTAATCTTGGGTATTTGAGCACCCTAGACGGTTGAGGTCACCGCGGAGCCATATTCCATTGTGGTGAAGCTTTGTGGTGTCGTTGGGAGCCTCCAATTAAGTTGTGGAGATTGCCCAAACCTTGTTTGTAAAGGATCAGTTGCCGCCTCCAAGGGCACCAATAATAGAATCACGACATCACTTATTGTGTGAGGGCATGAGGAGAATACGGTGGCCCTAGTGGCTTCTTGGGAAGCATTGTGCCTCCACACAGCTCCAACGGAGACGTACTTCCTCTCAAAGGGAAGGAACTTCGGTAACACACCCTCGTCTCCACCAGCTCCACTCTTGGTTATCTCTCACCTTTACTTGTGCAAGCTATATTGTGTTGTATCCCTTGCTTGCTATTGTGCTTGTTGTTGTTGCATCATATAGGTTGCTCACCTAGTTGCATATCTAGACAACCTACTTTGATGCAAAGTTTAATATGGTAAAGAAAAGCTAAAAATTGTTAGTTGCCTATTCACCCCCCTCTAGTCAACTATGCTGATCCTTTAAAGTTTGTGCTTTGAGTTACTCCAAGTTGCTCTCGGTTTCTCAATCTTTTTCGAACTTGGAGTATCTCTTCCTTGTGCAGTTCTTTTGAGTCTCTATCCCAAGCCTATCCTTATGCTTCAACCCCTACTCTGTATAATCCTTTTGTTCCCCGTTTGGGCTGTTCTGTCTCACTGCCGGCGGTACTACCGCTATGAGGGAACAGTACTACCGCTCAAGCGGTACTATCGCTGGAGCGGTACTACTGGGCCTTCTGCCAGGATGTAGTACCGGGGTGGTACTACCGCTACCTCCAGCGGTACTACCGCTTAGCGGGACGCGGTGGGAGTAAGTATCAGGCAGGGGGAGTTCTAACTCCCCCATACCCTTTCAATCTCCCTCCCCACGTCTCTCTCTCTCTCTCTCTCTCTCTCTCAGGCGCCGAAGAACAGCCCCGGCCGCTGCTCCAGCTGGCCGATTCCGTGCCGTCTTCAACGATTCCGACCGGTGGAATCGTTTCCCACCACCTTCCCTCACCATGGACCTCGGTATTGCCCTCGTTCGTTGCTCCTATGGTTCTCTCCTTTGAATCTAGGTTTGTAGGGCAATGCATGGTGGTTTCTCGATTTTTGGCTAAATCGGGGCTTGAGTAGGACGTTGAATGACTACTAGATAGGAGGATTGAAGATTTAGTGGAGCATTTTTGAATTTGTGACCTCCGGTACTACCGGATCTGGGCGTTCCATGTGCCCATTCCCAAAGCGGTACTACTGCTCCTGCGTAGCGGTACTACCGCTCGGGCGGTACTACCGCCCCAGATCCGCGGTACTACCGCTCGAGGCCCCAAATTCCAGAATGCTCCCTAAACCTTCCTTTCTCACCTTTGTTTCTTCCTAGCTTATGCATAGTCTATATTCATGTTTTCCCTTGCGGTTTTGTGTCACTTCAGGTGGTAGTAGCTCCAAGGTCCGTCGCAAGAATGTGAATCCCCCATCCAAGCATGGTCTCACCTATCATGCCAGAATTGTTTATTCCGAAGATGAAGAAGAGATTGCCCCCACACCTCTGCCTGCTCGTCGCTAGTCTGCCAAGAACAAGGGCAAGTCCAATGTCAAGTCAACCGCTGCTCCCAAGAAGAAGGAACTAGTCAAGACGGCAGCCGAGTTAAAGCAAAATGAGTATTGGCAATATCGTGAGCAAAACCCCTACCTCATTCCTCGGGATCTTTCTCTAGTTGGCTCACCATTCTGGAATAAGGACCTATCACTTGTGTACTTTGATCGGATAAAGGGAAGGAAGAACCTGTTTTTGAAGACCAAGTCAATCAACATGGATCATATGGAGAAGTACTAGGCATACTTTGGAGAAGCTCGTGCCCTCTATGAACAGCTCAACATCGTGCCCCTCATGACCTTCAACTATGACTTTGATGCAAAGTTGGTTGCTCAGTTCTTTGCAACCATCTGGTTTGGCACCAACTCAGAGCACACATTGATCTGGATGACCAATGGCAGGCAATTGCGCACCACTTGGAATGCGTTTATGGCACGTCTTGGATATCTTGACGAGGGGCCGAGGAAGCCTCTTGGCCTTCGTCCTCACCACGAGGGGGGGGGGGCTACTCACAAGGATGAGCTGAAGCCTCATGTGATTATCACCAAGACTGAGAAGGGAGTCAAGAAGGAGCTCTAGCCATTCTTCGACATTATGCATCACATCTTCCGGCACACTCTCTTTCCTTGCATTGGCAACTTGGACATGGTGCATGGCCACCTTGTGGATATGCTTCTATTGTGCCACTCTGAGAAGGGCACGGATGCAGTCTTGGATGTCTCTCATGTCATGTGGAAGGAGCTAGTGAGTGCTACCTATGGAGATGACTGCCCAATTTATGCTCCTTTCATCTTCAAGCTGATCCAGACTACCTGGAACTCCACTTTCCCTGGTGTGCCTCTTGAGACCGGACCCTTGACTCCTCATGACTTTCTTAACTTGTGTCAGAAGGAGATTTGGGCCTCTACTACTCGCCCAGAGGCGGCTGTGTCTTCTATTTCTGGAGAGGATCAGGGTGATGAAGGTGGTCCTACACCCGGCACAGAGCATTCTTCTGGTCAATCAGGTTGGGCGGCCAAGCTCAAGAATAAGGTGAAGAAGCTCTTTTGACTTCAGACCGATGTTTAGCACATGATGTACTTGGTGTTGGGGAACGTAGTAATTTCAAAAAATTTCCTACGCACACGCAAGATCATGGTGATGCATAGCAACGAGAGGGGAGAGTGTTGTCTATGTACCCTCGTAGACCGATAGCGGAAGCGTTATGACAACGCGGTTGATGTAGTCGTACGTCTTCACGGCCCGACCGATCAAGCACCGAAACTACGTCACCTCCGAGTTTTAGCACATGTTCAGCTCGACGACGATCCCCGGACTCCGATCCAGCAAAGTGTCGGGGAAGAGTTTCGTCAGCATGACGGCATGGTGACGATCTTGATGTTCTACCGCCGCAGGGCTTCGCCTAAGCACCACTACAATATTATCGAGGAGTATGGTGGAGGGGGGCACCGCACACGGCTAAGAAAACGATCACGAAGATCAACTTGTGTGTCTAGCAGTGCCCCCTGCCCCCGTATATAAAGGAGCAAGGGGGGTGCGGCCGGCCCTAGGAGGAGGCGCGCCGGAGGAGTCCTACTCCTACCGGGAGTAGGACTCCCCCCTTTCCCTAGTTGGATTAGGACTTGGGGGGGA
>NC_041390.1:434136785-434162417 GCF_002162155.2 Triticum dicoccoides
GGCGCCGCCCCTCCTCCTTGTCCAATTCGGACTTGGGGGGGAGGGGCGCGCGGCATCCCCTAGGCCTCCTCTCCTCTTCCTCCACTAGGCCCATTAAGGCTCATTAGGTTACCGGGGGGTTCCGGTAACCTCCTGATACTCCGGTAAAATGCCGATTTCACCCGGAACACTTCCGATGTCCAAACATAGGCTTCCAATATATCAATCTTCATTCCTCGACCATTTCGAGACTCCTCGTCATGTCCGTGATCACATCTGGGACTCCGAACAAACTTTGGTACATCAAAATATATAAACTCATAATGAAATTGTCATCGTAACGTTAAGCGTGCGGACCCTACGGGTTCGAGAACAATGTAGACATGACCGAGACACGTCTCCGGTCAATAACCAATAGCAGAACCTGGATGCTCATATTGGCTCCTACATATTCTACGAAGATCTTTATCGGTCAGACCGCATAACCACATACGTTGTTCCCTTTGTCATCGGTATGTTACTTGCCCGAGAATCGATCGTTGGTATCTTAATACCTAGTTCAATCTCATTACCGGCAGGTCTCTTTACTCGTTCCGTAATACATCATCTCACAACTAACTCATTAATTGTAATGCTTGCAAGGCTTATGTGATGTGCATTACCGAGAGGGCCCAGAGATACCTCTCCGACAATCGGAGTGACAAATCCTAATCTCGAAATACGCCAACCCAACATGTACCTTTGGAGACACCTATAGAGCTCCTTTATAATCACCTAGTTACGTTGTGACGTTTGGCACACAAAGTGTTCCTCCGGCAAATGGGAGTTGCATTATCTCATAGTCATAGGAACATGTATAAGTCATGAAGAAAGCAATAGCAACATACTAAACGATCGGGTGCTAAGTTAATGGAATGGGTCATGTCAATCACATCATTCTTCTAATGATGTGATCCCGTTAATCAAATGACAACACATGTCTATGGTTAGGAAACATAATCATCTTTGATTAACGAGCTAGTCAAGTAGAGGCATACTAGTGATGTTTAGTTTGTCTATGTATTCACACAAGTATTATGTTTCCGGTTAATACAATTCTAGCATGAATAATAAACATTTATCATGATATAAGGAAATAAATAATAACTTTATTATTGCCTCTAGGGCATATTTCCTTCAGTCTCCCACTTGCACTAGAGTCAATAATCTAGATTACACAGTAATGATTCTAACACCCATGGAGCTTTGGTGCTGATCATGTTTTGCTCGTGGAAGAGGCTTAGTCAACGGGTCTGCTACATTCAGATCCGTATGTATCTTGCAAATCTCTATGTCTCCCACCTGGACTAGATCCCGGATGGAAGTGAAGCGTCTCTTGATGTGCTTGGTTCTCTTGTGAAATCTGGATTCCTTTGCCAAGGTAATTGCACCAGTATTGTCACAAAAGATTTTCATTGGACCCGATGCACTAGGTATGACACCTAGATCGGATATGAACTCCTTCATCCAGACTCCTTCGTTTGCTGCTTCTAAAGCAGCTATGTACTCCGCTTCACATGTAGATCCTACCACAACACTTTGTTTAGAACTGCACCAACTGACAACTCCATCGTTTAATGTAAACACGTATCCGGTTTGCGATTTAGAATCATCCGGATCAGTGTCAAAGCTTGCATCAACGTAACCATTTACGATGAGCTATTTGTCACTTCCATATACGAGAAACATATCCTTAGTCCTTTTCAGGTATTTCAGGATGTTCTTGACCGCTGTCCAGTGATCCACTCCTGGATTACTTTGGTACATCCCTGCTAGACTTATAGCAAGACACACATCTGGTCTGGTACACAGCATTGCATACATGATAGAGCCTATGGCTGAAGCATAGGGAACAACTTTCATTTTCTCTCTATCTTCTGCAGTGGTCGGGTATTGAGTCTTACTCAATTTCACACCTTGTAACACAGGCAAGAATCCTTTCTTTGCTTGATCCATTTTGAATTTCTTCAAAACTTTGTCAAGGTATGTGCTTTGTTGTAGCGACCTGACCCGAATGGATCACGTCTACTGTGCTACGGTGTCATCCCTGGATCAGTAATGCTGACACCACACAGTACATCGAGGTTTTATAGCAGAGTTGCAATCACACACTTATTACATCGATGGCTCAAAAAGAACTTATTACAATAAATATGGCTTAAGGCCATCTAATAATGATAACAACGGAAGACTTGGAAGATAAATGGGTCCATCAACTCTAGCGGCATCACTGAGTATAGGGCCACGACCTAAACGCACCTCAATCGTCGTCTGAAAAGTCTGCAACATTAACGTTGCAGCCCGAAAACGGGTCAGCACATGGAATATGCTGGCAATGTAACACATAGAGAGCAATGGAATGAAACAGCTATACTATATGCATATATGGCTGGTGGAAAAGCTCTATGGTTATAAGGTTTTGCGTAAAGCCAGTTTTTCCCTACTACAAAGGAATAAGTTTATTTAACTATCATGGTGGTTGTGAAACATTGAGAATGGTTGACAGCATTCTCAATCCTAATTAAAAGTACAATTAGAACCCAACAACATTAATTAGAAGTAACATGTTGAGATTCACAATGATATTCAAGTACTAGATACTCAAGATGTCCATAACCGGGGACACGGCTAATCATGATTAGTTTGTACACTCTGCAGAGGTTTGCGCACTTTTCCCCACAAGACTCGATCGCCTCCGTTTGGTTTCTCGCACTACAAGGTGTTTGAGAAGACGGATGACCGAGACACAGTCTTTCAGAAGCGCTAGCACCTTACATGTGGGGTAGACCGTACCACCTACGACCCCTACATCTGCTAGTCCACCCCGTAAGAGTTCGCACAACTTAGTCAACTATGCCAGAGCCCATAATGGCTTGTGGCTGCACACGGAAGTTTCTAGCATGAATTATCTTATGATCCCTTTGAGCCTGGGTGGCGGTCCGAAAAAAACAGGCAAGCCCTGATAGACATCAGGTGCCTCAGTCCACCCAGATGTGTGTTTAAGTTGCCACCTTAAATAAACCATTAAAATTATCAACTCACATCTGTCATGGATATCACTCACTCAATCCACGTCTACTAGCATAGCATGGCACAATAATAAGCAAACATAGAAGTAACTCCCAAAGGTTTCATAATAACAGGTAATAGGTACTACCTCATCTACTTCCCATCCCACAATTTAATTAGATCCTAATCATGCAATGTGTGAGGATTGATCTAATGCAATAAAACATGGGTTGTAGAAAAGGTATGATCAAAGTGTTACTTGCCTTGCTGATGATCTGCGAGACCTAGGGTTTCGAAGTAACAGGCGGCGCAATCCGGGTAATCTATCGCAGACAAACAACAAGCATACAATAAGTACTCATCTAATGCACAGGTAAAACTCGAACAAGAGATCGAACCTGAGAGTTCAACTTAAGAACTCCGGTTGCAAAGAAAGGAAGAACGAACAAACGACGGAAAACAAACGGCGGAAGAAAACAACTCGATTCTAGCAAGTTGAAACTAGGTCAAATTTTACCGGGGCAAAAACTTGTTTAAGTTGATTAGACGGAACGGCGGTTTCGAAACGAAACTCCAGGCGCTTGAATCACCTGATTCCGATAAACGAGCAAAAAGAAAGACTAGAAAGAAGATCGGATCTGTGATCGCGATCGCGGAATAAATCCGACGAAAAGAAAAAGAAGAACGGTTAAACGAACGGACGTCGTTAACCTAGAAGAATCCGGTGATCACGTTCGTTAGGACGAACGGTCCGTCCAACGGTCCAAAGGCAACTAAATCGGAGAAGAAAACGAATCCGATCTAGGGTTTCGGAGAAGAAAACCGAACGAAAAACCGATCTAGAAAACCGGAACGGTTTAGAGAAGAAAAGAATCGGAACGATTAGAAGAAAACGATCCAAGAAAAAGAATAGATGTAGCGCGGGGCTACCTCCGGCGAGGTCTCCGGCGAGGGGCTCCGGCGGCATGGGCGTGGGGCGGCGCCGGCAAGGTGCGGCGGCGGCGCGGGTGGGGTGGCGGCGCGGCGCGGGTGGCAAGGCGGGGGGTGTGGTGAAGCTCTAGGCTTTGGGTTTGATGATTTAGAGGGGGGGTGCTTGGGTATTTATATTGGGGAGGGGGGTTTACTTGGGGTAGGGGACAAGGGATTAGACTAGGAATAGGAATCCTAGATGAAAAAGAAAAACGGAATAAAGGAAAAAGGCTAAGAATCCTACTAGGATTCGGTAGAAGCAAGAGGCGAGGCGGCGGCCTCCTGCCTTGCGCTGGCGCGCCTGGGCGCAGGGGCGCAGCGGCGGCTGGGGCTGTGGCCGGCCTGGGCCTTGGCCCGGCTGGTCCTTGGTCCAGTTTTTTTTTCTTTTTTTTATAAACGGTTCAGCGCGCAGAAAAAAAAACAAAAAGAGATCTAAACGAACTCCGAAAAATCTAAAGTAAATTTTCCCCGACTCCTAAAAATGAGCCGAACAAAATGAACTTTTCTCCGGGCCTAAAATGCAATTTTCGAAAACGCGCATTTTTCCCTATCCAAATAAAATGCAAATAAAACTCCGGCAAACAGAAATTGATCTATTTATTAAATCTTCATTTTCCTAAATTTTTGGGGAAGTCATATTATTCCCTCTCTCATATTTTGACACCGGAAAATTTATTGAAGATAAAATAAATAAATCAAATGATCCCCTTTTCAAAATTTGAGAAACTCTCAAATATGAAAATAACGAAATCCCCAACTCTCTCCGAAGGTCCTTGAATTGCGTGAAATTTCTAGGATCAACCAAAATGCAAGAAAATATGATATGCATGATGATCTAGTGTATAACATTCCAAATTGAAAATTTGGGATGTTACAAACCTACCCCCCTTAAGATGAATCTCGCCCTCGAGATTCAGGTTGGCTAGAAAATAGGTGAGGGTGGTCCTTGAGCAAATCTTCTTCTCTCTCCCAGGTGGCTTCTGTTGGGGAACGTTGCAGAAAACAAAAAATTTCCTACGGTTTCACCAAGATCCATCTATGAGTTCATCTAGCAACGAGTGATCGGATGCATCTACATACCTTTGTAGATCGCGAGCGGAAGCGTTCAAAGAACGGGGATGAGGTAGTCGTACACGACGTGATCCAAATCACCGGAGATCTTAGCACCGAATGGACGGCACCTCCGCGTTCAACACACGTACGGAACAGCCACGTCTCCTCCTTCTTGATCCAGCAAGGGCAGAGGAGAGGTTGAGGGAGATGGCACCAGCAGCAGCACGGCGGTGTGGTGTTGATGGAGCTGCAGTACTCCGGCAGGGCTTCGCCAAGCGTTATGGAGGAGGAGGATGTGTTGGAGAGGGAGAAGGAGGCAACCAAAGGCGTGGATCAAAAGCCCTCCTTCCCCCACTATATATAGGAGGGCCAAGGGGGGGGGGGCGCCGGCCCTAGGAGATCCAATCTCCTAGGGGGGGCGGCGGCCAAGGGAGGTTTCCCTCCCCCCCAAGGCACCTAGGGTTGCCTTCCACTAGTGGGACTCCTCCCTCTTGGAAACCCTAGGCGCATTGGCCTATTGGGGCTGGTGCCCTTGGACCATGTAGGCCAAGGCGCACCCCCTACAGCCCATGTGGCCCCCCGGGGCAGGTGGCCCCACCCGGTGGGCCCCCGGGACCCTTTCAGTGGTCCCGGTACAATACTGATAACCCTGAAACTTGTCCCGATGGCCGAAATAGCACTTCCTATATATAATTCTTTACCTCCGAACCATTCCGGAACTCCTCGTGACATCCGGGATCTCATCCGGGACTCCGAACAACATTCGGGTTACTGCATATACATATCCCTACAACCCTAGCGTCACCGAACCTTAAGTGTGTAGACGCTACGGGTTCGGGAGACATGTAGACATGACTGAGATCGCTCTCTGGTCAATAACCAACAGCAGGATCTGGATACCCATGTTGGCTCCCACATGCTCCTCGATGATCTCATCGGATGAACCACGATGTCGAGGATTCAAGCAACCCCGTATGCAATTCCCTTTGTCAATCGGTATGTTACTTGCCCGAGATTCGATCGTCGGTATCCCAATACCCTGTTCAATCTCGTTACCGGCAAGTCACTTTACTCGTACCGTAATGCATGATCCCGTGACCAGACACTTGGTCACTTTGAGCTCATTATGATGATGCATTACCGAGTGGGCCCAGCGATACCTCTCCGTCATACGGAGTGACAAATCCCAGTCTCGATCCGTGTCAACCCAACAGACACTTTCGGAGATACCTGTAGTGCACCTTTATAGTCACCCAGTTACGTTGTGACGTCTGGTACACCCAAAGCACTCCTACGGTATCCGGGAGTTACACGATCTCATGGTCAAAGGAAAAGACACTTGACATTGGAAAAGCTCTAGCAAAAGAACTACACGATCTTGCGCTATGCTTAGGATTGGGTCTTGTCCATCACATCATTCTCCTAATGATGTGATCTCGTTATCAATGACATCCAATGTCCATAGTCAGGAAATCATGACTATCTATTGATCAACGAGCTAGTCAACTAGAGGCTTACTAGGGACATGTTGGTGTCTATTATTCACACATGTATTACGATTTCCGGATAATACAATTATAGCATGAATAAAGACAATTATCATGAACAAGGAAATATAATAATAATGCTTTTATTATTGCCTATAGGGCATATTTCCAACAGTCTCCCACTTGCACTAGAGTCAATAATCTAGTTACATTGTGATGAATCGAACACCCATGGAATTCTGGTGTTGATCATGTTTTGCCCTAGGGAGAGGTTTAGTCAACGGATCTGCTATATTCAGGTCCGTATGTACTTTACAAATCTCTATGTCTCCATCTTGAACATTTTCATGAATGGAGTTGAAGCGACGCTTGATGTGCCTTGTCTTCTTGTGAAACCTGGGCTCCTTGGCAAGTGCAATAGCTCCAGTGTTGTCACAGAAGAGCTTGATCGGCCCCGACGCATTGGGTATGACTCCTAGGTCGGTGATGAACTCCTTCACCCAAATTGCTTCATGTGCTGCCTTCGAGGCTGCCATGTACTCCGCTTCACATGTAGATCCCGCCACGACGCTCTGCTTGCAGCTGCACCAGCTTACTGCTCCACCATTCAACATATACACGTATCCGGTTTGTGACTTAGAGTCATCCAGATCTGTGTCGAAGCTAGCGTCGACGTAACCCTTACGACAAGCTCTTCGTCACCTCCATAAACGAGAAACATGTCCTTTGTCCTTTTCAGGTACTTCAGGATATTCTTGACCGCTGTCCAGTGTTCCTTGCCGGGATTACTTTGGTACCTTCCTACCAAACTTACGGCAAGGTTTACATCAGGTCTGGTACACAGCATGGCATACATAATAGAACCTATGGCTGAGGCATAGGGGATGACACTCATCTCTTCTATATCTTCTGCCGTGGTCGGACATTGAGCTGTGCTCAATTTCACACCTTGCAAAACAGGCAAGAACCCTTTCTTGGACTGATCCATTTTGAACTTCTCCAAAATCTTATCAAGATATGTGCTTTGTGAAAGACCTATGAGGCGTCTCGATCTATCCCTAGAGATCTTGATGCCTAATATATAAGCAGCTTCTCCAAGGTCCTTCATTGAAAAACTCTTATTCAAGTAGGCCTTAATGCTGTCCAAAAGTTCTATATCATTTCCCATCAAAAGTATGTCATCTACATATAATATGAGAAATGCTACAGAGTTCCCACTCACTTTCTTGTAAACACAGGCTTCTCCATAAGTCTGTGTAAACCCAAACGCTTTGATCATCTCATCAAAGCGAATGTTCCAACTCCGAGATGCTTGCACCAGCCCATAAATCGAGCATTGGAGCTTGCACACCTTGTCAGCATTCTTAGGATCGACAAAACCTTCCGGCTGCATCATATACAATTCTTCCTTAAGGAAACCATTAAGGAATGCCGTTTTGACGTCCATTTGCCATATTTCATAATCATAGAATGCGGCAATCGCTAACATGATTCGGACGGACTTCAATTTCGCTACCGGTGAAAAAGTCTCATCGTAGTCAACCCCTTGAACTTGTCGATAACCCTTAGCGACAAGCCGAGCTTTATAGATGGTCACATTACCATCCGCGTCTGTCTTCTTCTTAAAAATCCATTTATTTTCTATGGCTCGCCGTTCAATGGGCAAGTCAGTCAAAGTCCATACTTCGTTTTCATACATGGATCCTATCTCGGATTTCATGGCTTCTAGCCATTTGTCGGAATCCGGGCCCGCCATCGCTTCTTCATAGTTCGAAGGTTCACCGTTGTCTAACAACATGATTTCCAAGACAGGGTTGCTGTACCACTCTGGTGCGGAACGTGTCCTTGTGGACCTTCGAATTTCAGTAGGAGCTTGATCAGAAGTATCTTGATCATCATCATTAACTTCCCCTCTAGTCGGTGCAGGCACCTCAGGAACATTTTCTTGAGTTGCGCCATTTTCCGGTTCAAGAGGTAATACTTCATCAAGCTCTACTTTCCTCCCACTTACTTCTTTCGAGAGAAACTCTTCCTCTAGAAAGCACCCATTCTTGGCAACAAAGATCTTGCCTTCGGATCTGAGGTAGAAGATATACCCAATAGTTTCTTTAGGGTATCCTATGAAGACGCATTTTTCCGATTTAGGTTCGAGCTTTTCAGGTTGAAGTTTCCTGACATAAGCATCGCATTCCCAAACTTTTAGAAACGACATCTTAGGTTTCTTCCCAAACCATAATTCAAACGGTGTCGTCTCAACGGATTTCGACGGTGCCCTATTTAAAGTGAATGCGGCAGTCTCTAAAGCATAGCCCCAAAAGGATAGTGGTAAATCGGTAAGAGACATCATAGATCGCACCATATCTAATAGAGTGCGATTATGACGTTCGGACACACCATTACGCTGAGGTGTTCCAGGCGGCGTGAGTTGTGAAACTATTCCACATTTTCTTAAGTGTGTGCCAAATTCGTGACTCAAGTATTCTCCTCCACGATCTGATCGTAGAAACTTGATTTTCCTGTCACGTTGATTCTCAACTTCACTCTGAAATTCCTTGAACTTTTCAAAGGTTTCAGACTTGTGTTTCATTAAGTAGACATACCCATATCTACTTAAGTCATCAGTGAGGGTGACAACATAACGATAGCCACCGCGAGCCTCAACACTCATTGGACCGCACACATCAGTATGTATGATTTCCAATAAGTTGGTTGCTCGCTCCATTGTTCCTGAGAACGGAGTCTTGGTCATTTTACCCATGAGGCATGGTTCGCACGTGTCAAAGGATTCATAATCAAGATACTCTAAAAGTCCATCTGCATGGATCTTCTTCATGCGTTTGACACCTATGTGACCAAGGCGGCAGTGCCACAAGTATGTGGGACTATCGTTATCAATTTTACATCTTTTGGTATTCACACTATGAATATGTGTAATATTACGTTCGAGATTCATTAAGAATAAACCATTGACCATCGGAGCATGACCATAAAACATATCTCTCATATAAATAGAACAACCATTATTCTCGGATTTAAATGAGTAGCCATCTCGTATTAAACGAGATCCTGATACAATGTTCATGCTCAAACTTGGCACTAAATAACAATTATTGAGGTTTATAACTAATCCCGTAGGTAAAGGTAGAGGTAGCGTGCCGGCGGCGATCACATCGACCTTGGAACCATTCCCGACGCGCATCATCACCTCGTCCTTCGCCAGTCTCCGTTTATTCCGCAGCTCCTGCTGTGAGTTACAAATATGAGCAACGGCACCGGTATCAAATACCCAGGAGCTACTACGAGAACTGGTAAGGTACACATCAATTACATGTATATCAAATATACCTTTGGTGTTGCCGGCCTTCTTGTCCGCTAAGTATTTGGGGCAATTTCGCTTCCAGTGACCACTTCCCTTGCAATAAAAGCACTCAGTCTCGGGCTTGGGTCCATTCTTTGGCTTCTTCCCGGCAGCTTGCTTGCTGGGCGCGGCAACTCCCTTGCCGTCCTTCTTGGAGTTCTTTTTACCCTTGCCCTTCTTGAACTTAGTGGTTTTATTGACCATCAACACTTGATGTTCCTTCTTGACTTCTACCTCTGCTGATTTCAGCATAGCAAATACTTCAGGAATGGTCTTCTCCATCCCCTTCATATTGAAGTTCATCACAAAGCTCTTGTAGCTCGGTGGAAGCGACTGGAGGATTTTGTCAATGACCGCATCATCTGGGAGATTAACTCCCAGCTGAGTCAAGCGGTTATGTAACCCAGACGTAGTGAGTATGTGCTCACTGACAGAACTATTTTCCTCCATCTTACAGCTGAAGAATTTGTCGGAGACTTCATATCTCTCGACCCGGGCATGAGCTTGGAAAACCATTTTCAGCTCTTCGAACATCTCATATGCTCCATGTCTCTCAAAACGCTTTTGGAGCCCCGGCTCTAGGCTGTAAAGCATGCCGCACTGAACGAGGGAGTAGTCATCGGTATGTGCCTGCCAAGCGTTCATAACGTCTTGTTCTGCAGGGAGAACAGGTGCGTCACCCAGCGGTGCTTGTAGGACATAATCTTTCTTGGCAACTATGAGGATGATCCTTAGGTTCCGGACCCAGTCCGTATAGTTGCTTCCATCGTCTTTCAGCTTGGTTTTCTCTAGGAACGCGTTGAAGTTGAGGACTACATTGGCCATTTGATCTACAAGACATATCGTAAAGATTTTAGACTAAGTTCATGATAATTAAGTTCATCTAATCAAATTATAATGAACTCCCACTTAGATAGACATCCCTCTTCTAGTCATCTAAGTATAACATGATCCGGGTTAACTAGGCCGTGTCCGATCATCACGTGAGACGGACTAGTCAACGTCGGTGAACATCTTCATGTTGATCGTATCTTCTATACGACTCATGCTCGACCTTTCGGTCTTCTGTGTTCCGAGGCCATGTCTATGCACATGCTAGGCTCGTCAAGTTAACCCTAAGTGTTTTGCATGTGTAAAACTGTCTACACCCGTTGTATGTGAACGTAAGGATCTATCACACCCGATCATCACGTGGTGCTTCGAAACGACGAACTTTAGCAACGGTGCACAGTTAGGGGAGAACACTTCTTGAAATTGTTGTGAGGGATCATCTTATTTACTACCGTCGTTCTAAGTAAACAAGATGCAAAACATGATAAACATCAAATGCAATCAAATAATAATAGTGACATGATATGGCCAATATCACATAGCTCCTTTGATCTCCATCTTGGGGCTCCATGATCATCTTGTCACCGGCATGACACCATGATCTCCATCATCATGATCTCTATCATTGTGTCTCCATGAAGTTGCTCGCCAACTATTACTTCTACTACTATGGCTAACGTGTTTAGCAATAAAGTAAAGTAATTTACATGGCGTTTCTCAATGACACGCAGGTCATACAAAATAAAGACAACTCCTATGGCTCCTGCCGGTTGTCATACTCATCGACATGCAAGTCGTGATTCCTATTACAATGGTA
This sequence comes from Triticum dicoccoides, assembly GCF_002162155.2. NCBI lineage: Eukaryota > Viridiplantae > Streptophyta > Magnoliopsida > Poales > Poaceae > Triticum > Triticum dicoccoides. Next base: position 434,148,328 of record NC_041390.1, read on the forward strand.
TGAACATCTCATACATCACATATAGATCATTCATCATTCATCACAACTTTGGCCATATCATATCACAAAGCACTTGCTGCAAAAACAAGTTAGACGTCCTCTAATTGTTGTTTGCAAGTTTTACGTGGCTGAAGTAGGGTTCTAGCAAGAACGTTTTCTTACCTACGTGAAAGCCACAACGTGATTTGTCAACTTCTATTTACCCTTCATAAGGACCCTTTTCATCGAATCCGCTCCAACTAAAGTAGGAGAGACAGACACCCGCCAGCCACCTTATGCAACTTGTGCATGTTAGTTGGTGGAACCGGTCTCACGTAAGCGTACGTGTAAGGTTGGTCCGGGCCGCTTCATCCCACAATACCATTGAAGCAAGATAACACTAGTAACGGCAAGAAAGTTGACAACATCTACGCCCACAACAAATTGTGTTCTACTCGCGCAAGAAGAACTACGCATAGACCTAGCTCAGATGCCACTGTTGGGGAACGTTGCAGAAAACAAAAATTTTCCTACGGTTTCACCAAGATCCATCTATGAGTTCATCTAGCAACGAGTGATCGGATGCATCTACATACCTTTGTAGATCGCGAGCGGAAGCGTTCAAAGAACGGGGATGAGGTAGTCGTACACGACGTGATCCAAATCATCGGAGATCTTAGCACCGAATGGACGGCACCTCCGCGTTCAACACACGTACAGAACAGCCACGTCTCCTCCTTCTTGATCCAGCAATGGCAGAGGAGAGGTTGAGGGAGATGGCACCAGCAGCAGCACGACGGCGTGGTGTTGATGGAGCTGCAGTACTCCGGCAGGGCTTCGCCAAGCGTTATGGAGGAGGAGGATGTGTTGGAGAGGGAGAAGGAGGCAACCAAAGGCGTGGATCAAAAGCCCTACTTCCCCCACTATATATAGGAGGGCCAAGGGGGGGGGCGCCGGCCCTAGGAGATCCAATCTCCTAGGGGGGCGGCGGCCAAGGGAGGTTTCCCTCCCCCCAAGGCACCTAGGGGTGCCTTCCACTAGTGGGACTCCTCCCTCTTGGAAACCCTAGGCGCATGGGCCTATTGGGGCTGGTGCCCTTGGCCCATGTAGGCCAAGGCTCACCCCCTACAGCCCATGTGCCCCCTCGGGGCAGGTGGCCCCACCCGGTGGGCCCCCGGGACCCTTCCGGTGGTCCCGGTACAATACCGATAACCCCGAAACTTGTCCCGATGGCCGAAATAGCACTTCCTATATATAATTCTTTACCTCTGAACCATTCCGGAACTCCTCGTGACGTCCGGGATCTCATCCGGGACTCCGAACAACATTCGGGTTACTGCATATACATATCCCTACAACCCTAGCGTCACCGAACCTTAAGTGTGTAGACCCTACGGGTTCGGGAGACATGTAGACATGACCGAGATCGCTCTCTGGTCAATAACCAACAGCGGGATCTGGATACCCATGTTGGCTCCCACATGCTCCTCGATGATCTCATCGGATGAACCACGATGTCGAGGATTCAAGCAACCCCGTATGCAATTCCCTTTGTCAATCGGTATGTTACTTGCCCGAGATTCGATCGTCGGTATCCGAATACCTCGTTCAATCTCGTTACCGGCAAGTCACTTTACTCGTACCGTAATGCATGATCCCGTGACCAGACACTTGGTCACTTTGAGCTCATTATGATGATGCATTACCGAGTGGGCCCAGTGATACCTCTCCGTCATACGGAGTGACAAATCCCAGTCTCGATCCGTGTCAACCCAACAGACACTTTCGGAGATACCTGTAGTGCACCTTTATAGTCACCCAGTTATGTTGTGACGTTTGGTACACCCAAAGCACTCCTACGGTATCCGGGAGTTACACGATCTCATGGTCAAAGGAAAAGACACTTGACATTGGAAAAGCTCTAGCAAACGGACTACACGATCTTGCGCTATGCTTAGGATTGGGTCTTGTCCATCACATCATTCTCCTAATGATGTGATCTCGTTATCAATGACATCCAATGTCCATAGTCAGGAAATCATGACTACCTGTTGATCAACGAGCTAGTCAACTAGAGGCTAACTAGGGACATGTTGGTGTCTATTATTTACACATGTATTACGATTTCCGGATAATACAATTATAGCATGAATAAAGACAATTATCATGAACAAGGAAATATAATAATAATGCTTTTATTATTGCCTCTAGGGCATATTTCCAACAGCTTCATCCTCTGAGTGGTGGTTCCACTGAACTTTGCAAAACTTGATAACCTTGCTGCGAGTAACTCTGCTGGCAAACTCGAGAATCTTGACTGGCTTCTCCTCATATGTTAGGTCATCCTTCAACTGAATCGCCTCGAGTGGCACGGTATCTCTTAGCGGTACCTCCGCCATCTCGGCGTGACATTTCTTCAGCTGAGAAACATGGATTACGTCATGAACTCCTGACAGTCCCTCTGGTAATTCCAACTTATACGCGACTTCTCCCATACGTTTCAAGATCTTAAACGGTCCAACAAAACGCGGTGCTAACTTTCCCTTAACTCCAAAGCGCTTAACTCCTCGAAGTGGGGATACTCGAAGATAAACTCTGTCTCCGGTTTCGTAAACTGTCTCCTTGCGTTTAGAATCTGCGTAGCTCTTCTGCCTGGACTGGGCTACCTTGAGCCTATCGCGAATCAACTTAACCTTCCATTCAGACTCCTTAATCAAATCTGGTCCAAAGAATTGACGGTCTCCAACTTCGTTCCATGACAATGGTGTCATGCACCTCCTTCCGTATAAAGCTTCGAAAGGTGCCATCTTCAAACTGGTTTGATAACTATTGTTATAAGAAAACTCCGCATACGGCAAATTATCGTCCCAACTTGATCCATAATCTAGTGCACAAGCTCTCAACATATCTTCCAAAATCTGATTGACTCTCTCGGTCTGTCCATCTGTCTGCGGGTGAAAAGCTGTGCTGAACTCTAGTCTGGTTCCTAAAGTTTCATGCAACTGATTCCAAAACTTTGAGGTAAATTGAGTTCCTCTATCTGATACGATACTCCTCGGAACTCCATGCAAACAAACGATTCTAGTCATGTATATCTTCGCCAACTTAACACTGGTGTAAGTGGTCTTGACTGGAATAAAATGTGCTACCTTCGTCAAACGGTCAACTACTACCCATATCGAGTCATAGCCTGGTTTTGTCCTGGGTAGTCCTGTGATAAAATCCATGCCTATCTTATCCCACTTCCATTCGGGTATCGGCAATGGTTGTAACAATCCTGCTGGCTTCTGATGCTCTGCCTTTACTCTCTGACATACGTCACAAACTGCTACATATGCTGCAATATCCTTCTTCATTCCGGTCCACCAGAATGTTTCCTTCAAATCCAAATACATCTTGGTATTCCCTGGGTGAATCGAATACGGTGAATCATGTGCCTCTTGCAAAATCAACTTCTTGATCTCCGGGTCATTGGGCACATAAACACGGTCCTCAAACCATAGGGTATCGTGCTCATCCTCACGAAATCCCTTTGCTTTTCCTTTACTCATTCTCTCTTTTATAGCGGCAATCTCCTTGTTAGATTTCTGAGCTTCTCTGATCTTATCCATCAATGTTGACTGAATCTCCAATGCTGCTACATAGCCTCTTGGAACTATTTCCAAACATAGCTCACGAAGGTTTTCTGCTAACTCCTTTGGTATTTCTCCCGTCACTAGGGTGTTGACATGGCTCTTACGGCTCAATGCGTCAGCTACTACATTAGCTTTTCCGGGTTGATAATGCAATCTCATGTCATAATCCTTGATGAGCTCCAACCATCTCCTTTGTCTGAGGTTCAACTCCTTCTGCGTGAAAATGTACTTCAAACTCTTATGATCCGTGTACACCTCACAGTGATTTCCTATGAGGAAATGTCTCCACGTCTTCAATTCATGCACTACGGCTGCTAATTCCAAATCATGCGTGGCATAATTCAACTCATGAGGCTTCAGTTGTCGTGAAGCGTACGAAACAACTCTCCCTTCCTGCATAAGCACTGCTCCAAGTCCTCGACGTGAAGCGTCGCAATACACCTCATAATCCTTGGTCTGATCTGGCAAAATCAATACTGGTGAGGTAACCAAACGTTTCTTCAACTCCTGAAAACTAGCCTCACACTCCTCAGTCCATTTGAACTTAGTATCCTTCTTTAACAATTCAGTCATAGGCTTTGCAATCTTTGAAAAGTTCTCAATGAATCTCCGGTAGTATCCTGCGAGTCCAAGAAAACTCCAGATCTCTCCAACTGTCGTTGGTGATTCCCATTTGGTTACAGTCTCAACTTTTGTGGGGTCAACTGCTATACCTTCTCCGGATATAACGTGTCCGAGGAATCCAACTTCCTTCAATCAAAACTCACATTTGCTGAATTTGGCGTATAACTGATGTTCCCTTAGTTTCTCCAAAACCAAACGCAAATGTTCCTTATGCTCCTCTTCATTCTTTGAATAAACTAGGATGTCATCAATGAACACTACGACGAACTTATCCAAAAACTCCATAAACACTTTGTTCATCAGGTTCATAAAGTAGGCAGGTGCGTTAGTCAATCCAAATGACATAACGGTATACTCATACAGCCCATATCTCATGGTGAATGCTGTCTTAGGTATGTCCTGCTCTCGAATCTTCAACTGATGGTACCCTGATCGCAAATCGATCTTGGAAAACACTTTAGCTCCTTGCAATCGATCAAACAGATCATTGATCATTGGCAGTGGGTACTTGTTCTTGATGGTTACTTCATTCAATCCCCGATAATCTACAACCATCCTTAATGATCCATCCTTCTTTTCCACTAGAAGTACGGGTGATCCCCAAGGCGAAGAACTTGGGTGAATGTAACCTTTATCCAATAACTCCTTAATCTGATTCTTAATTTCCACCAAATCCTTTGCTGGCATCCTGTACGGTCGCTTTGATATTGGGCCTGTACCTGGCAATAACTCAATCAAAAACTCAATGTCTCTATCCGGTGGCATGCCTAATAATTCCTCAGGAAATACATCCGGAAAATCCTTTACCACTGGTACTTCCTCCTGCACGACTCCTGTTAGGCAATTCACTTGTGTCCTTTTTGGTACATGCCGGGATACATACTTGATCCTTCTCCCTTGTGGTGTAGTAAGCAAAATTGACTTACTAGCACACTCAATATTCCCTTCATACTTTGATAACGAATCCATGCCTAATATCACATCCAATCCTTGAGATTCCAATACTATTAGGTCTGAGGGAAACACATAGTTACCAATCCTTAATGGTAACTGATCACACCATCTTCTGGCCATAAACTCCGCTCCTGGTGAGCTTACTAACATGGGTGACCTAAGGGCTTGGGTTGGCAGGCATCTGAGGGTTTAGATAAGACGAGAATTGAGAATAGAGAGAGGTCTAAAGGGAAAACACTACCCAAATGCACACAAAATCACTTCATCCAATCAAACAAGGGCTTACAAACGGTCTAAAACTATCGCAAAAGTGCTCGAACTATAATGTTTTACATGGGGAAAATACTACTACTATCTGGTGGTCATCTAGAAATTTGAACCGATGGAAGACTCCATGATATCTACTCCAGCTTCGTCTTCAAAGTCGGGTTCACTTGGATCCGAATCGGTGTCGTCAATGATGATGTAGTTGTCCGGACATGCGACGTACTCGTCTTCCTCCTGGGATGCTAACTTCCTCTTGAGTTCTTCAATCTCCTGCTTAAGATCGACGTTGTGTCTTGCTAGAGCTACGATCTCGTCCATGTAGTCCTTGCGTGTAGACTTCAGTTCTCCTTCTAGCTCGATGATCCTTGCCTTCGCATTCTTCAACTCTATCATATCATTGCACATATGGTTCTCATGGCGTCGAATGTGCTGGTTTAACTCCTGGATGAATGCTGCAATGGATCTATCCTTCTTGGTGATGACTAACTCCCATTGTTCATCTCGGCGTCCGCAAATCTGGTAGATAGTGTCCTTGAGATCTTCTTGATAAACTTCTCCAATGCGTCCTATGGTGATATGAGCTGCCATGCTCCTTCCCAGACTCCAGGTTGGTGCATTGAAAACACTATCTATGGGCTTCGTGATTGGCGCGAATGTCCTTCTCGGAACGTGAGCTTGAATCTTCCAGCGCTCCTCTTCAGACATAGTGGCGTTGAAGGTTCCCGTGAAGCTTGGTAATCCAATGTTCAGGTACTTGGTGACTTCCTTCAGGTGAAATCCAAATGGTGTGCCTTCATCCGGTTGAGCGTACTTAATCTTCGCGTGCGTCATCCTAATAGAGTAGAAAAGATGAGGAGTTAGAAAATGAGAAGAGAATGGTGATCTATGGCTTTAACTTAGTGGTCGTGTCCTACAGTCAGCGTGTGCTCTGATACCATCTCTGTAGCGACCTGACCCGAATGGATCACGTCTACTGTGCTACGGTGTCATCCCTGGATCAGTAATGCTGACACCACACAGTACATCAAGGTTTTATAGCAGAGTTGCAATCACACACTTATTACATCGATGGCTCAAAAAGAACTTATTACAATAAATATGGCTTAAGGCCATCTAATAATGATAACAGCGGAAGACTTGGAAGATAAATGGGTCCATCAACTCCAGCGGCATCACTGAGTATAGGGCCATGACCTAAACGCACCTCAATCATCGTCTGAAAAGTCTGCAACATTAACGTTGCAGCCCAAAAACGGGTCAGCACATGGAATATGCTGGCAATGTAACACATAGAGAGCAATGGAATGAAACAGCTATACTATATGCATATATGGCTGGTGGAAAAGCTCTATGGTTATAAGGTTTTGCGTAAAGCCAGTTTTTCCCTACTGCAAAGGAATAAGTTTATTTAACTATCATGGTGGTTGTGAAACATTGAGAATGGTTGACAGCATTCTCAATCCTAATTAAAAGTACAATTAGAACCCAACAACATTAATTAGAAGTAACATGTTGAGATTCACAATGATATTCAAGTACTAGATACTCAAGATGTCCATAACCGGGGACACGGCTAATCATGATTAGTTTGTACACTCTGCAGAGGTTTGCGCACTTTTCCCCACAAGACTCGATCGCCTCCGTTTGGTTTCTCGCACTACATGGTGTTTGAGAAGATGGATGACCGAGACACAGTCTTTCAGAAGCGCTAGCACCTTACATGTGGGGTAGACCGTACCACCTACGACCCCTACATCTGCTAGTCCACCCCGTAAGAGTTCGCACAACTTAGTCAACTATGCCAGAGCCCATAATGGCTTGTGGCTGCACACGGAAGTTTCTAGCATGAATTATCTTATGATCCCTTTGAGCCTGGGTGGCGGTCCGAAAAAAAACAGGCAAGCCCTAATAGACATCAGGTGCCTCAATCCACCCAGATGTGTGTTTAAGTTGCCACCTTAAATAAACCATTAAAATTATCAACTCACATCTGTCATGGATATCACTCACCCAATCCACGTCTACTAGCATAGCATGGCATAGTAATAAGCAAACGTAGAAGTAACTCCCAAAGGTTTCATAATAACAGGTAATAGGTATTACCTCATCTACTTCCCATTCCACAATTTAATTAGATCCTAATCATGCAATGTGTGAGGATTGATCTAATGCAATAAAACATGGGTTGTAGAAAAGGTATGATCAAAGTGTTACTTGCCTTGCTGATGATCCGCGAGACCTAGGGTTTCGAAGTAACAGGCGGCGCAATCCGGGTAATCTATCGCAGACAAACAACAAGCATACAATAAGTACTCATCTAATGCACAGGTAAAACTCGAACAAGAGATCAAACCTGAGAGTTCAACTTAAGAACTCCGGTTGCAAAGAAAGGAAGAACCGAACAAACGACGGAAAACAAACGGCGGAAGAAAACAACTCGGTTCTAGCAAGTTGAAACTAGGTCAAATTTTACCAGGGCAAAAACTTGTTTAAGTTGATTAGACGGAACGGCGGTTTCGAAACGAAACTCCAGGCGCTTGAATCACCTAATTCCGATAAACGAGCGAAAAGAAAGACTAGAAAGAAGATCGGATCTGAGATCGCGATCGCGGAATAAATCCGACGAAAAGAAAAAGAAGAACGGTTAAACGAACGGACGTCGTTAACCTAGAAGAATCCGGTGATCACGTTCGTTAGGACGAACGGTCCGGTGAATGGTCCAAAGGCAACTAAATCGGAGAAGAAAACGAATCCGATCTAGGGTTTCGGATAAGAAAACCGAACGAAAAACCGATCTAGAAAACCGGAACGGTTTAGAGAAGAAAAGAATCGGAACGATTAGAAGAAAACGATCCGAGAAAAAGAATAGATGTAGCGCGGGGCTACCTCCGGGGAGGTCTCCGGCGAGGGGCTCCGGCGGCGTGGGCATGGGGCGGCGGCGGCAAGGTGCGGCGGCGGCGCGGGTGGGGTGGCGGCGCGGCGCGGGTGGCAAGGTGCGGGGTGTGGTGAAGCTCTAGGCTTTGGGTTTGATGATTTAGAGGTGGGGTGCTTGGGTATTTATATTGGGGAGGGGGGGTTTACTTGGGGTAGGGGACAAGGAATTAGACTAGGAATAGGAATCCTAGATGAAAAAGAAAAAGGGAATAAAGGAAAAAGGCTAAGAATCCTACTAGGATTCGGTAGAAGCAAGAGGCGAGGCGGCAACCTCCTGCCTTGCGCTGGCGCGCCTGGGCGCAGGGGCGCAGCGGCGGCTGGGGCTGTGGCCGGCCTGGGCCTTGGCCCGGCTGGGCCTTGGTCCAGTTTTTTTTTCTTTTTTCTTTTTTTATAAACGGTTCAGCGCACAGAAAAAAAAACAAAAAGAGATCTAAACGAACTCCGAAAAATCTAAAGTAAATTTTCCCCGACTCCTAAAAATGAGCCGAACAAAATGAACTTTTCTCCGGGCCTAAAATGCAATTTTCGAAAACGCGCATTTTTCCCTATCCAAATAAAATGCAAATAAAACTCCGGCAAACAGAAATTGATCGATTTATTAAATCTTCATTTTCCTAAATTTTTGGGGAAGTCATATTATTCCCTCTCTCATATTTTGACACCGGAAAATTTATTGAAGATAAAATAAATAAATCAAATGATCCCCTTTTCAAAATTTGAGAAACTCTCAAATATGAAAATAACGAAATCCCCAACTCTCTCCGAAGGTCCTTGAGTTGCGTGAAATTTCTAGGATCAACCAAAATGCAAGAAAATATGATATGCATGATGATCTAGTGTATAACATTCCAAATTGAAAATTTGGGATGTTACATTTGTGAAAGTCCAATTAAGCGTCTTGATCTATCTCTATAGATCTTAATGCCCAATATGTAAGCAGCTTCACCGAGGTCTTTCATTGAAAAACTCTTATTCAAGTATCCCTTTATGCTATCCAGAAATTCTATATTATTTCTGATTAGTAATATGTCATCCACATATAATATCAGAAATGCTACAGAGCTCCCACTCACTTTCTTGTAAATACAGGCTTCTCCAAAAGTCTGTACAAACCCAAATGCTTTGATCACACTATCAAAGCGTTTATTCCAACTCCGAGATGCCTGCACCAGTGCATAAATGGATCGCTGGAGCTTGCACACTTTGTTAGCTCCCTTTGGATCGACAAAACCTTCTGGTTGCATCATATACAACTCTTCTTCCAGAAATCCATTCAGGAATGCAGTTTTAACATCCATCTGCCAAATTTCATAATCATAAAATGTGGCAATTGCTAACATGATTCGGACAGACTTAAGCATTGCTACGGGTGAGAAGGTCTCATCGTAGTCAATCCCTTGAACTTGTCGAAAACCTTTTGTGACAAGTCGAGATTTGTAGACAGTAACATTACCGTCAGCGTCAGTCTTCTTCTTGAAGATCCATTTATTCTCAATTGCTTGCCGATCTTTGGGCAAGTCAACCAAAGTCCACAATTTGTTCTCATACATGGATCCCATCTCAGATTTCATGGCTTCAAGCCATTTTGCAGAATCTGGGCTCACCATCGCTTCTTCATAGTTCGTAGGTTCATCATGATATAGTAGCATGACTTCCAGAACAGGATTACCGTACCATTCTGGTGCGGATCTTACTCTGTTTGATCTATGAGGTTCAGTAGTAACTTGTTCTAAAGTTTCATGATCATCATCATTAGCTTCCTCACTAATTGGTGTAGGTGTCACAGAAACTGGTTTCTGTGATGTACTACTTTCCAATAAGGGAGCAGGTACAGTTACCTCATCAAGTTCTACTTTCCTCCCACTCACTTCTTTTGAGAGAAACTCCTTCTCTAGAAAGTTTCCGAATTTAGCAACAAAAGTCTTGACTTCGGATCTGTGATAGAAGGTGTACCCAATAGTTTCCTTTGGATATCCTATGAAGACACATTTCTCCGATTTGGGTTCGAGCTTATCAGGTTGAAGCTTTTTCACATAAGCATCGCAGCCCCAAACTTTCAGAAACGACAACTTTGGTTTCTTGCCAAACCACAGTTCATAAGGCGTCGTCTCAACGGATTTTGATGAATTAGTAAGAGACATCATTGATCGCACCATATCTAGTAAAGTACGATTACGACATTCGGACACACCATTACGCTGTGGTGTTCCGGGTAGCGTGAGTTGCGAAACTATTCCGCATTGTTTCAAATGTACACCAAACTCGTAACTCAAATATTCTCCTCCATGATCAGATCATAGGAATTTTATTTTCTTGTTACGATGATTTTCAACTTCACTCTCAAATTCTTTGAACTTTTCAAATGTTTCAGACTTATGTTTCATTAAGTAGATATACCCATATCTGCTTAAGTCATCTATGAAGGTGAGAAAATAATGATATCCGCCACGAGCCTCAACATTCATCGGACCACATACATCTGTATGTATGATTTCCAACAAATCTTTTGCTCTCTCCATAGTACCAGAGAACGGTGTTTTGGTCATCTTGCCCATAAGGCACGGTTCGCAAGTACCAAGTGATTCATAATCAAGTGGTTCCAAAGTCCATCAGTATGGAGTTTCTTCATGCGCTTTACACTGATATGACCTAAACGGCAGTGCCACAAACAAGTTGCACTATCATTATCAACTCTGCATCTTTTGGCTTCAACATTATGAATATGTGTGTCACTACTACCGAGATTTAATAAGAATAGACCACTCTTCAAGGGTGCATGACCATAAAAGATATTACTCATATAAATAGAACAACCATTATTCTCTGATTTAAATGAATAACCGTCTCGCATCAAACAAGATCCAGATATAATGTTCATGCTCAACGCTGGCACCAAATAACAATTATTTAGGTCTAATACTAATCCCAAAGGTAGATGTAGAGGCAGCGTGCCGACCGCGATCACATCGACTTTGGAACCATTTCCCACGCGCATCGTCACCTCGTCCTTAGCCAATCTTCACTTAATCCGTAGTCCCTGTTTCGAGTTGCAAATATTAGCAATAGAACCAGTATCAAATACCCAGGTGCTACCGCGAGCATTAGTAAGGTACACATCAATAACATGTATATCATATATACCTTTGTTCACCTTGCCATCCTTCTTATCTGCCAAATACCTGGGGCAGTTCCGCTTCCAGTGACCAGTCTGCTTGCAGTAGAAGCACTCAGTTTCAGGCTTAGGTCCAGATTAGGGTTTCTTCTCCTGAGCAGCAACTTGCTTGCTGTTCTTTTTGAAGTTCCCCTTCTTCTTCCCTTTGCCCTTTTTCTTGAAACTAGTGGTCTTGTTGACCATCAACACTTGATGCTCCTTCTTGATTTCTACCTCCGCAGCTTTCAGCATTGCGAAGAGCTCGGGAATTGTCTTAACCATCCCTTGCATATTATAGTTCATCACGAAGCTCTTGTAGCTAGGTGGAAGTGATTGGAGAATTCTGTCAATGACGCAATCATCTGGAAGATTAACTCCCAATTGAATCAAGTGATTATTATACCTAGACATTTTGAGTATATGCTCACTGACAGAACTGTTCTCCTCCATCTTGCAGCTATAGAACTTATTGGAGACTTCATATCTCTCAATCCGGGCATTTGCTTGGAATATTAACTTCAACTCCTGGAACATCTCATATGCTCCATGACATTCAAAACGTCGTTGAAGTCCCGATTCTAAGCCGTAAAGCATGGCACATTGAACTATCGAGTAGTCATCAGCTTTGCTCTGCCAGACGTTCATAACATCTGGTGTTGCTCCAGCAGCAGGCCTGGCACCTAGCGGTGCTTCCAGGACGTAATTCTTCTGTGCAGCAATGAGGATACTCCTCAAGTTATGGACTGAGTCCGTGTAATTGCTACCATCATATTTCAACTTTGCTTTCTCAAGGAACGCATTAAAATTCAATGGAACAACAGCACGGGCCATCTATCTACAATCAAACATAAACAAGCAAGATACTATCAGGTACTAAGTTCATGATAAATTTAAGTTCAATTAATCATATTACTCAAGAACTCCTACTTAGATAGACATCCCTCTAATACTCTAAGTGACCACGTGATCCAAATCAACTAAACCATGTCTGATCATCACGTGAGATGGAGTAGCTTCATTGGTGAACATCACTATGTTGATCATATCTACTATATGATTCACGTTCGACCTTTCGGTCTCCATGTTCCGAGGCCATATCTGTATATGCTTGGCTCGTCAAGTATAACCTGAGTATTCCGCGTGTGCAACTGTTTTGCACCCGTTGTATTTGAGCGTAGAGCCTATCACACCCGATCATCACGTGGTGTCTCAGCACGAAGAACTTTCGCAACGGTGCATACTCAAGGTGAACACTTCTTGATAATTAGTGAGAGATCATCTTAAAATGCTACCGTCAATCAAAGCAAGATAAGATGCATAAAGGATAAACATCACATGCAATCAATATAAGTGATATGATATGACCATCATCATCTTGTGCTTGCGATCTCCATCTTTGAAGCACCATCATGATCACCATCGTCACCGGCGCGACACCTTGATCTCCATCATAGCATCGTTGTTGTCTCGCCAATCTTATGCTTCTACGACTATCGCTACCGCTTAGTGATAAAGTAAAGCATTACAGGGCGATTGCATTGCATACAATAAAGCGACAACCATATGGCTCCTGCCAGTTTCCGATAACTCGGTTACAAAACATGATCATCTCGTACAATAAAATTTAGCATCATGTCTTGACCATATCACATCACAACATGCCCCGCAAAAACAAGTTAGACGTCCTCTAATTTGTTTGTTGTAAGTTTTACGTGGCTGCTACGGGCTTAAGCAAGAACCAATCTTACCTACGCATCAAAAACCACAACGATAGTTTGTCAAGTTGGTGTTGTTTTAACCTTCGCAAGGACCGGGCGTAGCCACACTCGGTTCAACTAAAGTTGGAGAAACTGACACCCGCCAACCACCCGTGTGGAAAGCACGTCGGTAGAACCAGTCTCGCGTAAGCGTACGTGTAATGTCGGTCTGGGCCGCTTCATCCAACAATACCGCCGAACCAAAGCACGACATGCTGGTAAGCAGTATGACTTACATCACCCACAACTCACTTGTGTTCTACTCGTGCACAACATCAACACATTAAACCTAGGCTCGGATTCCACTGTTGGGGAACATAGTAATTTCAAAAAAATTCCTATGCACATGCAAGATCATAGTGATGCATAGCAACGAGAGGGGAGAGTGTTGTCTACGTACCCTCGTAGACCGATAGCGGAAGTGTTATGACAACGCGGTTGATGTAGTCGTACGTCTTCACGGCCCGACCGATCAAGCACCGAAACTACGGCACCTCCGAGTTTTAGCACACGCTCAGTTCGATGACGATCCCCAGACTCCGATCCAGCAAAGTGTCGGGGAAGAGTTTCGTCAGCACGACGGCGTGGTGACGATCTTGATGTTCTACCGTCGCAGGGCTTCACCTAAGCACCGCTACAATATTATCGAGGAGTATGGTGGAGGGGGGCACCGCACACGGCTAAGAAAACAATCACGAAGATCAACTTGTGTGTCTAGAGGTGCCCCTGCCCCCGTATATAAAGGAGCAAGGGGGGGGGTGCGGCCAGCCCTAGGAGGAGGCGCGCCGG
>NC_041390.1:434162536-434176055 GCF_002162155.2 Triticum dicoccoides
TGGGGGGAAGGAGGAGAGGGGGGAAAGGAAAGGGGGGGGGGCGCCGCCCCCCCCTCCTTGTCCAATTTGGACTTGGGGGCGGAGGGGCGCGCGGCAGCCCCTAGGCCTCCTCTCCTCTTCCTCCACTAGGCCCATTAAGGCCCATTAGGTTACCGGGGGGGGAGGGGGTTCCGTTAACCTCCTGGTACTCCGGTAAAATGTCGATTTCACCCGGAACACTTCCGATGTCCAAACATAGGCTTCAAATATATCAAGCTTCATGTCTCGACCATTTCGAGACTCCTCGTCATGTCCGTGATCACATCCGGGACTCCGAACAAACTTCGGTACATCAAAATATATAAACTCATAATGAAACTATCATCGTAACGTTAAGCGTGCGGACCCTGCGGGTTCGAGAACAATGTAGACATGACCGAGACACGTCTCCGGTCAATAACCAATAGCGGAACCTGGATGCTCATATTGGCTCCTACATATTCTACAAAGATCTTTATCGGTCAGACCGCATAACAACATACGTTGTTCCCTTTGTCATCGGTATGTTACTTGCCCGAGATTCGATCGTCGGTATCTTAATACCTAGTTTAATCTCGTTACCGGCAAGTCTCTTTACTCGTTCCGTAATACATCATCTCACAACTAACTCATTAGTTGTAATGCTTGCAAGGCGTATGTGATGTGCATTACCGAGAGGGCCCAGAGATACCTCTCCGACAATCGGAGTGAAAAATCCTAATCTCGAAATATGCCAACCCAACATGTACCTTTGGAGACACCTGTAGAGCTCCTTTATAATCACCCAGTTACGTTGTGACGTTTGGTAGCACACAAAGTGTTCCTCCGGCAAACGGGAGTTGCATAATCTCACAGTCATAGGAACATGTATAAGTCATGAAGAAAGCAATAGCAACATCTAAACGATCGGGTGCTAAGTTAATGGAATGGGTCATGTCAATCACATCATTCTCCTAATGATGTTATCCCGTTAATCAAATGACAACACATGTCTATGGTTAGGAAACATAACCATCTTCGATTAACGAGCTAGTCAAGTAGAGTCATACTAGTGACGTTTAGTTTGTCTATGTATTCACACAAGTATTATGTTTCCGGTTAATACAATTCTAGCATGAATAATAAACATTTATCATGATATAAGGAAATAAATAATAACTTTATTATTGCCTCTAGGGCATATTTCCTTCACTTGGCCCATGTGGATGCCAAGAAGGCTCGTCGGGAGATGAAGGCGATCATGAGGAAGCTTGAGATCCCAGTTCAGGATGGCTCTGAGGACCGTATCACTGCGGAGGACAAGTGGATTTCTTCGCACTCTCACTGGATGGACTCGGATGAGTCCAATGCTGCTACTTCTCCTCCAGCTCAGGATCAGGAGATCGGGGAGGAGACCGATGGGTCTGAGGAGGAGTCTGCTGATGGGTCTGATTCTAAGGAGGAGTCCGGCAAGTCCATGGGAGGAGACTAGTGCCATCCAGAGTTGCGTTAGGTCACTCTCTGCTCCTTTATGGTGTCTCGATGCCGAAGGGGGAGAGGTTTAGGACCGGGGATTTGTCTTTCTGCAGGGTGTTGTTCAGTCACAAGCTTGGTTCTTGTTGCTTGTGTGTTTCTGCTTGGGAACTCTTTTCCTTCGTTTGGTTTGGTTTGTTGTGAGACTCTATCGTATGGTGTAAGACATATGCTACCTTGGTTAATCTTATTATGTCTCTATGTGCACGAATGTTTGATCTTTTATCTTTTTAGTTTCCTTGCTTAAGTGTCCCTTATATCTTTGCAAGGATTGCCCGGTCTATAAAATATAGGGGGAGTGTTGATCCTAGTATGTGTGTTGTGCAGTCCAAAGCACATCTATTGAATGCACACATCTAGGGGGAGCTTGTGTATATTTTATAAATTTTTGGGTTTGCTAATGCTCATTATATATCTCTTTGTGCAAATCCCATATTGTCATCAATCCACCAAAAAGGGGGAGATTGTAATGGCATATTTCTCCCTAAGTGGTTTTGGTGATTGATAACAATGCATTTGCGAACTAATCGTGTGCATTGAGCATTTCAGATATCTCATGGCTAGGCACTGGACGATTCGACGCCCCTCAGAGCCTTTCGAAGACGGCGGTTTTTCTATGTTTCTTTTTCAGTAAATTTGAGTCGTAGGAAAGCCGTACTATTAAGAGGGGATCCGCTTTGGAAAGGTATGGGTGGAATCGACACGTACACAGCCCCATATGCACCCACAACCTCCTTCCCATCTCCGGAGCCTTTCGTATGTTTTTGTAGTGTTTTCAGAATCTTGCCAGCGGTAGTACCTCCTGTTCCTACCGTAGTATCGCTTATGCGGTAGTACCACTGGTACTTGCGTGGTAGTGCCGCTTAGGGTTTCCTCGAGCGTGCAACTTTCGGTTGTCTGTTTGTAATTCATGGTAGTAGGGCAGTAGTACTGTGGTAGTACCGCTCCGGCGGTACTATAGCCCATACTACCGTCCCCACTACCACTTGCGGGGTTTTCTTACATGCAAGGTTCTGTTCCCACTTTGCCACAAGCGGTAGTAGAGCGGCACTAGGACGGTAGTACCGCTTGGCACGATACTGCCGCCCCTGGCACCCTCTACTACCGCTGCCTCTCCAGGACTAAGACCCAAAGCGGAAGTACCGTCTGGTCAGCGGTAGTACCGCTCCAGCGGCACTACCGTAGATACACTCTGTGTAGTCTTAGCCCTATCCGGAGTTGTACCACCTAAGTAGTAGTACCGCTCCTAGGAGCGGCAGTACCGCTTAGCTGCGGGCTGGGCAGAAAACGGTTGGATTTTTGCGCCCCTATATAAAGGGGGGGGGTCTTCTTCCTCCTAGAGTTGACCTCTTCCCTTCCAAGCTCCATTATTGCTCAAAGCTCCATTTTCGCCCGATCTCACTCCCTAGCCAATCAAACTTGTTGATTTTCTAGGGATTTGTTGAGAAGTCCCGATCTACACTTCCACCAAGAGAAATTTGATTCTGCCCACTAATCCCTTGCGGATCTTGTTACTCTTGAGTGTTTGAGCACCCTAGACGGTTGAGGTCACCACGGAGCCATATTCCATTGTGGTGAAGCTTTGTGGTGTCGTTGGGAGCCTCCAATTAAGTTGTGGAGATTGCCCCAACCTTGTTTGTAAAGGTTCGGTCGCCGCCTCCAAGGGCACCAATAGTGGAATCACGACATCTCGCATTGTGTGAGGGCGTGAGGAGAATACAGTGGCCCTAGTAGCTTCTTGGGGAGCATTGTGCCTCCACACCGCTCCAACGGAGACATACTTCCTCTCAAAGGGAAGGAACTTCGGTAACACACCCTCGTCTCCACCAGCTCCACTCTTGGTTATCTCTCACCTTTACTTGTGCAAGATATATTGTGTTGTATCCCTTGCTTGCTCTTGTGCTTGTTGTTGTTGCATCATGTAGGTTGCTCACCTGGTTGCATATCTAGACAACCTACTTTGATGCAAAGTTTAATTTGGTAAAGAAAAGCTAAAAATTGTTAGTTTCCTATTCACCCCCCTCTTGTCAACTATATCAATCCTTTCAAACATGTTCTTGGGGTCCTTGATATCTATATCCGCAACAAGGCATCACTTATGAAGCACTTGCACAAATTCCTAAACAATGAAGATAACCTCTGGGTGAAAATTATTAGGGTATCTTATTACTCCAATGCACCTTCCCCTCACCCTAATGGAAGAATGATAAGCTCATTTTGGTGGAAATTAATTCTTAAACTTTTACTTCTATTCAACCAAGTTACGAAATTCATGTCATGCATTAGGAACTTTGTCATTTTCTGGGAAGAAAACTAGTTGGATGTAGCTTCAGAATGAGGTTATCACAACTTCTTTCTTTTGCGATGCGGGATAACATATCTCTTAAGCATATGATTCCACTAATAAGCCTCGAGGACTATTTCAATAGACCACTATCTATTCAAGGTCATTAGTAATACATTAAAATCTAAAAAACACTATGCTATCTAGATAAAACATGGATCGAGAGGATACATGGAGCTACCCATGGATATAATTCTACTCTACTGACAACCATGTATAAGCTCTTCAGAGGAGAAGCCATTGCACACACCCTTTTTACTCACCTATGGAAATGTGATAGCATTCTCATATATATGATCTTTCACCGGTTATTGCTTCATGACAAAATCATTACAAGGAACCTCTTGCATAGAAAGTCTTTTCACCTACAAAGCTACAACTGTGTGCTATGTAATGAAGATTAGGAAAAAAAACTCCGCTTCATCTATTTTGGAACTGCACTTTTGCTCAGGATTGTTGGTTGGAAATTGCGCCTAACAAGTTGAGGGGTATCTCTTTCCATGATGAATATCTCTTGACAATGAAAGATCATCCAAATTACATTGTCGTGGATATCATCAATGCCAAAGGTTGGGTCATTTTAAAAATGACAAGATTTTTCGTAGTGCTACTCCACACCTTCAAGGTTAGAGCTACATGATCAAGAGGGTTTCAAAGTAATAAGACTCAAACCTAAGCATCGTGTTGCCACCAAAATTTTACTTTATATATACTTTGGGCATAACTTTATTTAATAGAAAATTACCATATAACTATCATTCTATGGTTCCAAGGGCAAAAGAAAGATTGAAAGACATGCATATGCACAAAGACCACCATATATACTCGAATCTACTCATAAATCTGTGAATCCCACTAACTAAAATCTTATAGAAGACATGCACTTGTGTGTAAAAGCAAGCACCATGATTTCCACTTTGTGTATTTTTTGCACGGGATAGATAATATATTGATCTTTAAAATATGAAAATCTATAAACACGCAACTTACTTTTCTTGCTATGAAACGAACAAGTTACTTGAACATTACATGTTTTTGTTCTACACTCTCTTGAGTACACATTTGAAATTGTCTACCTCTTCCCCAGCACAAAACATAGCTATTGTGCCCCCAAGAAATGATATATCCCAATCAAGAAGATGTGAAACTTCTTTGGAACAAATCACACATGGAAAAACAAAAACAAAAAGATTAGCGGCATGATCGCAGTAGCCGAAGGTACCATTTAAAGCGAGATTTGAATTTGAAACTATTTCCAGCTGGATTTGTCTTTTTATTTATTGGTGTGTGCATCCTAAAAGTCTAAAAAGTATCCGTTATCCCATTTCCTTATAAGTTGTAAGGGATTAAACTTATAATTTTTACAGGATTAAACTTTTTCATCTTGTAGATCTTAATCTCCCAACCAATTCAACTCCACATAGAAGCCTATTTTCAGGTGCGAAGAATGAGCCAAGAAAGTAGGCAAAAATCGTCCTCCACCTGGCAAGGTTTTGACACCTATTCTTCTTAATGGGTTGTTCCCATCTTTGTGTTAGATAATGCACGGTAGGCGTGGTGAGAAATCTTCGAATCATTCAAATATCCCAGTTAGATGAGAGATATGTGTCGGCTTGGAGATATGATTAGATCCATCGCCTCATAATCCGAGTTGATAACCAAACCGCGTCTGTTTCAATCCGTCTCTAGTTCTAGCTTGGCTTCGCAATCGCAAGAAGTTCCTCTCCAATCCCTTATATAATTCTAGCTCCTCCCAACACTTTATACACTGAAACTTCGTACAGCGAGAGGGATAGCAATAGCGTCACCGTGAAGGCAGGAAAGACGAAGCAGGGCCAAGAAGCAGATCGCGTCCATCTCCTCTAGTCAGTGTCTACCCACGGCCAGGCGGCGCGTATGACCAAGGGGTGTGCAACGCTCTTGGTGGGCAACGACGGGGAGGCTTCACGGCAGTTTGCGGTATCGGTGACGCTGCTCGCGCATCCCACGATCATCGAGCTGCTCGCTGAGGCGTGGGAGAAGTACGGGTACGCGCCTGAGGGCGCCATCGTCGTCCCCTGCAGCTTGGAGTGGTTCCAGAGGGCGGTCGACGTGGCGAGGGCCCAAGAACGGCGCCATCACCATCACCACCTCCGCCTTCCGCACCTCATCGGGTGCTTTAGGCCGCCGCATGTTATTGCGTAGGGTTGATACGCGCGGATTTACTTCTACCTCGTTTGTGCGGCCTTTCTTGGTTTCCTTGTGAGGTCATCGAATTGATAGACACCCCCATGATCGGAGAAAGCTTAGTACAATGTGTTGTATCTACTTGATCGAACCTCCAAGAAGCATGCAGATTCCATATATATTATCGATCGATACGTTGGAGCATAATTTTGTAGCCCCGAGATTAATTGATTGATTGATTGATTATGTACAGTTTTTGTTGCATATGCGACGAGAATTCATGGGCTCGTTCCATTGTTGATTAATCATATACTAGATGTCAACTGAACTTTATACTAGATGTCTCTAAATCTTGTTTTTTCATTGACATGGCGTAAAACTTAAATTCTTGTCGTGGGTAGCTCCATTAATTTTGTGATTACAACTTTTTGTATGTCAAAGTGTATACATTTCTTGTTCCTGTTGGCCAACAGTATGATTTGGTTTTGGAAACAATCACATCACACTTTTTGTATGATTCTTTTGATTTGTTCAGATGGCAATTTTTTTCTCATGGAAATTCAGTAGATATTCACCACAAACAGCATATATGTATTTGACTCATGCATTTTTGCATGTGCAATTATATTATAGGCACCATGGTAGTTTTAGCAATCAGATCATGACATTTTTCTTATTGAGAACATGGTAGTTTTATTTTAGGTATCATGGCAATTTTATTAGTTAGAGAATTACAGTTTTTCAAATTAGACCATGCCAAAATTATGCGTTATATCATGGCAGTTCTTTTTTTCATGGCACTGTGTTTTGAAAAAAATCACGTGGCAAAGTTTATATATCTTTTTCTTTGTGGTGGTAGGGGGAGGGGCCCAAATAGTATGAATGTTTTTTTGAAATGTTTTCCACAAGGAAATTTTTGCATGAATGTTCTAAATGTTCTCATGGCAATTTACTTATCATAGCAATTATGTAGATAGTCATCATAACATCATAATTTTTTTACTCATGCTAGTAGTGCCATGTGCAACTTTATTATAGGCAGCGTGGCAATTTCACTAATTAGACCATGGCATTTTTACTATTTTAGAACATGGTAGCTTTATCTTAGGTAACATGGTAATTTGTTTAGTTAGACGATGACATTTTTTAATTAGATTGTGGCAATTTTAAGTTATGTACCATGGCAAAATTATTCATTAGATCACGACAATTTCATTATTTACACCATGGCAAAAATATTGATTTCATCAGGTTAGTTTGTTTGGTGGCATGGAAACTTTTTTGGCCATGGCAATTTTATTAAATACCCGAAGGTACTTTTACTTTTCATACCATGTCAATTTTATTAGTTAGGCATTGGTAGTTTACTTTCGCATGGCATTTTTTGTGTGCCATTGAAACTTGTGACATGCAATGTTGTATATGTTATGCAACATGGCATTATTTAAGAATGTCGTTTTTATCATTCTTATACCATGTCAATTTCAATTTATTTAGTATGGCATTTAAAAAAATAGTACATGGCATTTTTTCATGGCAATAATCTTTAGAAATGTTTCCATGTAACCAACAAAGATTTTCCTTCAAAATCATGGAAATTTGTAATTCTATCCTTTTTGTCATATGACATTTTTGTAATGTTCTAATAGTGTTTCATATATCATCATCAGAATTTTCATATTTTTTTATTATAACCAACATGGCAATTTTATTAATTAGATCATGGCAGTTTCATTAACAAACTACCATGGTGGAAGCCTTTTGTGAAACCAGTGAGTTTTTTAAGAGAAGATATTCTTTAAAGAACATTTTCTTTTGAAATTTGCTATTGGGATCTCCATCTACTACATGACATTTTTATTTTGAAGAGAATGATATTTTTATTATTAGGAACAAGGCAGTTCTACCATTAAGACCATTAGATTTTTTATTAAGGCCATGTCAATTATTTTACCATTATTTTTAGTGGCACAAATATTTTAATTTTTGTATGATGGCAATGTTCTTTGAGTGATTTCTTGTTTTTGAAAAGAGAAAATATAGAGCATGTCATTTCTAATTTTAATGTCATGGCATTTCCATTATTTTTATCATAGCAATTTCCTTTTCTTTTTAAAGAATTTTAATTTTGAATCATCCTCGATCATGACAATTTTCCTTCTCTTTTTATACACCTTTTCAATTTTGCCATGCATGATGGTATTTTCAGTAAAAAATACTAATTTTATATCATTTTGCACCTAGTGGTTTTTGATATACATATTTTCCCCCTTTTTGCGTTTTTGGATATGTGCTATATATGGAATCCTAGTGTTGTGGTAGTTTCGATAGAATATATGCCATTTTTATTATTAAGAGCATGACCATTTTATCATTAGGACCATGGCATTTTTTTTATTAAGAGCATCACAATTTCTTATCTATAGCATGGTAAATTTATAATGGCATAAAATTTCAAGTATCATGGCGATGTACTTTGTGTGATTTTTTTTCAACAAAGAGAAAATATAGAGCACGGCAATTTTAATTTCTATATCATGGCATTTTCAATTTTAATGTCATGGCATTTCCATTATTTTTGGTAATGGCAATTTCCTTTTTTAAAGCATTTCAATTTTGAATTATCCTCGATCATGACAATTGTCCTTTTTATTTCTTACATATTTAAAAAAATTCATGTATGATAGCATTTTAGTAAAAATATTGTTTTTTGTATCATTTTGGAACTAGCAGTTTTTTAGACATATATTTGTTATTTTTTGTGTCTTTAATATGTGCTATATATGAAATCCCAACGATGTGGCTTTTTATATAATATTTTTCTAAAATAATAGTTACGTCAAATTCTGTAATTTTTCTCTTCTGGGATAAATAAGACTTTTGTTACAGGAATGTACAGTACATGATCAATTTTGAACATGACTCTATTTCATTTTGATACATCATTTTTATGTGCTATTTTAATTTGTTATAAAATGAGGTACAAAATACCAGTTTCCAAGTTTTAGTTTTTTTTGGCGATCCAAGTTTTAGTTGCATCACAGGTAATTGGCTTTTTTGGGGGCCCATTGAAGGCTTACATGGAAGGGTTAGCTAGGAGGGTCTCCCTCCCCTACCTACAGAAGGAATTTGCCTCAAAAAAAGAGAAAAACCTACCGAAGGAATAGGAAGTTCAAATGGGACATTCGGTTTCATAGTAAATACATCTCGTGTAGTTCTCAACAACAACAAAAATACATCTCGTGTGTTTTTTCTTATGAAAGAAAAACACATGAGATGTATTTTTTTGTGTTTTCTCCACACTAGTACTTGTAGATATGTACCGTAAGTAATCCGACACATATCTACCAGATGTGGTTCACCTCAAAAAAAAAACCAGGTGTGGTAAAAACAATTTCGAACAGACAAAAAAATCCGACACATATCCAAGAGAATCATGAGAGGGACTTCTCGTCTAACACGAAGGGAATCATACTTTGCAAAAAAAACACGTACGTAATCATGCACAATCCCAGCCGATAACCAAACCGCGTCTGTTTCAGTCCGTCTCCCAGCACGGCTCCGCAATCGCAACAAGTTCCTCTCCAAACAAGTATATAAAGCCAGCTCCTCCCGACAATTCAGGTACCAAGTTCGTACGGCGAGAGAAGACGAAGCAGGGCCAAGAAGCATATTGCGTCCAGCTCCTCCACGCATCGTCTACCCACGGCCAGACGGCGAGAATGACCAAGGGGTGCGCCACGTTCTTGGTCGGCAACGACGGCGAGGCACCCCAGAGGTTCGCGGTGCCGGTGACTCTGCTCGGGCACCCGGCGATCGTTGAGCTGCTCGCCGAGGCGTGCGAGAAGTACGGGTACGCGCATGAGGGCGCCATCGTCGTCCCCTGCAGCGTGGAGCGGTTTCAGAGGGCGGTCGACGCGGCGAGGGCCCAAAAACGGCACCATCACAATTTCCGCCTTCCGCACCTCGCCGGATGCTTGAGGTCCCCGCATGTTGTTGCGTAGGATGCTTAGGCGCGGCTTTGCTTCTAGCTAGTTTGTGCGGCCTTTCTTGGATTCTTGGTGCGGTGATCGAATTGATAGACACCCCATGATTGGAGAAAGCTAAGGTAGTACTATGTAGTTGATCGAATCTCCATGGAGCATGCAGATTCCGTCAGCGAAATTTTGTAGCCCCAAGATTAATTAATTGATTGATTCTATACAGTTTTTGTTTGTATATGTGACGAGAATTCGTGGGATCGTTTCGTTGTTGGTCAAAATTATTCTCCGTTTGACTCTTATTCTGACAAATTTGACCAAGTACACTGATCAGGGCGGCCGCGACATGTAATCCGACTGATGCAAACCAAAGGTAAACCGCCTTGTCTGCCGTTAGATAAGATAGATCAGAGCCATCCGCTCGTGTCCAACTCCTCCAGCACACGCTCACAACGCAGTCCCAGCCCTTGCATCTAGCGCTTCGCAACAGACACTCCTCGTAACACCACTCTATACGCGGCAGCCCGGAAGCCCCGACGAGCTGTAGCCGATGGCCAGCTCGCAACACCTGCGCCACCGCACGCTATCTCCCCATTTTTGCTGCAAAGTTATCATCCCTGGAGCTAGCTTGCACGGGCTTAAAGGCTTGAAGCAGTGTGTTGTTCTTCATGGTAGCACCGGCGTGCAGCTTCGGCGGCGCCTCGTAGCGAAAGCCTCACAATATGGCGACGTCCATTCGAGCACGGCAACGACCATCACAAACATCAGACCCATAGCTCCGAACGTCCATTGTCACGACAATGACCATCACAACGGCAAAGCGGCAGCTCCGAACTCTTGTTACAGAAGGACGACCATCACAACAGCCGCACACGGATCCGATGCCCATTGCAGCGCGGCGACGACCATCACAACACCGGCGCGAAGCTTCGGACGCCCTTTCTCACCGGGCGCGACAATCACAGCGTGGAAACGATCATCACAATACCAACGCTAAGCTTCGGACAACCATTGCAGCGCCGCAACGATGATCACAACCACGGCCCGCAGTCACAACATCGACTGTGGCTCCGGGCGCCCATTGCAGCAAGGTGGCGAGCATGACGACGCCGGCCTGAGATTCAGTTGCCAATTGCAGCATGTCAGTAACCATCACAACACCGGGTTGCGGCCCCGATGCCCATTGCAGCGCGGCGACGACCATGACAACACCGACGCGAAGCTTCAGATGCCCTTTGCAGTTAGGCACGGCCATCACAGCATGGCGACGATCATCACAACACCAACGCTAAGCTTCGGACAACAACTGCAGCGCCGCGGCGATGATCACAACCACGGCCCGCAGTCACAAACACTGACGTGTAGCTCCGGGCACCCATTGCAACACGGTGGTGACCATGAGAACCCCGACCCAAGGCTTCAGACTCCCATTGCAGCATGTTGGTGACCATCACAACCCCTGCCCGCAGCTCCGATTCCGATTGCAGCGCGGCGACGACCATCACAACACCAGTGCGAAGCTTCGGACACCCTAATTTGCTACCGAGCGCGACCATCACAGTGTGGCGATTATCGTCACAACACCAATGCTAAGCTTCGGACAACCATTGTAGCGCCGTGAGGATGATCACAACCACGGCCCGCGGTCACAACAGCAACATGAGGCTCCGGGCGCCCATTCCAGCATGGTAGCGACCATGACAACACCGGCCCACGGTTTCGAATGCCCATTGCTGAATGTCGGTGACCATCACAACACCGGCCCACGGTTCCAGGTGCCTATTGCAGCATGACGGCGATCAAAACAACACCGACCCATGACTCCGGACGCCCATTGAAGCACGGCCGCAACCATCACAACATCGGCCAGCGGCTCCGGACACCCATTGCAGCACGGTGGCGACCATCACAACACCGACCCATGACTCCAAACACCTATTGCAGCACAGTCGACAACACCCGCCTGAGGCGCCGAAGGCCCATTGCAGTATGGTGGCGACGCATGTTGGACAACACCGGTCTGCGGCGCCGAAGGCCCATTGCAGCATGGTGGCAACACATGTTGGACAACACCGGCCTGCGGCGCCGAAGGCCCATTGCAGCATGGCGGCGACTCATATTGAGAACGGGTGGCGACTATCACAACACCGATGTGCAGCTCTAGAATTCTAGATGCCCATTGCAACATTTAAAAATATAAATGGGCAACTTCACGTTATTACAAAGCTCAATGCCTTGAGAACCCTGTTCTAGACATGGACATCCAGCACAACAAAAGATAGGAATACTGTAGGGGCAGCAGCGGCCGTGGCCGTGTGCATATGGAACTGTAGGTGTGACGTAGCAACAACAGCTGCTTCCTGGCCGAGCTTCCTGGTCAGCAACAACAAGGCTGGCAGCTGGGAGAGTTTTGTAGTGACCCGTGGGAGGATGTGCTCCCGCGACCTGCTTGGCGACCCATGGGGCGACCCGCCGGGGTCGACCACAGGCGCCTAGGAGAGCCCTGCCACCGGCGATCCTCCCACCATAGATGTGCCTCCATCGCCTAGGACCGCTGCTGTTGCCGGCCCCGACCCTGGCGGCGAACCTGTGCCCACCGCCGGCGACAAGAGTCCGCGCGCCTCAGTGTCGGCCGTCGTGCCCAGACCAGGTACCGCCTTCCATGCTCATGTCCTGTCTTCCTTTCTCTCCGGGGTCCCGTTCGATCCTGCAACCTTCCCTGCTCTCTCCGCTCCGGGAGAGATCTGGGCCGTCGCCCCCTTCCCGGCGGCGTGCTTCTCGGCGGCCAGGGTTGCCAGTCTCCTCTCCTACTTCTTCTGCTCGCTGAGCGAGCAGCTCACGACTGTTCAAGTCGGTGACCTCGTCTTCTCCGTCCGGGTAGCTAGCGTCGCCGTCGCCCGCTTCGTGCTCACCGTCGGGCCGGGGCTCATGATCGCCATTAACCTATCCTTGCATGGGTCTCTGCGTGGGGCCCGCGCGGCGGCTGCCAGGGCAGAAGCGTGGGGCATTCATTCTACTCCCAACCCCCGCCCCTCCAGTGTCAATTCGAGCCCCGGACGACGCGGCATGCCGAGAGGCTTAATGCCTATCTGGCGCCCCATCCCGTCCAACTCTAATTGCGCGGGCGTCCTGCCTCTCCCATCCATCGACGTTTCGATCGCTGATTCGCGCCGCGCGCTATGTGGGGCTGCCAAAGATCCTGCCCCCGGTTTGCCAACGGGCGCGGTCTCCGCTCACAGCGACAAAGCGAGCGTCGCTAGCGTTTGTTCCCCGCGCATTGACTCCGTTGAGGTTGACTACCTAGCGGCGCCGGGGCCCGTTGCGTTTACTCCCCCCCACCGCCTCGCCTATGAGCCCGTATATAGCTGCTCTCCTCTCCCCTCCCCCCCTCGTCCAAAACCTAAACGCCAGCCGATCCCTCCGCTCTCTCTGTCGGGGTGCTACCGCTGCCTCTCCGAACGCCACTTCGTCCGTGACTGCCGGGATCCGGTTCGCTGCC
>NC_041390.1:434176612-434177705 GCF_002162155.2 Triticum dicoccoides
CCACCACCCCCGCCGCCTCCGCCTCCTCCCACCCGACGGGCCTCCACCCCATACCCTTTTGCTCGCCTTCGCGACGCCTCCTTGTTGCTCGACGGAACGGGTGCTCCGCCCTGTGACCTCGGGGGTGGCACTCCTAACCAGGATGCGGCTCCGCCGGCCCCTCGTTTCCGTGATGTTACCCTCTCGGCGGTTGTCTCGTCTCCTCCCCCATCTCTGGTGGCCTCCCCCCCGGCGCTCGCCCACTCGGAACCGGGCAGGGCTCCGTCTCCACCGCCCCCCTCCCAGGCCGCGTCTCCTGGATGATCTCGACACGGGCGGTGAGGGCCTGTCGCTCCCTGTGACCGGGTCCTCCCTGTCCTCACGATCGTCCGGGCGCTCCTTTGGCGCGGAGTCGCAGCGACCGGACTCGGCTGAGGTTTTCATGCCTGATGGTGACTACGCGGCGGCCCTGCGCCTCACGGTGGTCACCATCGAGCCCCCCACCGCCTTCCACAACGACACCACCACGGTTCAAGCTGCCATCCTCCGCTACATCAGCCATCTCCTCCCGGAGACCATCCCGTCGGCAGTGGGTGCCATGTACCTCTGGTTCGCCTCCGAGGCGGATCGCGAGGAGGCCATGGCTAGGCAGCCTTTCCCGTACGAGGGGGCGCACATCGAGCTGCACCGCGAGGAGGATTATGGACGGTCGACGTCCACGTCAACACTTGTGTCCTTCTTGCGGCCTCTGGGTTTGCTGCCGAGTTCCTCAACCCGGTCGGCATTCATGCCGCTTTCACCTCCTTTGGCAAGGTGCTCGAGATCGACCCTCTGGTCCTCTCCGGGCACGAGCTCACCACGGTCCGTGTCGTCGTCCGGCTAAGGGATGCGCGCGACGTTCCCTGCAATGTTTGTCCCCGTGGCGGACGCTGGGGTGCGCGCGTCGTCACGGTGTGGCATGTGCGTGCCTGGGCAGCGGCAGACTCGTACACGCGGGAGGGCCTCTACATTCCTTTCTTCCGCCCTCCGCCACCCCCCTTCGCCCACAACCTCCCCCCGCTGCCCGACCGTCCCCTGGGGCGTGCCCGCGGGGGTGGCCTGCTGTTGCGCCTGC
>NC_041390.1:434177849-434178820 GCF_002162155.2 Triticum dicoccoides
AGAGGCTTGCCTCGGTGCTACGTGTCCTAGGGGCACCCCCATGCCCACATCCGGACATGGGGCTCGTTGCTGGGTGCAACGGTGCCTTGCTGCCTCGCGCGACCCCCCCATCCCCCGCCCCGACGCTCGTCTCTGGCTCTGGGAGCCCGTGCTCCCAGCTGTCCATCACTGAGATCAGGGGGGGCGAACCGGAGGTGGTTGCTTCCATCACCAGGGGTCGGGCTACTGAGGGCGAGGAGTTTCGCCGCAGCGCTCGCCTCGCTAAGAAGGAGGCACCCGCTTGGGTCAGCATGGAGACCAAGGCCATCAGACTGCATGCTCTCAAGGACGCTCTTTCGGGCTGTTCTCCCCGTCTCAAGACTAGGGTGATGAAGGATCGGCTTCTGGACTCGGTGATCGCCCCTTTGGGCATGAAGCCTGTGTCCGATCTGCGGGCTGCCACTTCCATCCCCGCCGCCCCGGTGACTGTGGCTGGTGATTGTTAGCTCGATCTTGCTCTGTTGCACGTCCGTTGACGTATGTTCCCCCCTGGGGCGCCTCTCTGGCCTTGACACCTCCATGCATGTCGCTCTTGTAGTTTGTATTAGCATGGGTGGTTGTATCCTTTTCCTCTTTTCCTAGTATCGTAGTGTTCGCCCCTCCTGTCCGGGTGCTGGCTGTTGTAATGGGTAGTACGTCTGTTCTGTCTCTCCGCCTGTTATCTTGGAACATCCAAGGCCTGGGGGACAAGGATAAATGTGATGTTATTAAAAACTCCGTTTGTTCGGCGGATCCCAGCTTTGTTTCTCTTCAGGAAACAAAACTCGCTCAGCTCGACTCTCGCAAAGCTGTCTCGTTCCTCGCAGGGCGTCTTTCGCAGTTCGTCGCCAAGCTTGCCGATGGCAGCCGTGGAGGGGTGGTTATGGCCTGGGACCCCTCCCCCTTCTCTCTCGTCTCCTCCTTGGAGTCCACTTTCTCGCTCACAGTCACCC
>NC_041390.1:434179424-434192605 GCF_002162155.2 Triticum dicoccoides
TTCCACGCAGGTCGCGCGTCCGCTTTCAACTCGCTTATCAACTCGCTTGTGCTCCATGAGCTGCACCTCTCCGACCGGCTTTTCACCTGGTCGAACCGTCAAAACCCCCCGATCCTAGCTAGGCTCGACCTGGCGTTTTTTGACAACTCTTGGGACGCCGACTTCCCGGACACAACTCTTCAGTCTCGCCCCCGCACCACCTCTGATCACGTGCCGCTCCTTGTCACTACGTCCACCAAAATTCCCAAACCGTCGAGGTTTTTCTTTGAAAATGCCTGGCTACTAGATCAATACTTCCTCCCTACCACTCTCCCATCCTGGTCGGGTACGGTCCGTGGCTCTGGCGCTGCGGGTGCTCTGCCCGGAAAAAGGCATTTAGGTACGCTGCCAAGGTATGGAAAAAGCAACACCGGTTCATCCCCACCTTTGACAACGACTGTCGTTTCTTGATTGATCTATTCGATTTTTGGGAAGAAACACGTGACCTCTCTGCAGCTCAGGCGTCCCTCCGTATCGACGCGTGGCTTGCCCTTGCTGCTTCGGTTCGCCGGCAGTGCGCGCACTGGCGGTAGCAGGGGAAACGCTGGGCGGTCCGCCAAGGCGACGAGAACACCAAGTTCTTCCACGCCTCCGCCTCCACCCGGCGACGCCGCAACACAATCGGGGTGCTGGAAGTTGAAGGGGTGCGGGTGGTGGACCATGCAGGCGAGGCCGCTGCCTTGCTGGGCTTCTACTCGGCTCTGCTGGGCCAGCCCAGGCCCCCCACCTGGCGCTTCGATCTACCAGCTCTCTACGTCGACGCTCCCGTGGTGGATGGGGCGCCGCTGGTGGCTCCGTTTGACCATGCCGAGATCAAGGCCACGGTTCACACCCTGGATCGCACCAGCGCCCCGGGCCCCGACGGGCTCGGTCCTGCTTTCTACCAGGTGGCGTGGGTGGAGGTGGTGCCGGACATCCACCGCCTCTTTGCCGAATTTCACGCCGGGACTGCCCACCTTGATGGGATCAACAGAGCCTACATCGCCCTCCTGCCCAAGAAACCGGGCGTTCCGACCCCGGCTGATTTTCGGCCCGTCTCGCTTCAAAACGGCGACGTCAAGATCCTCTGCAGGGGGCTCACGACGAGGCTTCAGTGACAAATCACCCTCTTGATCGACGAGGATCAATCTGGCTTCGTGCGAGGGCGCAACATCTCGGAGAATTTCGTGTATGCCACGGAGCCGATGCAGTGCTGCCACAGGCGGTGCACCTTGGCCATGGTTTTGAAGCTCGACTTCGCCAAAGCCTTTGACTCCATCACCTGGGCAAGCTTACGGACTATCATGGAGGTTCGGGGGTTCCCGACGCTCTGGTGCGCTTGGATGGACTCCCTTTTCCACTCCTCGCGCTCGGCCGTCCTCCTCAACGGCGTGCCGGGGAGGTGGTTCTAGGTTGGTTGCGGCCTGTGACAGGGGGATCCTGTCTCCCCCTACCTCTTCATTGTTGTGGAATGTTGCAGAAAACAAAAAATTTCCTATGATTTCACCAAGATCCATCTATGAGTTCATCTAGCAACGAGTGATCGGATTGCATCTACATACCTTTGTAGATCACGCGCGGAAGCGTTCAAAGAACGGGGATGAGGAAGTTGTACTCGACGTGATCCAAATCACCGGAGATCCTAGCGCCGAACGGACGGCACCTCCGTGTTCAACACACGTACGATCAGCGTGACGTCTCCTCCTTCTTGATCCAGCAAGGGGGGAAGGAGAGGTTGATGAAGATCCAGCAGCACGACGGCGTGGTGGTGGATGCAGGGGTCACCGCAGCAGGGCTTCGCCGTTCTACTACGAGAGGGAGAGGTGTAGCAGGGGAGAGGGAGGCGCCAAGACTCAAGGGTGCGGCTGCCCCCTCCCTCCCCCCTTTATATAGGCTCCCCTAGGGGGGCGCCGGCCAAGGGGTGGAGTGCCCCCCAAGCCAGGTGGGGCGCCCCCCCCCACCCTAAGGTTCCCAACCCTAGGCGCATGGGGTGGGCCAAGGGGGGCGCACCAGCCCACTATGGGCTGGTTCCCCTCCCCACTTTGGCCCATGGGGCCCTCCGGGATGGGTGGCCCCACCCGGTGGACCCCCGGGACCCTTCCGGTGGTCCCGGTACAATACCGGTGACCCCCGAAACTCTCCCGATGGCCGAAACTGCACTTCCTTTATATAATTCTTCACCTCCGGACCATTCCGGAACTCCTCGTGACGTCCGGGATCTCATCCGGGACTCCGAACAACTTTCGGGTTACTGCATATTCATATCTCTACAACCCTAGCGTCACCGAACCTTAAGTTTGTAGACCCTACGGGTTCGGGAGACATGTAGACATGACCAAGATGGCTCTCCGGTCAATAACCAACAGCGGGATCTGGATACCCATGTTGGATCCCACATGCTCCTCGATGATCTCATCAGATGAACCACGATGTCGAGGATTCAAGCAACCCCGTATACAATTCCCTTTGTCAATCGGTATGTTCTTGCCCGAGATTCGATCGTCAGTATCCCAATACCTCATTCAGTATCTTTACCGGCAAGTCACTTTACTCATACCATAATGCATGATCCCGTGACCAGACACTTGGTCACTTTGAGCTCATTATGATGATGCATTACCGAGTGGGCCCAGAGATACCTCTCCGTTATACGGAGTGACAAATCCCAGTCTTGATCCCCGTCAACCCAACAAACACTTTCGGAGATACCCGTAGTATATCTTTATAGTCACCCAGTTACGTTGTGACGTTTGGTACACCCAAAGCACTCCTACGGCATCCGGGAGTTACACGATCTCATGGTCTAAGGAAAAGATACTTGCCATTGGAAAAATTCTAGCAAACGAACTATACGATCTTGTGCTATGTTTAGGATTGGGTCTTGTCCATCACATCATTCTCCTAATGATGTGATCTCGTTATCAATGACATCTAATGTCCATAGTCAGGAAACCATGACTATCTGTTGATTAACGAGCTAGTCAACTAGAGGCTTACTAGGGACATGTTGGTGTCTATGTATTCACACATGTATTACGATTTCCGGATAACACAATTATAGCATGAATAAAAGACAATTATCATGAACAAGGAAATATAATAATAATCCTTTTATTATTACCTCTAGGGCATATTTCTAACAGTCTCCCACTTGCACTAGAGTCAATAATCTAGTTACATTGTGATGAATCAAACACCCATGGAATTCTGGTGTTGATCATGTTTTGCTCTAGGGAGAGGTTTAGTCAACGGATCTGCTACATTCAGGTCCGTATGTACTTTACAAATATCTATGTCTCCATCTTGAACATTTTCACGAATGGAGTTGAAGCGACGCTTGATGTGCCTGGTCTTCTTGTGAAACCTGGGCTCCTTGGCAAGTGTGATAGCTCCAGTGTTGTCACAGAAGAGTTTGATCGGCCCTGACGCATTGGGTATGACTCCTAGGTCGGTGATGAACTCCTTCACCCAAATTGCTTCATGCGCTGCCTCTGAGGCTGCCATGTACTCCGCTTCACATGTAGATCCCGCCACGACGCTCTGCTTGCAACTGCACCAGCTCACTGCCCCACCATTCAAAATATACACGTATCCGGTTTGTGACTTAGAGTCATCCAGATCTGTGTCGAAGCTAGCGTCGACGTAACCCTTTACGACGAGCTCTTCGTCACCTCCATAAACGAGAAACATTTCCTTAGTCCTTTTCAGGTACTTCAGGATATTCTTGACCGTTGTCCAGTGTTCCTTGCCGGGATTACTTTGGTACCTACCTACCAAACATACGGCAAGGTTTACTTCAGGTCTGGTACACAGCATGGCATACATAATAGAACCTATGGCTGAGGCATAGGGGATGACACTCATCTCTTCAATATCTTCTGCCGTGGTCGGACATTGAGCTGAGCTCAATTTCACACCTTGCAACACAGGCAAGAACCCCTTCTTAGACTGATCCATATTGAACTTCTCCAATACCTTATCAAGGTATGTGCTTTGTGAAAGACCTATGAGGCGTCTTGATCTATCTCTATAGATCTTGATGCCTAATATATAAGCAGCTTCTCCAAGGTCCTTCATTGGAAAACTCTTATTCAAGTAGGCCTTAATGCTGTCCAAAAGCTCTATATCATTTCCCATCAAAAGTATGTCATCTACATATAATATGAGAAATGCTACAGAGCTCCCACTCACTTTCTTGTAAACGCAGGCTTCTTCATAAGTCTGCGTAAACCCAAACGCTTTGATCATCTCATCAAGGCGAATGTTCCAACTCCGAGATGCTTGCAACAGCCCATAAATCTTGTGTTGGAGCTTGCACACCTTGTTAGCATTCTTAGGATCGACAAAACCTTCCGGCTGCATCATATACAATTCTTCCTTAAGGAAACCATTAAGGAATGTCGTTTTGACGTCCATTTGCCATATCTCATAATCATGATTCGGACGGACTTCAGCTTCGCTACCGGTGAGAAAGTCTCATCGTAGTCAACCCCTTGAACTGGTCGATAACCCTTAGCGACAAGCCGAGCTTTATAGATGGTCAGATTACCATCCGCGTCTGTCTTCTTCTTAAAGATCCACTTATTTTCTATGGCTCGCCGCTCAACGGGCAAGTCAGTCAAAGTCCATACTTCATTTTCATACATGGATCCTATCTCGGATTTCATGGCTTCCAGCCATTTGTCGGAAACCGGGCCCGCCATCGCTTCTTCATAGTTCGAGGGTTCATCGTTGTCTAACAACATGATTTCCAAGACAGGGTTGCCGTACCACTCTGGTGCGGAACGTGTTCTTGTGGACCTACGAAGTTCAGTAGCAACTTGATCTGAAGTTTCATGATTATCATCATTAACTTCCTCTCTAGTCGGTGCAGGCACCTCAGGAACATTTTCTTGAGTTGCACCATTTTCCGGTTCAAGAGGTAATACTTCATCAAGTTCTACTTTCCTCCCACTTACTTCTTTCGAGAGAAACTCCTTCTCTAGAAAGGATCCATTCTTGGCAACAAAGATCTTGCCTTCGGATCTGAGGTAGAAGGTATACCCAACAGTTTCTTTAGGGTATCCTATGAAGACGCATTTTTCCGACTTGGGTTCGAGCTTTTCAGGTTGAAGTTTCTTGACATAAGCATCGCATCCCCAAACTTTTAGAAACGACATCTTAGGTTTCTTCCCAAACCATAATTCATACGGTGTCGTCTCAACGGATTTCGACGGAGCCCTATTTAAAGTGAATGCGGCAGTATCTAAAGCATAGCCCCAAAATGATAGCGGTAAATCGGTAAGAGACATCATAGATCGCACCATATCTAATAGAGTGCGATTACGACGTTCGGACACACCATTACGCTGAGGTGTTCCAGGCGGCGTGAGTTGTGAAACTATTCCACATTTTCTTAAGTGTGTGCCAAATTCGTGACTCAAGTATTCTCCTCCACGATCTGATCGCAGGAACTTGATTTTCCTGTCACGTTGATTCTCAACCTCACTCTAAAATTCCTTGAACTTTTCAAAGGTCTCAAACTTGTGTTTCATTAAATAGACATATCCATATCTACTCAAGTCATCAGTGAGGGTGAGAACATAACGGTAACCACCGCGAGCCTCAACACTCATTGGACCGCACACATCAGTATGTATGATTTCCAACAAGTTGGTTGCTCGCTCCATTGTTCCTGAGAACGGAGTCTTGGTCATTTTACCCATGAGGCATGGTTCGCATGTGTCAAATGATTCGTAATCAAGAGACTCTAAAAGTCCATCTGCATGGAGCTTCTTCATGCGTTTGACACCTATGTGACCAAGGCGGAAGTGCCACAAGTATGTGGGACTATCATTATCAACCTTACATCTTTTGGTACTCACACTATGAATATGTGTAGCATTACGCTCGAGATTCATTAAGAATAAACCATTCACCATCGGAGCATGACCATAAAACATATCTCTCATATAAATAGAACAACCATTATTCTCGGATTTAAATGAGTAGCCATCTCGTATTAAACGAGATCATGATACAATGTTCATGCTCAAACTTCGCACTAAATAACAATTATTGAGGTTCAAAACTAATCCCGTAGGTAAATGTAGAGGTAGCGTGCCGACAGCGATCACATCGACCTTGGAACCATTCCCGACGCGCATCGTCACCTCGTCCTTTGCCAGTCTCCACTTATTCCGCAACTCCTGCTTTGAGTTACAAATGTGAGCAACTGCACCGGTATCAAATACCCAGGAGCTACTACGAGTACTGGTAAGGTACACATCAATTACATGTATATCACATATACCTTTCGTTTTGCCGGCCTTCTTGTCCGCTAAGTATTTGGGGCAGTTCCGCTTGCAGTGACCACTTTCATTGCAATAAAAGCACTCAGTCTCGGGCTTGGGTCCATTCTTTGGCTTCTTCCCGGCAGCTTGCTTGCTGGGCGCGGCAACTCCCTTGCCGTCCTTCTTGAAGTTCTTCTTACCCTTGCCCTTTTTTGAACTTAGTGGTTTTATTCACCATCAACACTTGATGTTCCTTTTTGACTTCTACCTCTGCTGATTTCAGCATTGCAAATACTTCAGGAATGGTCTTTTCCATCCCCTGCATATTGAAGTTCATCGCAAAGCTCTTGTAGCTCGGTGAAAGCGACTGAAGGATTCTGTCAATGACCGCGTCATCCGGGAGATTAACTCCCAGCTGAGTCAAGCGGTTATGTAACCCAGACATAGTGAGTATGTGCTCATTGACAGAACTGTTTCCCTCCATCTTACAGCTGAAGAACTTGTCGGAGACTTCATATCTCTCGACCCGGGCATGAGCTTGAAAAACCATTTTCAGCTCTTCGAACATCTCATATGCTCCGTGTCTCTCAAAACGCTATTGGAGCCCCGGCTCTAAGCTGTAAAGCATGCCACACTGAACGAGGGAGTAATCATCGGTATGTGTCTGCCAAGCGTTCATAACGTCTTGTTCTGCAGGGAGAACAGGTGCTTCACCTAGCGGTGCTTGTAGGACATAATCTTTCTTGGCAGCTATGAGGATGATCCTCAGGTTCCGGACCCAGCCCGTATAGTTGCTGCCATCGTCTTTCAGCTTGGTTTTCTCTAGGAACGCGTTGAAGTTGAGGACAACATTGGCCATTTGATCTACAATACATGTTGTAAAGATTTTAGACTAAGTTCATGATAATTAAGTTCATCTAAATCAAATTATTCAATGAACTCCCACTCAGATAGACATCCCTCCAGTCATCTAAGTATAACATGATCCGAGTTAACTAGGCCGTGTCCGATCATCACGTGAGACGGACTAGCCAACATCGGTGAACATCTTCATGTTGATCGTATCTTCTATACGACTCATGCTCGACCTTTCGGTCTTCTGTGTTTCGAGGCCATGTCTGTACATGCTAGGCTCGTCAAGTCAACCTAAGTGTTTGCATGTGTAAATCTGTCTTACACCCGTTGTATGTGAACGTTGGAATCTATCACACCCGATCATCACGTGGTGCTTCGAAACAACGAACTATCGCAACGGTGCACAGTTAGGGGGAACACTTTCTTGAAATTATTGAGGGGTCATCTTATTTACTACCGTCGTTCTAAGTAAACAAGATGCAAAAACATGATAAACATCACATGCAATCAAATAATAATAGTGACATGATATGGCCAATATCACACAACTCCTTTGATCTCCATCTTAGGGCTCCATGATCATCTTGTCACCGGCATGACACCATGATCTCCATCATCGTGTCTGCATGAAGTTGCTCGCCAACTATTACTTCTACTACTAAGCCTAACACGTTTAGCAATAAAGTAAAGTAATTTACATGGCGTTTCTCAATGACACGCAGGTCATACAAAAAATAAAGACAACTCCTATGGCTCCTGCCGGTTGTCATACTCATCGACATGCAAGTCAGGATTCCTATTACAATAGCATGAACATCTCATACATCACATATATATCATTCACCATTCATCACAACTTTGGCCATATCACATCACAAAACACTTGCTGCAAAAACAAGTTAGACGTCCTCTAATTGTTGTTGCAAGTTTTTACGTGGCTGCAATAGGGTTCTAGCAAGAACGTTTTCTTACCTACGTGAAAGCCACAACGTGATTTGTCAACTTCTATTTACCCTTCATAAGGACTCTTTTCATTGAATCCGCTCCAACTAAAGTGGGAGAGACAGACACCCGCCAGCCACCTTATGCAACTAGTGCATGTCAGTCGGTGGAACCGATCTCACGTAAGCGTACGTGTAAGGTTTTTCCGGGCCGCTTCATCACACAATATCGTTGAAGCAAAATAAGACTAGCAGCGGCAAGAAAGTTGACAACATCTACGCCCACAACAAATTGTGTTCTATTCGTGCAAAAAGAACTACGCATAGACCTAGCTCATGATGCCACTGTTGGGGAACGTTGCAGAAAACAAAAAATTTCCTACGGTTTCACCAAGATCCATCTATGAGTTCATCTAGCAACGAGTTATCGGATTGCATCTACATACCTTTGTAGATCACGCGCGGAAGCGTTCAAAGAACGGGGATGAGGAAGTCGTACTCGACGTGATCCAAATCACCGGAGATCCTAGCGCCGAACGGACGGCACCTCCGTGTTCAACACACGTATGGTCAGCGCGAAGTCTCCTCCTTCTTGATCCAGCAAGGGGGAAGGAGAGGTTGATGAAGATCTAGCAGCACGACGGCATGGTGGTGGATGCAGGGGTCACCGCAGCAGGGCTTCGCCGTTCTACTACGAGAGGGAGAGGTGTAGCAGGAGAGAGGGAGGCGCCAAGACTCAAGGGTGCGGCTGCCCCCTCCCTCCCCCCTTTATATAGGCTCCCCTAGGGGGGGCGCCGGCCCTAGGAGATGGGATCTCCTAGGGGTGCGGCGGCCAAGGGGTGGAGTGCCCCCCAAGCCAGGTGGGGGCCCCCCACCCTAGGGTTCCCAACCCTAGGCGCATGGGGTGGGCCAAGGGGGGCGTACCAGCCCACTATGGGCTGGTTACCCTCCCCACTTTGGCCCATGGGGCCCTCCGGGATGGGTGGCCCCACCCGGTGGACCTCCGGGACCCTTCCGGTGGTCCCGGTACAATACCGGTGACCCCCGAAACTCTCCCGATGGCCGAAAATGCACTTCCTATATATAATTCTTCACCTCCGGACCATTCCGGAACTCCTCGTGACGTCCGGGATCTCATCCGGGACTCCGAACAACTTTCGGGTTACTGCATATTCATATCTCTACAACCCTAGCGTCACCGAACCTTAAGTGTGTAGACCCTACGGGTTCGGGAGACATGTAGACATGACCGAGATGGCTCTCCGGTCAATAACCAACAGCGGGATCTGGATACCCATGTTGGCTCCCACATGCTCCTCGATGATCTCATCGGATGAACCATGATGTCGAGGATTCAAGCAACCTCGTATACAATTCCCTTTGTCAATCGGTATGTTACTTGCCCGAGATTCGATCGTCGGTATCCCAATACCTCGTTCAATCTCGTTACCGGCAAGTCACTTTACTCGTACCGTAATGCATGATCCTGTGACCAGACACTTGGTCACTTTGAGCTCATTATGATGATGCATTACCGAGTGGGCCCAGAGATACCTCTCCGTTATACGGAGTGACAAATCCCAGTCTTGATCCGTGTCAACCCAACAGACACTTTCGGAGATACCTTATAGTCACCCAGTTACGTTGTGACGTTTGGTACACCCAAAGCACTCCTACGGCATCCGGGAGTTACACGATCTCATGGTCTAAGGAAAAGATACTTGCCATTGGGAAAACTCTCGCAAACGAACTATATGATCTTGTGCTATGTTTAGGATTGGGTCTTGTCCATCACATCATTCTCCTAATGATGTGATCTCGTTATCAATGACATCTAATGTCCATAGTCAGGAAACCATGACTATCTGTTGATTAACGAGCTAGTCAACTAGAGGCTTACTAGGGACATGTTGGTGTCTATGTATTCACACATGTATTACGATTTCCGGATAACACAATTATAGCATGAATAAAAGACAATTATCATGAACAAGGAAATATAATATTAATCCTTTTATTATTGCCTCTAGGGCATATTTCCAACATTCATCATCGTCGCCGACGTCCTCCAATGCCTCATCCGCCACGACGATGTGTTGCGTCACCCCTACTGCCGGACGCCCCAACGGTGGTGCTCCAGTACGCCGACGATACCCTGATTATCATGAGGGCATGTGAGCGGGGGGCGGCGCG
Organism: Triticum dicoccoides; assembly: GCF_002162155.2. Classification (NCBI taxonomy): domain Eukaryota; kingdom Viridiplantae; phylum Streptophyta; class Magnoliopsida; order Poales; family Poaceae; genus Triticum; species Triticum dicoccoides. The sequence goes on from NC_041390.1 coordinate 434,189,704, forward strand.
CCTCAAGCTGCTCCTGGGCCAGTTCGCAGAGGCCACCGGGCTGATGATCAACTTTGCCAAAAGCACCCTCGTCCCGATGCATGCCGACCCCGACGTTGTGGAGCAGGTGGTGGCTGCCCTGGGATGCGCCGCCGGCGTGTTCCCGCAGTCATATCTGGGACTCCCCCTCTCGTGGGAAAAACTGCGCTTCGCCGATTTCTTGCCCATGATCACGAAGGTGGAAAGGTACCTTGCCGAATGGGCTGCACGTCTTCTCTCGCCCGCCGGGCGGCTCGTCCTCATCAATGCCGTCCTCGACACCCTGCCAACCTATGCCATGGCGGCGCTACTCCTACCGCCCGCCGTCATCCATGCTCTGGATGGTCTACGTCGCTCGTTCCTTTGGCACATCGCTGAACGGGCTTCTGGCGCTCAGTTCCTGGTTGCGTGGCGTCAGGTCTGCCGCGCCAAAGCCGAAGGTGGCTTGGGTGTGCACGACCTGGCCACCCAAAATGAGTGCCTCCTTCTAAAGATGATACATCGGCTACATGCCTCGCCGCGATCAAGATGGGCGTCGTGGGTCTGGACTGGCGCGGCCGGCCACTCGATCCTCTCGCACGGCGAGTTGGCGCTGGGCGAGCACCGGGCCTCCATAGTCAAGCTGTTGCCGCTCTACCGATCCCTCACAAGGGTGGATGTGGGGGATGGGAGATGCTGCTCCTTCTGGTGGGACTGCTGGCTCCCCTGTGGAGCGATCCCCTCGGCTTTCCCCGCTCTACTCTCACACACTGTCGAGCCCGAGTCCACGGTGTGGCAGGTGAGGCGGTGCGGGCTTAACAGCTTTCTGGTCCCCAGGCTCATGGGCATGGGCGCCGCGCCGGGAGGGCCCCGACGAGCGTCGGCTGATCCAAGTGAGGGCACGCGAGGGGGGCCTGTCCTCCAGCTCGGTTTACGCCCTCTTGTGGTTTGGTGGGGTGACCGCGACCTACACCACCATGATCTGGGGCGTGCGAGTGCCATCCCGTGTCAAATTCTTCTGCTGGCTGTTGGTTCAGAGACGCATCCACACGCGGGACGTCCTACTTCGGAAGTGCATTCTTGCTGTCGAGGAGGCCGGCTGCCCCCTGTGCCCTTCCGCGCTCGAGACTGCGGACCACCCGCTGTTTGTCTGCCTGTTAGCGGCCAGTTTCTGGCGCAAAGTTGGGGTGTGTGCGGGCAGGGCTTTAGTTTCCAACCTGAACTCCCTGGCTAGGGCTGCAAGCAACGTCGTCGCCTGTGGAGGGGAGTTTGTGATGCTATGCTGCTGGAAACTATGGAAGCATCGCAACATCATGGTCTTCCAGCAGCTGGTGCCGTCCTTGGCCAGGGCCCTGCAGTGCTGTAGGGAGGACGCTGACCTGTGGCGTGTGCGCTTGGAACAAGACCGCCGGGCTCACGTTGACTCCTGGCTCAGGGCTCTAGCCCACTAGGCTTGTCTTTTCTCGCTCGGTGTTATGTCCCCAGGTTTAACTCGTTTGTAAAACACTCTCTCTATAAAATTCTGGGGGCCTGGCCCGCTGTGATCAATATATTCAGGTGGGGAAACTCTCCCCTGGTGAAAATTCAAAAAAAAACAAGGCTGGCAATGGTGGGTCTGCAGCCGCACTAAACTCCCGATGTAAATGCAGCAGCAACAAAAGTGAGTGCGCGATGGATTGATCCTATATCAGAAAAAAGGCAGTGCGGAAGTCCTGGAACTACGGCCGACGTAGAGGACACGTGGTTGGCTAGCAAGGTGGTTGACGCTGCGCATATCTTCAGGCGGTTGATTTGACACAATATCCTTAAGATTAACCCTGACGGAGTATTCGTCATTCCAGTAGTTGACTGGAATCTTGACCCAAGTGACCCCGAATTTTGCTGAATCATTTTCCTCTTCTATTTGATATTTGCATTAGAGCGTCCCTAACAGATCTTTTATAATTCAGAGGAGAAAACGGGCGAGCATATTTTAGAATGCGAGCGTTGAGTATAACGTTTATTAGGAAGTATAGGATAGATTAGAATTTGGTTCTGTCTAGTCTTGTACTTTAAATTGGTCAGTGTACTTCTATATATATGCCCACAAGCCTCAAATAATACTACGAATTGTTTCATCAAACCCTCCTCTCCCTTGCATCAAGGTAACAGGCTTACCTTGATCCTAAACCCTAGCCACCGGCTCTTTGGCACCCGCGCGCTGCCACGGGGCGGTCGGCCTCTTTGACCGCCAGCGGGGGTTGCGCCGCCCGTACCTAGGGTTCATCCGCTGGTCGTGTTGACCGGCTGCACTAGAAACTCTTTTTCCCCAGCCCGTGCTCCAGGTTTTTTCGCTTTCTTGTCGGTAGTTTTAATCGGTGTTTTCTTTTTGATTTTTTGATCTATGCTTGATCGGTTTGCGTCGCCCGCCGCTGCCGTCGACCCCCATGCACCTCTACTTCGACCCCGGCGCAACCGGCAAGCTCTTCACCAACCCGGCGGCCTCGCGCGACAGGCGGCCTCTCACGGCCGTCGTCCGGGCGCCGGCCCGCTCGTCCATCTACGCTGGCCGTCATCGCCCTATCTGACTAGGACAACTGCAACGCCCCGACCAGGCGGCCTCGTGCCATGCGGCGGCCCATCATAGTCGCCGTTCATGCGCCAGCCTGCCCTTCGATCTACGCCACGCTTGTACGGCCGCCTTGCCGACCGTCGTCGCCGACGTCATCTTGGACTCTGCCGCCACCCCGCCTCCACCATGCGGCATCTCTGACCTTGCGCTCGATCAGCTTGATCACCTTCTAGCTGCCATGATCGTCCTCATCTACGCCCCACGACCGACCTGGCCTGTCGGTTGCTCGCGCCTCCCGCAGGTCCCGTGACGATCGTCCCCGAGTTCAGCACGCCCTTCACTGATCGGGCAACG